>NC_143037.1:60120000-60431250 GCF_057628025.1 Oncorhynchus mykiss
AAGGCTGTAATCGCTGCCAAAGGTGCTTCCACAAAGTACTGAGTAAAGGGTCTGAATACTAACGTAAATTTAATATTTAAGTTGTTTTGTTTTTAATACGTTTGGAAACATTTCTAAAAACCTGTATTTGCTTTGCCATTATGGGGAAAAAACGATTGAATCGATTTTAGAGTAAGGCTGTAACGTAACAAAATGTTGAAATGGTCAAAGGGTCGGAGTACTTCCAAATTCACTGTACATGGATGCAGATGCTCGACGGTCGTGGGAAATATGCAGAGTGGATTGTTCATGAACTTATGTATTTGTTCATGTATTCATGTAGTTATGATGCTATTTGATATATTTCTTACTGACTCTTTTCTCTCTCTCTTTTTAATATGTTCCTCCTCTGCTGCATTGCTCCAAACCAGGTAAGAGTTGATTCATTCATTTGTTACTATGATGTTGCCTGGTGTAGCACTCTCCCATCCTCACTCTCCGTCCCTAGCCCACCCTCCCTCCTTCCCTTGCTCCCTTTCCCCCTCCCCCTCCTCTCATCCTTCGGTCAGCTCCCAGGAGGAGGGTATTATGTGCTGCCCAATGAAAGAAGTCAGGACAGTAAAAGCCATTAATTCCGGAATAAGAGAGACAGTGAAAGAGATGGGTGAAGAGGAGTGGGTGTGGACCCAGTGAATTTCTCTGCTAGTTCCCTATTTTGGGGTTACACACTGTATAATCTGCTGTAGAGGAAGAGTGATAATAAAGAGGTCTTGCACACTAATATGGTATGTAAACATCCATGATGAATGTTAACAGACAGTTTCCATCCTCTCTCGCTCTGTCTGTATGTATGCACTGGTCCATGCAGCAGTGGTAGATGCAATGGCTGGCATTTAAAGGTTGTGTGTGTGTGTGTGTGTGTGTGTGTGTGTGTGTGTCAGGGCAGAAGGCTCCAACATCAGGGACAGAAGCCCTGCTGTGATCAGAAAGGCCTTTAATCAGAGCCAGGACTCTGCTCATACCAGACCGTGTGTGACTGGATGGAATGTTCAGTAATATACTGCTTCTGATGACAGGGTTCGGTGCTGTGTGAGGATGTATCCGTCTGACACCACTGTAGTATTATTGATCTGTCTGTAAATGTCAATGTACAACAGGGAACCATGAACAGTGCATTTATCTATTTGTCTATCGGCTATAGCTTCCACAGAGATTACGTTAGTCAATAACATAAAATACATAAAATACACATGTACACACAAGCATGGACAAACACATGAACGGACACTCACGCAAGCATGGACACACACACACATGGACACATATACACACACACATTCCTTTGTATCCAGAAAAACATACACCAGACATGTGGTTATGGGAGTCTACAGCATACGTTTGATAGATTCAGCACATATTTAGTGGTTAGGCAATGGTGTTCCCCTTCCAATTACAGAGAGCCTTATTCACTGGCTATTGGAGCTATTATTTAGGGAGGTGAGCAGGGATCTCCCCTGAGTGGTCATATTCTGCTCAGTAATTAGGCTGGGACACAGGGACATTACTGTATTACACCCCCCCCCCCCCCCCCCCCCCCCCCACACACACACACACACACACACATGAAGTCATGAACACATGAAGGCACGCACACACACGCCCATGGATATGATGCACAAACACAAACACACACACACACACACACACACACACACACAGAGTGTACAGGTTTCTCCACCTAGGTAATTGGACTGTTGAACAGTCACTAGGACCGTAGCCTGGAAGTGAATATGCTCTGCAAGAGAGGACTGCTCCTTACTGAATGAACCTGGTCTATAATATCACACTAAGACAAGACTCACACTCCAACCATTCACCAAGCTTACTGTAATTATGAAGATGCTGTCACTATTCAGATTCTGTTTTTATGAAGATTCTGATATATTTAATATTCTGTTAGTATTAAAATTCTGTTATTATTAAGATTCTGTTACTTTTGAGATTATTTTATTATTAAGATTATTTTATTATTAAGATTCTGATTATTATTAGGATTCAATTAGTTTTAAAATTATGTTATTAAGATTCTGATATTTTTAGGATTCAATTAGTATTAAAATGCTGTTATTATTAAGATTATTTTATTATTAAGATTCTGTTATCATTAAGATTCTATTGATAGCATGGTGTGTGATGATGTGGCTGCACTGACATGAGTATGGTGTGCATCAGTGTGTTCTAGTGTGTGTTCGAGTGTGTGTTCTAGTGTGTGTTTAAGTGTGCATCAGTGTGTGTGTTCTAGTATTAAGGTGTGACGTTGCCTGTGTTTGAGGAGTCACACCTCTCCCATCTGTCACGGAGGAGAAGAAGAGAGGGAACAAATCAACGTGTGACTCATTACCTCTGTTGCAAAATCTCTCTCTATTTTTTCTATATATACAGTGTATTCAGAAAGTATTCAGACCCCTTGACTTTTTCCACATTTTTTCACGTTTACAGCCTTATTTTAAAATGGATTAAATAAAAACAAATATTCTCCTCAATTTACACAAAATACAATAGACAGGTCAACATTCACAAGGCCGCATGGCCAGACGGATTACCAGGACGTGCACTGCGAGCATGCGCTGACCAACTAGGAAGTGTCTTCATTGACATTTCCCTCTCCCTGTCCGAGTCCGTAATACCAACATGTTTTAAGCAGCCTAAATGACTACCGACCCGTAGCACTCACGTCTGTAGCCATGAAGTGCTTTGAAAGACTGGTCATGGCTCACATCAACACCATCATCCCAGAAACCCTAGACCTATTTCAATTTGCATTCTGCCCCAACAAATCCACAGATGATAGATCTCTATTGCATTCAACACTGCCCTTTCACACTTGGACAAAAGGAACCCCTATGTAACAGTGCTATTCATTGACTACAGATCAGCTTTCAACACGTTCAACATGGACCCTGGGACTAAACACCTCCCTCTGCAACTGGATCCTGGACTGCCTGACGGTCCGCCCCCAGGTGGTAAGGGTAGGCAACAGCAACATCCACCACGCTGATCGTCAACACAGGGGCACCTCAGGGGTGCGTGCTCAGCCAACTCCTGTACTCCCTGTTCACTCATGACTGCACGGCCCGACACGACTCCAACACCATCATTCAATTTGTGGTAGGACTGATAACTGACAACAACGAGACAGCCTATAGGGAGGAGGTCAGAGACTTGGCCAAGTGGTGCCAGGACAACAACCTCTCCCTCAACGTGATCAAGACAAAGGAGATGATTGTGGACTACAGGAAAAGGAGCACCGAGCATGCCCCCATCCTCATCGACGGGACTGCGGTGGAGCAGGTTGAGAGCTTCAAGTTCCTTGGTGTCCACATCACCAACAAACTAACATGGTCCAAGCACACCAAGACAGTCATGAAGCTGGCACGACAAAACCTATTCCCCCTCAGGAGACTGAAAAGATTTGGCATGGGTCCTCAGATCCTCAAAAGGTTCTACAGCTGCACCATCGAGAGCATCCTGAGTGGTTGCATTACTGCCTGGTATTGCAACTGCTCGGCCTCCGACCGCCAGGCACTACAGAGGGTAGTGCGAACCGCCCAGTACATCACTGGGGCCAAGCTCCCTGCCATTCAGGACCTCTATACCAGGCAGTGTCAGAGGAAGGCCCTAAAAATGATCAAAGACTCCAGCCACCCTAGTCATAGACTGTTCTCTCTGCTACCACACGGCAAGTGGTACCGTAGTGCCAAGTCTAGGTCCAAGAGGCTTCTAAACAAATTCTACCCCAACCCATAAGACTCCTGAACATCTAGTCAAATGGCTACCCAGACTATTCACATTGCCACCCCCCACCCCTCCCCTCTCAACCCTGCCTCGTAAGTAAGCATTTCACTGTAAGGTCTACTACACCTGTTGTATTCGGCGCATGTGACTAATTAAATTTGATTTAATTTGATCAAGCTTGGCACACTGGTATTTGGGGAGTTTCTACCATTCCTCTCTGCAGATCCTCTCAAGCTCTGTTAGGTTGGATGGAAAGCGTCGCTTCAGAACTATTTTCAGGTCTTCCCAGAGATGTTCGACCGGGTTCAAGTCCGGGCTCTTGCTGGGCCACTCAAGGACATTCAGAGACTCATCCCAAAGCCACTCCAGTGTTGTTTTGCCTGTGTGCTTAGGGTCGTTGTCCTGTTGGAAGGTGAACCTTCACCCCAGTCTGAGGTCCTTTAGCGCTCAGGAGCAGGTTTTCATCAAGGACTTCTCTGTACTTTGCTCCGATCATCTTTCCCTCAATCCTGACTAGTCTCCCAGTTCCTGCCGCTGAAAAACATCAGCATTCAGGCCAAAGATTTCAATCTTGGTTTCATCAAACCAGAGAATCTTGTTTCTCGTGGTCTGAGAGTCCTTTAGGTTCCTTTCGGCAAACTCCAAGCGGGTTGTCATGTGCCTTTTTCTGAGGAGTGGCTTCCTTCTGGCCACTCTACCATAAAGGCCTGATTGGTGGAGTGCTGCAGAGATGGTTGTCCTTCTGGAATTTTCTCCCATCTCCATAGAGGAACTCTGGAGCTCTGTCAGAGTGACCATCGTGTTCTTGGTCATCTTCCTGATCTCCCCAATTGCTCAGTTTGGACTGGCGGCCAACTCTGAAAGAGTTTTTGTGATTCCAAACTTCTTCCATTTAAGAATGATGGAGGCCACTGTGTTCTTGGGTACCTTCAAAGCTGCAGAATTGTTTTGGTTCCCCTCCTGAGATCGGTGTCTCGACACAATCCTATCTCGGATCTCTACGGACAATTCCTTCAACCTCATGGCTTGGTTTTTGCTCGGATATGCACTGTCAACTGTGGGACCTTATATAGACAGGTGTGTGCCTTTCCAAATCATGTCCAATCAATTTAATTTACCACAGGTGGACTCCAATCAAGTTGTAGAAACATCGAAAGGAGGATCAATGGAAACAGGATGCACCTGAGCTCAATTTCGAGTCTCATAGCAAATGGTCTGAATACTTACATAAATAAGATTTTTCGGTATCTAAAAACCAGTTTTCGCTTTGTCATTATGGGGTTTTGTGTGTAGATTGATGTTTTAGAACAAAGCTGTAACGTAACAAAATGTGGAAAAAGTCAAGGGGTCTGAGTACTTTCTGAATGCTCTGTATTTTGTCCTTCCCTCTTCCTCCTTCCCTCTCTCTTTTCCACAGCATTTTGTTCTCTCTCCCTCACCAACTTCTTCTTATATCTCTCTCTTTTCCACAGCCTTTTGTTCTCTCTACCTCACCAACTTCTTCTTATATCTCTCTCTTTTCCACAGCCTTTATTTCTCTCTCCCTCACCAACTTCTTCTTATATCTCTCTTTTCCACAGCCTTTTGTTCTCTCCCCCTCACCAACTTCTTCTTATATCTCTCTCTTTGAATCTCTATTTTTCTCTCTTCCTCTCTCTCACTCTTCCTCTCTCTCGCTGTTATTCTCTCTCCTCTCCTCTGTCTCCTCCCTCCTTCCTCATCTTGAGCTGTGATGTCTTGGTGTCATGCTTTATTTGGAACCTCTGACACCTTGTCTGTTTGAATCAGGCTGTCTGTTGACACAGGTCTGCACAGAGACACAGTGCCAAAGATCACATGGTGGTAGCAGACAGGCAGAATGGACAACAAAGGGGAATATCTGTTGCCTGGGAAAGGGGTTTAAAGGGGGTTTCTCCCATCATAATGTAATGTTAAGGGAGGTGAGTTTTTTAGGTGGTGGTGGGTGCCATTGTGTGTTACATGGCTCATCCTCCTTCCAGCATGGGAAACGGTCAGTACAGACAGAGGTTCCACATCCTGAACTGTGGAAAAACCAGAGAGAGACCAAAACCAAACACATTTGTCACCCCCAGTGTGACAAGGACATGGGCAACAGGGACGTGCCTGCTCACCCTAAACAGTCTAAGTGAGAGGATGTGTGTGCATGCTTGCCTTTGTGCCTGTGTGTGTGTGTGACACATAGAGAAGAGTGAGAATTGACATCTTCATTCATCGAGGGACAGGACATTTAAAGTTCTATCTCCCACGCAGTGACACAGTGACAGAATGGTCCGATATCAGTATCCAGAAAGGAAGCACAGCCATTGTGGGAGTCAGACCTCTCTTCCCACAGACCTGGATCAACTTTCCCTTTAAAGAAGTTAATGGAGTCTTCTTACTGTTACTGCCTAAAACGGACCAAACTGATTGTCAAGCCATACATACAGTGCCTTGCGAAAATATTCGGCCCCCTTGAACTTTGCGACCTTTTGCCACATTTCAGGCTTCAAACATAAAGATATAAAACTGTATTGTTTTGTGAAGAATCAACAACAAGTGGGACACAATCATGAAGTGGAACAACATTTATTGGATATTTCAACATTTTTTAACAAATCAAAAACTGAAAAATTGGGCGTGCAAAATTATTCAGCCCCCTTAAGTTAATACTTTGTAGCGCCACCTTTTGCTGCGATTACAGCTGTAAGTCGCTTGGGGTATGTCTCTATCAGTTTTGCACATCGAGAGACTGACATTTTTTCCCATTCCTCCTTGCAAAAACAGCTCGAGCTCAGTGAGGTTGGATGGAGAGCATTTGTTAACAGCAGTTTTCAGTTCTTTCCACAGATTCTCGATTGGATTCAGGTCTGGACTTTGACTTGGCCATTCTAACACCTGGATATGTTTATTTTTGAACCATTCCATTGTAGATTTTGCTTTAAGTTTTGGATCATTGTCTTGTTGGAAGACAAATCTCCGTCCCAGTCTCAGGTCTTTTGCAGACTCCATCAGGTTTTCTTCCAGAATGGTCCTGTATTTGGCTCCATCCATCTTCCCATCAATTTTAACCATCTTCCCTGTCCCTGCTGAAGAAAAGCAGGCCCAAACCATGATGCTGCCACCACCATGTTTGACAGTGGGGATGGTGTGTTCAGGGTGATGAGCTGTGTTGCTTTTACGCCAAACATAACGTTTTGCATTGTTGCCAAAAAGTTCAATTTTGGTTTCATCTGACCAGAGCACCTTCTTCCACATGTTTGGTGTGTCTCCCAGGTGGCTTGTGGCAAACTTTAAACTACACTTTTTATGGATATCTTTAAGAAATGGCTTTTTTCTTGCTACTCTTCCATAAAGGCCAGATTTGTGCAATATACGACTGATTGTTGTCCTATGGACAGAGTCTCCCACCTCAGCTGTAGATCTCTGCAGTTCATCCAGAGTGATCATGGGCCTCTTGGCTGCATCTCTGATCAGTCTTCTCCTTGTATGAGCTGAAAGTTTAGAGGGACGGCCAGGTCTTGGTAGATTTGCAGTGGTCTGATACTCCTTCCATTTCAATATTATCGCTTGCGCAGTGCTCCTTGGGATGTTTAAAGCTTGGGAAATCTTTTTGTATCCAAATCCGGCTTTAAACTTCTTCACAACAGTATCTCGGACCTGCCTGGTGTGTTCCTTGTTCTTCATGATGCTCTCTGCGCTTTTGACGGACCTCTGAGACTATCACAGTGCAGGTGCATTTATACGGAGACTTGATTACACACAGGTGGATGGTATTTATCATCATTAGTCATTTAGGTCAACATTGGATCATTCAGAGATCCTCACTGAACTTCTGGAGAGAGTTTGCTGCACTGAAAGTAAAGGGGCTGAATAATTTTGCACGCCCAATTTTTCAGTTTTTGATTTGTTAAAAAAGTTTGAATTATCCAATAAATGTTGTTCCACTTCATGATTGTGTCCCACTTGTTGTTGATTCTTCACAAAAAAATACAGTTTTATATCTTTATGTTTGAAGCCTGAAATGTGGCAAAAGGTTGCAAAGTTCAAGGGGGCCGAATACTTTCGCAAGGCACTGTATGTCAGAATAGTGTCCGAATAGCCCAGCTTTTTGGTTGATGGATTGAGGAGTTCCTTTAAACAGCCTCTCAGCTTGATGGTCTTTTATTGGTCAGTTTCTCTCTGTGAGTATGCAGTATTCTCCCCAAGCCAACAGACTGACCTCAGTCCTGATTGGAGCTCAACCAGGGCCCCAGTGAGATTCCACACACACAGCCAAACAGCCAAGGACCTCAGCTGCGCACTGAGTTACTGAGAATTCAGCTGATAAATGAAGTCAAACAACCTCACACACACACACACACACACACACACACACACACACACACACACACACACACACACACACACACACACACACACACACACACTGTTAACTATGATAAGTTAACACACTCAGGCACAGTGAGTCTAGTCGTAACTCAAACATTAGTCATTGTTTGATTCAGTTTTATGTATAAAATAATGCAACACATCAGTGATGGTAAACAGGTTGATTCATGGCTATTCACTGTTGTGTTTTCAGTCTCATGGCTTGTTTTCCCTTTTCCTTAAGTTATCTATTTTTTAATGTTCACTTGACAATATGGAAATCCTTCTTCGTCTCCCCATATCGCCACTATAATTCTCTCTCTCTTCAGCACTTAGGTTTAATATTTTACACTAATGCTGCTCTCCTGCAATAGAAAGCCTGTTGGGTGGGCACTAGAATATGTTAATGTATAAAAACGTATTCAGTTGAAAAGTTCCCTGGGTCACACCACAGAAAATAGTGAGAGATTAGCTCTGTCTGGAGTTGAGAATAAAGGGCAATCATTTTCTTCTTGGAGTTGGACTTGGGCTGAACTTGCTAGACACACGTGATGTGTGTGTCGTGTGTTTTCCCTGCGTGCCCTGTAAACTTAGCAGATCCCATCGCTCTTGGTTGTGGAATAATGAGTCCTTAGGGAGAATGGAGAAGTTTTGAAACGATCATCTTCTTTTGTGTGAGGTGTTGGTGAAAATGCAATGTGAGAGACTCACTTTACAGTGAACACCTTTGAAACCTTTGCATGATGAGGTCATGTGAAAGAGAAGGTGGTGATATTCACTGTGAAAAGCTGTAAAGAACCAACCAATCCAACATTAGAATGATTTTTCTGTGAGACCGTGAAGGGATTAGATTGATGGTTGTTAGCCATTTTTCCCTAAAACATACAAACATTATGACATGCATGTTTGTGTGTGTGTGTGTGTGTGTTGGTGTGTGTGTGTGTGTGTGTGTGTGTGTGTGTGTGTGTGTGTGTGTGTGTGTGTGTGTGTGTGTGTGTGTGTATATGTGTGTGTTAGTTCTTAGTCTCTCTGTGTGTGTCTCTGAGCAATGTGATTATCTTAGGAGACGTGTTTATCAGTGTTTTCCAGAAGATGAGGATTCATGTCCTCCAGCTGTATCTGACTGTGTATGACACACACACACACACACACACACACAGTTGAGAAAGAGGGAGAGTCAGGAAGGATGGGATCTAATGAAAGCTGTTTTTGCTCAGAGGGACAGAGACCTAATAGTAATTAAGGAATTGTCAAGTTCAACTATTGAACTCCGATGAGTTGATAATGAAGTAAGCAGTATAAGGAGGAAAAGCCCCAGTGCTGCTGGGGCAGGACTATTCATTAATAGATTAGAAACCTGCTTTCATCAATCCACTAGCAATTCATGTCCAACCCCTCAGTATCTTTTTAATATATTAGAGGAAAGATAAATGTTTGGGTAAAGTCTAGAAGTGCTCACTGATTCACTAATAGCTACAGACATTAGGTGAGAAAAGATACCTGGGTAGACCTGACTTGTATTGTGCTTTTTTGGCCACCTCTCTGTATGTGTGTGTGTGTATGTGTGTGTGCGTGTGTTCAGAATGGTCCTATTTACACTGAGTGTACAAAACATTAAGGACACCTGTTCTTTCCATGATGTACTGTAGACAGACCAGGTGAATCCAGGTGAAAACTCTGACCCCTTATTGATGTCACTTGTTAAATCCATTTCAAATTAGTGTAGATGAAGGGGAGGAGACAGGTTAAAGAAGGATTTTTAAGCCTTGAGACAATTGATGCATGTATTGTGTATGTGTGCCATTCAGAGGGTGAATGGACAAGGCAAAACAATATTTTTGTCATACCTGTGGTATACGGTCTGATATACCACAGCTTTCAGTCAATCCACATCCAGGACCCAAACTTCCCCATTTATAAATAACTGTATACAGTATGTGTTTAGGTGCATTCTTGTCTTTACAGTACTTGTGGGTATATGCTGGTGTGTGTGTGTGTGCGGGCCCTCTCTCTCTCTCTCTCTATCTAACTTGAGGAAAAACTAAAGCTCGGGAGCTCAAACTATAATTAGTCAGAGAAGCAAAGACAGCAGCTGTGAATAATTTAAGATGGCATTTTATGCAAATAACCTAAATCTGGGACATGTTGCAGGAGGTGTTAGCATTTTAGTGCTGACAGGAGGAAACACAGCTCTCTTTAAGACGAGGTGGATCCTCCATCCTCATCCTCCTCATACACACTGCCAGCACCAGTCCATTATTTGAACATTTGTTTGGGGAAGGAAAGAGCTGGCATCTAGTAGATAGAGGTGAATGCTGACGATGACGTTGCTAGTGGAGACTGTATAAGGATTGGTGTTCTGTGAATACGCCTATTATTGGAGTCTCTAGTTTAGTTGATGAGTCATGTAGCAGTGCAGTAAATATTGAGATTACTGTGAGGATATTGTGATGAGCAGAGTAGAGGCTAATGCTTTTCATCTAAACATTTTCTCCCCAAGAAGAATACTAGAAACAAAGTATTGCTAGATTATGATGTTTGAAATATACTCTATGAATATATGGGGAACATTACACAGGGGAATCCACAGTAAACCATCACAGTCCATCACATCACAGTCATCACAGTCCACTGTCAACCTTTCTCAAATGGGTTAGAAAACCATTTCCCCTTCAAAGCCAGCCACATACCAGTACAGGCCTACCAGCACTACTGTTCTCAGTCAGGTGTGCTGCTGTCGCCATGGTAGCATGACATCATGCCCCCCTCCACCCCAATGCCGCAACCCAGGTGTCTCCTGGGAGAAACGTGAGTTGAGCTAATGGTATTCAAATGACCCTGTGTGTGCTGTTGGCACAGAGAACACTGCATTCGAGCTGTGAATAGACTTTATTACTTGTCTAATTAGATTGTAATTATGGAATTTTAATATGTGTTATTACATGCAGTACTCTGCACACATCACTACCTCCGGAATTAATTTGCTGCTGTTTAGCCATGCGCAGAGAGGTGACGGAGTGGAATTAGAGTCAATAGGGAGGGAAATCCACATAACCTGGGCCTCCTGCCGGGGGGTGTGTGTGAGCACCTGTTTAATATACAGTTTGAGGGGGATTGAGCTTCTATTCCAACATATTGGTTGGCACCTTCAGTAGTGAATTTACAACAGTGGGAGAGATGATAAGGAATATAGGCTGAATATGTTCAATAATTACCACCCCTGAATAAAAGATTCCGTCAACAGTAAGCTGCTGAAAAACCTTAACGATTTGCATGAATCAACTTTATATGGATGTATTGTTCAGTTCTGACAGCACTTACAGTATGCTGACACCCCTCTCTTCTCTATCTACTTCCCCATAAATCTATCACTCTCTCTCTCCTGATCTCCTCCGTCCAGTCTTTGGATCCAAGCAGTCACTATCGCTATGTTTGTCCTTTTTTCTGTATGGCATTCAAACTAAGTCAGTACAGTATGCATGTGTGTCTGGGCTGTGCCTGTGCCCGGGAAAGTTGTTTTGAATTCTCAGATGTCAGCGGAAAGAGGTTAAAAACATGGCTAGCCATAAATCCCTGGTATTTGAATATGGATCAGAGGAGAATGGCATCGACCACAGCTAGTACAGCAGAATCACTAAACACTAAGCCACAGCAATAACACCTAGATACTGGCAGGCAGCTACCTCAGAGTTCACAAACAGGGTGGATCAGAGAAAGAGAGAGGGGGGGATAAAAGTTGTGGAAAGAGAGAAGGCTGTAGACCTTCATAAGGATAATTGGAGTTCCGCAGTGGAATTAATTGGTAAACTCTTGCAGATTATATTAAGCAATTCAAAGAATGAAGGCTTCTCTCACAGTCAGAGATGAGGATCAGGGTGATGATCCTGCAGGTGTTTCCTTTCGGTTGGGTGGAGTGTGTGTGTGTGTGTGTGTGTGTGTGTGTGTGTGCTTGCGCTTGCGCTTGAGCGTGTTCCTACTCAGGAAATGTCTAATTGAGTGTAGTGCTGTGTTCTGGAACAACAAACAACACTATGTGCCATATGTGCTGGGTCTCCAGGTTGTCTCTCTCACACTCTCACACACACACACACACACACACTCTAACACACACACACACACACACACACACACACACACACACACACACACACTCTAACACACACACACACCAGAGGAGTAGTGGCAGGCACCCTCAAAGACTCAATAAGCAGCGAGAGAGTCAGTGGAGACGTTTTAAGAATTCTGCAGAGGCAATACTACCCCCCTATCAGAAGAGATGAGTGTCTATTTGTCTGTCCGTCTTTCTGTCTGCTTGTCTGTCTGCCTGTCTGCCTTTCCTCCTCCTCCCTGTAATTAGCCCAGTGCTGTCTCTACAGCCTGCTTATCATCCTGCTCTATTCTAATGCATGTGGATGGGATGCCCCCCTCATGTGGATAACATGAGAAACGTTACCGATTTGATACAAACAGCCGAGGAGAGTTGGCTTACGTTTTACTTAGTGTTTCTACGCAGTTAAAATCACTGCTGCTTTAGCACTGACATGGTGACAGGACCATTACAGTGTATGAGGCTGCTGGAGTGCCAGGTTGTAGAGTGATGTTTTAAAGGCTGCATTTACAGCTATGTTTTAGCAGCTGATCTAAAGGCTGTATCTCAGTGGAACTTCAGTGGGAATTGGTTCTTCTGGGGGCTTTGAAGGCTTCTTAGAGACCTAATACCATTATCCAGCTAGACCTCCAGCAGTGTAACTCCTCTGAAGTCGACAGTTCACAGACGTGCGCACATTCATACATGCACACACACACACACTCTCTCACACACACACACACACACACTCACAAGATGTCGCCTGATGGAGAAGGAGCGACATTTTACGAGTTCCAACCCAACTTTACTATATAGTGACTTTTATCATGTTTATCTTTACTTTTTGGTACGGAAAGTTCATACTATTATCACATTGAGCACCAAGCACTTCTGGACACTTCTGGACATCAGATAGACAGTTACTAACCTCCATTTTGACTTCAAATACAACTTCAACTCCTTCAGCTGCTCCATTGTTCATACCGGACCCTATTCCTTTGTTCCAATGGCTACCAAAACGCCACAGGCGTAGATGAGGGAGACGAGATGGAGTCCTGGTGAAGTTGAGGCGAAGAGAAAACCGAACGGCGCTCCACTCCATTCTATTGGCGAATGTCCAGTCACTGGAGAATAAGATGGATGAGCTTTGTTCATGTTTCATGTGACATTTTGAATGACATGCAAATGTTTTGTTGTTGCCAGGACTTATGGTGTCACTGTGTCTATCTCAACTCTTAAACCTCAACTACACATGTGAAGCTGCAAGAAAATCACATTTAAATTTATATCAAACCATTTTGAAATGTCCACCCTGAAGTCTCCGAAATAACACATGCGCAGACCGGCAACACACACACACACACACACACACACACACACACACACACACACACACACACACACACACACACACACACACACACACACACACACACTCATTTGCTGCTGCTGCGCAGTTATTTTTTTATTCTTATCTATCCTGATGCCTAGTCACTTTACCCTGCCTTCATGTACATATAGTATCAACCTCAAATACCTTATCTATCCTGATGCCTAGTCACTTTACCCTGCCTTCATGTACATATAGTATCATCTACCTCAAATACCTTATCTATCCTGATGCCTAGTCACTTTACCCTGCCTTCATGTACATATAGTATCAACCTCAAATACCTTATCTATCCTGATGCCTAGTCACTTTACCCTGCCTTCATGTACATATAGTATCATCTACCTCAAATACCTTATCTATCCTGATGCCTAGTCACTCTACCCTGCCTTCATGTACATATAGTATCTACCTCAAATACCTTATCTATCCTGATGCCTAGTCACTCTACCCTGCCTTCATGTACATATAGTATCAACCTCAAATACCTTATCTATCCTGATGCCTAGTCACTTTACCCTGCCTTCATGTACATATAGTATCTACCTCAAATACCTTATCTATCCTGATGCCTAGTCACTTTACCCTGCCTTCATGTACATACAGTATCATCTACCTCAAATACCTTATCTATCCTGATGCCTAGTCACTTTACCCTGCCTTCATGTACATATAGTATCAACCTCAAATACCTTATCTATCCTGATGCCTAGTCACTTTACCCTGCCTTCATGTACATACAGTATCTACCTCAAATACCTTATCTATCCTGATGCCTAGTCACTTTACCCTGCCTTCATGTACATATAGTATCTACCTCAAATACCTTATCTATCCTGATGCCTAGTCACTTTACCCTGCCTTCATGTACATATAGTATCAACCTCAAATACCTTATCTATCCTGATGCCTAGTCACTTTACCCTGCCTTCATGTACATATAGTATCTACCTCAAATACCTTATCTATCCTGATGCCTAGTCACTTTACCCTGCCTTCATGTACATACAGTATCTACCTCAAATACCTTATCTATCCTGATGCCTAGTCACTTTACCCTGCCTTCATGTACATATAGTATCTACCTCAAATACCTTATCTATCCTGATGCCTAGTCACTTTACCCTGCCTTCATGTACATATAGTATCATCTACCTCAAACACCTTATCTATCCTGATGCCTAGTCACTTTACCCTGCCTTCATGTACATATAGTATCATCTACCTCAAATACTTTATCTATCCTGATGCCTAGTCACTTTACCCTGCCTTCATGTACATATAGTATCATCTACCTCAAATACTTTATCTATCCTGATGCCTAGTCACTTTACCCTGCCTTCATGTACATATAGTATCTACCTCAAATACCTTATCTATCCTGATGCCTAGTCACTTTACCCTGCCTTCATGTACATATAGTATCAACCTCAAATACCTTATCTATCCTGATGCCTAGTCACTTTACCCTGCCTTCATGTACATATAGTATCTACCTCAAATACCTTATCTATCCTGATGCCTAGTCACTTTACCCTGCCTTCATGTACATACAGTATCATCTACCTCAAATACCTTATCTATCCTGATGCCTAGTCACTTTACCCTGCCTTCATGTACATATAGTATCATCTACCTCAAATACCTTATCTATCCTGATGCCTAGTCACTTTACCCTGCCTTCATGTACATATAGTATCTACCTCAAATACCTTATCTATCCTGATGCCTAGTCACTTTACCCTGCCTTCATGTACATATAGTATCATCTACCTCAAATACTTTATCTATCCTGATGCCTAGTCACTTTACCCTGCCTTCATGTACATATAGTATCTACCTCAAATACCTTATCTATCCTGATGCCTAGTCACTCTACCCTGCCTTCATGTACATATAGTATCTACCTCAAATACCTTATCTATCCTGATGCCTAGTCACTTTACCCTGCCTTCATGTACATATAGTATCATCTACCTCAAATACCTTATCTATCCTGATGCCTAGTCACTTTACCCTGCCTTCATGTACATACAGTATCTACCTCAAATACCTTATCTATCCTGATGCCTAGTCACTTTACCCTGCCTTCATGTACATATAGTATCATCTACCTCAAATACCTTATCTATCCTGATGCCTAGTCACTTTACCCTGCCTTCATGTACATATAGTATCATCTACCTCAAATACCTTATCTATCCTGATGCCTAGTCACTTTACCCTACCTTCATGTACATATAGTATCTACCTCAAATACCTTATCTATCCTGATGCCTAGTCACTTTACCCTGCCTTCATGTACATATAGTATCATCTACCTCAAATACCTTATCTATCCTGATGCCTAGTCACTTTACCCTGCCTTCATGTACATATAGTATCTACCTCAAATACCTTATCTATCCTGATGCCTAGTCACTTTACCCTGCCTTCATGTACATATAGTATCTACCTCAAATACCTTATCTATCCTGATTCCTAGTCACTTTACCCTGCCTTCATGTACATACAGTATCATCTACCTCAAATACCTTATCTATCCTGATGCCTAGTCACTTTACCCTGCCTTCATGTACATTTTTTTTTTTTTTTTTTTTTTTTTTTTTTTTTTACCTTTATTTAACCAGGCAAGTCAGTTAAGAACAAATTCTTATTTTCAATGACGGCCTGGGAACAGTGGGTTAACTGCCTGTTCAGGGGCAGAACGACAGATTTGTACCTTGTCAGCTCGGGGGTTTGAACTCGCAACCTTCCGGTTACTAGTCCAACGCTCTAACCACTAGGCTACCCTGCCTAGTCACTTTACCCTGCCTTCATGTACATACAGTATCATCTACCTCAAATACCTTATCTATCCTGATGCCTAGTCACTTTACCCTGCCTTCATGTACATATAGTATCATCTACCTCAAATACCTTATCTATCCTGATGCCTAGTCACTTTACCCTGCCTTCATGTACATACAGTATCTACCTCAAATACCTTATCTATCCTGATGCCTAGTCACTTTACCCTACCTTCATGTACATATAGTATCATCTACCTCAAATACCTTATCTATCCTGATGCCTAGTCACTTTACCCTGCCTTCATGTACATACAGTATCATCTACCTCAAATACCTTATCTATCCTGATGCCTAGTCACTTTACCCTGCCTTCATGTACATATAGTATCTACCTCAAATACTTTATCTATCCTGATGCCTAGTCACTTTACCCTGCCTTCATGTACATATAGTATCATCTACCTCAAATACCTTATCTATCCTGATGCCTAGTCACTTTACCCTGCCTTCATGTACATATAGTATCATCTACCTCAAATACCTTATCTATCCTGATGCCTAGTCACTCTACCCTGCCTTCATGTACATATAGTATCTACCTCAAATACCTTATCTATCCTGATGCCTAGTCACTTTACCCTGCCTTCATGTACATATAGTATCTATCTCAAATACCTTATCTATCCTGATGCCTAGTCACTTTACCCTGCCTTCATGTACATATAGTATCTACCTCAAATACCTTATCTATCCTGATGCCTAGTCACTCTACCCTGCCTTCATGTACATACAGTATCTACCTCAAATACCTTATCTATCCTGATGCCTAGTCACTTTACCCTGCCTTCATGTACATATAGTATCAACCTCAAATACCTTATCTATCCTGATGCCTAGTCACTTTACCCTGCCTTCATGTACATATAGTATCATCTACCTCAAATACCTTATCTATCCTGATGCCTAGTCACTCTACCCTGCCTTCATGTACATATAGTATCATCTACCTCAAATACCTTATCTATCCTGATGCCTAGTCACTTTACCCTGCCTTCATGTACATACAGTATCATCTACCTCAAATACCTTATCTATCCTGATGCCTAGTCACTTTACCCTGCCTTCATGTACATATAGTATCAACCTCAAATACCTTATCTATCCTGATGCCTAGTCACTTTACCCTGCCTTCATGTACATATAGTATCATCTACCTCAAATACCTTATCTATCCTGATGCCTAGTCACTTTACCCTGCCTTCATGTACATACAGTATCATCTACCTCAAATACCTTATCTATCCTGATGCCTAGTCACTTTACCCTGCCTTCATGTACATACAGTATCATCTACCTCAAATACCTTATCTATCCTGATGCCTAGTCACTTTACCCTGCCTTCATGTACATACAGTATCTACCTCAAATACCTTATCTATCCTGATGCCTAGTCACTTTACCCTGCCTTCATGTACATATAGTATCAACCTCAAATACCTTATCTA
Source organism: Oncorhynchus mykiss (assembly GCF_057628025.1). Taxonomy (NCBI): domain Eukaryota; kingdom Metazoa; phylum Chordata; class Actinopteri; order Salmoniformes; family Salmonidae; genus Oncorhynchus; species Oncorhynchus mykiss. The sequence continues at coordinate 60,137,917 of NC_143037.1, forward strand.
TCCTGATGCCTAGTCACTTTACCCTGCCTTCATGTACATATAGTATCATCTACCTCAAATACCTTATCTATCCTGATGCCTAGTCACTTTACCCTGCCTTCATGTACATATAGTATCTACCTCAAATACCTTATCTATCCTGATGCCTAGTCACTTTACCCTGCCTTCATGTACATATAGTATCTACCTCAAATACCTTATCTATCCTGATGCCTAGTCACTTTACCCTGCCTTCATGTACATATAGTATCATCTACCTCAAATACCTTATCTATCCTGATGCCTAGTCACTTTACCCTGCCTTCATGTACATATAGTATCATCTACCTCAAATACCTTATCTATCCTGATGCCTAGTCACTTTACCCTGCCTTCATGTACATATAGTATCTACCTCAAATATCTCATCCCGCTGCACATTGATCTGGTACTGGTACTCCCTGTATATAGCTCCACATTGATCTGGTACTGGTACTCTCTGTATATAGCTCCACATTGATCTGGTACTGGTACTCCCTGTATATACCTCCACATTGATCTGGTACTGGTACTCCCTGTATATAGCTCCACATTGATCAGGTACTGGTACTCCCTGTATATAGCTCCACATTGATCAGGTACTGGTACTCTCTGTATATAGCTCCACATTGATCTGGTACTGGTACTCCCTGTATATACCTCCACATTGATCTGGTACTGGTACTCCCTGTATATAGCTCCACATTGATCAGGTACTGGTACTCCCTGTATATAGCTCCACATTGATCAGGTACTGGTACTCTCTGTATATAGCTCCACATTGATCAGGTACTGGTACTCCCTGTATATAGCTCCACATTGATCTGGTACTGGTACTCCCTGTATATAGCTCCACATTGATCTGGTACTGGTACTCCCTGTATATAGCTCCACATTGATATGGTACTGGTACTCCCTGTATATAGCTCCACATTGATATGGTACTGGTACTCCCTGTATATAGCTCCACATTGATATGGTACTGGTACTCCCTGTATATAGCTCCACATTGATATGGTACTGGTACTCCCTGTATATAGCTCCACATTGATCTGGTACTGGTACTCCCTGTATATAGCTCCACATTGATATGGTACTGGTACTCCCTGTATATAGCTCCACATTGATATGGTACTGGTACTCCCTGTATATAGCTCCACATTGATATGGTACTGGTACTCCCTGTATATAGCTCCACATTGATATGGTACTGGTACTCCCTGTATATAGCTCCACATTGATATGGTACTGGTACTCCCTGTATATAGCTCCACATTGATCTGGTACTGGTACTCCCTGTATATAGCTCCACATTGATCTGGTACTGGTACTCCCTGTATATAGCTCCACATTGATCTGGTACTGGTACTCCCTGTATATAGCTCCACATTGATCTGGTACTGGTACTCCCTGTATACAGCTGCACATTGATCTGGTACTGGTACTCCCTGTATATAGCTCCACATTGATCTGGTACTGGTACTCCCTGTATATAGCTCCACATTGATCTGGTACTGGTACTCCCTGTATATAGCTCCACATTGATCTGGTACTGGTACTCCCTGTATACAGCTGCACATTGATCTGGTACTGGTACTCCCTGTATATAGCTCCACATTGATCTGGTACTGGTACTCCCTGTATATAGCTCCACATTGATCTGGTACTGGTACTCCCTGTATATAGCTCCACATTGATCTGGTACTGGTACTCCCTGTATATAGCTCCACATTGATCTGGTACTGGTACTCCCTGTATATAGCTCCACATTGATCTGGTACTGGTACTCCCTGTATATAGCTCCACATTGATCTGGTACTGGTACTCCCTGTATATAGCTCCACATTGATCTGGTACTGGTACTACCTGTATATAGCTCCACATTAATCTGGTACTGATACTCCCTGTATATAGCTCCACATTGATCTGGTACTGGTACTCCCTGTATATAGCTCCACATTAATCTGGTACTGATACTCCCTGTATATAGCTCCACATTGATCTGGTACTGGTACTCCCTGTATATAGCTCCACATTGATCTGGTACTGGTACTCCCTGTATATAGCTCCACATTAATCTGGTACTGATACTCCCTGTATATACCTCCACATTGATCTGGTACTGGTACTCCCTGTATATAGCTCCACATTGATCTGGTACTGATACTCCCTGTATATACCTCCACATCGATCTGGTACTGGTACTCCCTGTATATAGCTCCACATTGATCTGGTACTGGTACTCCCTGTATATAGCTCCACATTGATCTGGTACTCCCTGTATATAGCTCCACATTGATCTGGTACTGATACTCCCTGTATATAGCTCCACATTGATCTGGTACTGGTACTCCCTGTATATAGCTCCACATTGATATGGTACTGGTACTCCCTGTATATAGCTCCACATTGATCTGGTACTGGTACTCCCTGTATATAGCTCCACATTGATCTGGTACTGATACTCCCTGTATATAGCTCCACATTGATCAGGTACTGGTACTCCCTGTATATAGCTCCACATTTATCTGGTACTGATACTCCCTGTATATAGCTCCACATTGATCTGGTACTGGTACTCTCTGTATATAGCTCCACATTTATCTGGTACTGGTACTCCCTGTATATAGCTCCACATTGATCTGGTACTGGTACTCCCTGTATATAGCTCCACATTGATCTGGTACTGATACTCCCTGTATATAGCTCCACATTGATCTGGTACTGGTACTACCTGTATATAGCTCCACATTGATCTGGTACTGATACTCCCTGTATATAGCTCCACATTGATCTGGTACTGCTACTACCTGTATATAGCTCCACATTGATCTGGTACTGATACTCCCTTTATATAGCTCCACATTGATCTGGTACTGGTACTCCCTGTATATACCTCCACATTGATCTGGTACTGGTACTCCCTGTATATAGCTCCACATTGATCTGGTACTGGTACTACCTGTATATAGCTCCACATTGATCTGGTACTGGTACTCCCTGTATATACCTCCACATTGATCTGGTACTGGTACTCCCTGTATATAGCTCCACATTGATCTGGTACTGGTACTCCCTGTATATAGCTCCACATTGATCTGGTACTGGTACTCCCTGTATATACCTCCACATTGATCTGGTACTGGTACTCCCTGTATATAGCTCCACATTGATCTGGTACTGGTAATCCCTGTATATAGCTCCACATTGATCTGGTACTGATACTCCCTGTATATAGCTCCACATTGATCTGGTACTGATACTCCCTGTATATAGTTCCACATTGATCTGGTACTGGTACTCCCTGTATATAGCTCCACATTGATCTGGTACTGATACTCCCTGTATATAGCTCCACATTGATCTGGTACTGGTACTCCCTGTATATAGCTCCACATTGATCAGGTACTGGTACTCCCTGTATATAGCTCCACATTGATCTGGTACTGATACTCCCTGTATATAGCTCCACATTGATCTGGTACTGGTACTCTCTGTATATAGCTCCACATTGATCTGGTACTGGTACTCCCTGTATATAGCTCCACATTGATCTGGTACTGGTACTCCCTGTATATAGCTCCACATTGATCTGGTACTGATACTCCCTGTATATAGCTCCACATTGATCTGGTACTGGTACTCCCTGTATATAGCTCCACATTGATCAGGTACTGGTACTCCCTGTATATAGCTCCACATTGATCTGGTACTGGTACTCCCTGTATATAGCTCCACATTGATCTGGTACTGGTACTCTCTGTATATAGCTCCACATTGATCTGGTACTGGTACTCCCTGTATATAGCTCCACATTGATATGGTACTGGTACTCCCTGTATATACTGTAGCTCCATGGATTTTATTTTATTCCTCACGTACCTATTTTATTAGTATTTTTAACTGCATTGTTGTGAAGGGCTCAAAAGTAAGCATTTCACAGCAACATCTACACCAGTTGTATTGGTTTTATTTGACTTTACCTGCTATTCTCTGCTGCACAGGCTGGGAGAGACAGAGGGTCAAACAGGGGGCTTGGTGATGGGGGGGTTTGTGTGTGTCTTGGGGGGTGTTTGGTGATGGGGGGATGTTTGGTGATGGGGGGGTTTGTGTGTGTCTTGGGGGGTGTTTGGTGATGGGGGGATGTTTGGTGATGGGGGGGTTTGTGTGTGTCTTGGGGGGTGTTTGGTGATGGGGGGTGTTTGGTGATGGGGGGGGGGGTTTGTGTGTGTCTTGGGGGGTGTTTGGTGATGGGGGGTTTGTGTGTGTCTTGGGGGGTGTTTGGTGATGGGGGGGTTTGTGTGTGTCTTGGGGGGTGTTTGGTGATGGGGGGGTTTGTGTGTGTCTTGGGGGGTGTTTGGTGATGGGGGGGTTTGTTTGTGTCTTGGGGGGTGTTTGGTGATGGGGGGTTTGGTGATGGGGGGGTTTGTGTGTGTCTTGGGGGGTGTTTGGCGATGGGGGATGTTTGGTGATGGGGGGGTTTGTGTGTGTCTTGGGGGGTGTTTGGTGATGGGGGGTGTTTGGTGATGGGGGGGTTTGTGTGTGTCTTGGGGGGTGTTTGGTGATGGGGGGTTTGTGTGTGTCTTGGGGGTTGTTTGGTGATGGGGGGGTTTGTGTGTGTCTTGGGGAATGTTTGGTGATGGGGGGGTTTGTGTGTGTCTTGGGGGGTGTTTGGTGATGGGGGGGTTTGTTTGTGTCTTGGGGGGTGTTTGGTGATGGGGGGTGTTTGTGTTTGTCTTGGGGGGTGTTTGGTGATGGGGGGGTTTTGTGTGTCTTGGGGGGTGTTTGGTGATGGGGGGGGGTTTGTGTGTGTCTTGGGGGTTGTTTGGTGATGGGGGGGGGGGGGTGGGGGGGTTGTGTGTGTCTTGGGGGTTGGGGAGATTCAACAGTTTCTGTTTAAGATTCAGTCTATAGGCAGTGGTTGCAGAAACAGTGAAAAGTGAGTCACAACTTCTCACACTTTATACAGCATAGGCCTTTTCTGAGTCTCTTTTTCACGGCCCACTCGATCATTCTCTCCTCTATAGTGTAAGGGCAGAGGGAGGTCAGACTAATTGTCTATGACCAGTCCAGTACATGGCCAATGCCAGAGCTATCAGATAGTAAAATTAAAGGCTGTTCTTCAAAATGACCAAGACTTAATTAGGTTCAATCTACTGCATCAGATAACCTTGACTCACTTATGTATTACACTACACCTCCTTTCATTGGATGCAGTTCTTCTTTAATCATGTCAGCACTGAGTTTCTACTCAGTCTTCTACACCCACACCCCACCCCACCATTGTACCACAGCAGATGAACCCAGAAATGAGGTGAAGCAGCGAGGTGTAACTCATTGGGTATAATTGTATTTTCTCAGTAAATTGCCCAGAGGAGAAGAGCAGTCGTTGGTGGGGGATTAATTCAGTCTAAACTGATTTTACCCCACTGCATTTCAGCAGTTGATTAATCATTGCCTATCAGCTCTTGATTTTATATATCCATTACGTCTTAATATGATTGCCCTGGTTTAGAGAAGTTCCCTAGATTACAATACTAATCCAATGCAACATGGTGGAGAGGGAGAGGTACAGAGAAGGAGGGGAGAGGAACAGAGAGGGAGGGGAGAGGGAGAGGAACAGAGAGGGAGAGGAACAGAGAGGGAGGAGAGAGGGAGAGGAACTGAGAGGGGAGGAACAGAGAGGGAGGAGAGAGGGAGAGGAACAGAGAGGGAGGAGAGATGGAGATGTACAGAGAGGGAGGGGAGAGGAACAGAGAGGGATGAGAGAGGTAGAGGAACAGAGAGGGGGAGGAACAGAGAGGGAGGAGAGCGGGAGAGGAACAGAGAGGGAGGAGAGAGGGAGAGGAACAGAGAGGGAGAGGAATAGAGAGGGAGGAGAGAGGGAGAGGGACAGAGAGGGAGAGGAACAGAGAGGGAGAGGGACCTATAGGGAGGGGAGAGGAACAGAGAGGGAGGAGAGAGGGAGAGGAACAGAGAGGGAAGAGAGAGGGAGAGGAACAGAGAGGGAGAGGGACAGAGAGGGAGGGGAGAGGAACATAGAGGGAGGAAAGAGGAACAGAGAGGGAGAGGAACAGAGAGGGAGGAGAGAGGGATAGGGACAGAGAGGGAGAGGAACAGAGAGGGAGGGGAGAGAGACAGAGAGGGAGGGGAGAGGGACAGAGAGGGAGGGGAGAGGAACAGAGAGGGAGGGGAGAGGAACAGAGAGGGAGGAGAGATGGAGAGGAACAGAGAGGGAGGAGAGATGGAGAGGAACAGAGAGGGAGGAGAGATGGAGAGGAACAGAGAGGGAGAGGAATAGAGAGGGAGGGGAGAGGAAGAGGAACAGAGAGGGAGAGGAACAGAGAGGGAGAGGGACAGAGAGGGAGAGGAACAGAGAGGGAGAGGGACAGAGAGGGAGGGGAGAGGAACATAGAGGGAGGAAAGAGGAACAGAGAGGGAGAGGAACAGAGAGGGAGGAGAGAGGGATAGGGACAGAGAGGGAGAGGAACAGAGAGGGAGGGGAGAGAGACAGAGAGGGAGGGGAGAGGGACAGAGAGGGAGGGGAGAGGAACAGAGAGGGAGGAGAGATGGAGAGGAACAGAGAGGGAGGAGAGATGGAGAGGAACAGAGAGGGAGGAGAGATGGAGAGGAACAGAGAGGGAGGGGAGAGGAAGAGGAACAGAGAGGGAGTAGAGAGGGAGAGGAAAAGAGAGGGATAGGAACAGAGAGGGAGGAGAGATGGAGAGGAACAGAGAGGGAGGAGAGAGGGAGAGGAACAGAGAGGGAGGGGAGAGGAACAGAGAGGGGGAGGAACAGAGAGGGAGAGGAACAGAGAGGGAGGAGAGATGGAGAGGAACAGAGAGGGAGAGGAACAGAGAGGGAGGAGAGGGAGAGGAACAGATGGAGGGAAGAGGAACAGAGAGGGAGGAGAGAGGGAGAGGAATAGAGAGGGAGGAGAGATGGAGAGGAACAGAGAGGGAGGAGAGAGGGAGAGGTAACAGAGAGAGAGGAGAGATGGAGAGGGACAGAGAGGGAGGAGAGATGGAGAGGGAGGAGAGATGGAGAGGAACAGAGAAGGAGGAGAGATGGAGAGGAATAGAGAGGGAGGAGAGATGGAGAGGAACAGAGAGGGAGGAGAGATGGAGAGGAACAGAGAGGGAGGAGAGATGGAGAGGAACAGAGAGGGAAGGGAGAGGGAGAGGAACAGAGAGGGAGTAGAGAGGGAGAGGCACAGAGAGGGAGAGGAACAGAGAGGGAGGAGAGATGGAGAGGCACAGAGAGGGAGGAGAGATGGAGAGGAACAGAGAGGGAGGAGAGATGGAGAGGGATGCAGAGGGAGGAGAGATGGAGAGGAACAGAGAGGGAGAAGAGATGGAGAGGTAACAGAGAGGGAGGAGAGATGGAGAGGGACAGAGAGGGAGGAGAGATGGAGAGGGAGGAGAGATGGAGAGGAACAGAGAAGGAGGAGAGTTGGAGAGGAACAGAGAGGGAGGAGAGATGGAGAGGAACAGAGAGGGAGGAGATGGAGAGGAACAGAGAGGGAGGGGAGAGGGAGAGGAACAGAGAGGGAGTAGAGAGGGAGAGGAACAGAGAGGGAGAGGAACAGAGAGGGAGGAGAGAGGGAGAGGAACAGAGAGGGAGGAGAGAGGGAGAGGAACAGAGAGGGAGGGGAGAGGAACAGAGAGGGAGAGGAACAGAGAGGGAGTAGAGATGGAGAGGAACAGAGAGGGAGAGGATCAGAGAGGGAGGAGAGGGAGAGGAACAGAGAGGGAGAGGAACAGATGGAGGGAAGAGGAACAGAGAGGGAGGAGAGAGGGAGAGGAATAGAGAGGGAGGAGAGATGGAGAGGAACAGAGAGGGAGAGGAACAGAGAGGGAGGAGAGAGGGAGAGAAACAGAGAGGGAGGAGAGATGGAGAGGTAACAGAGAGGGAGAAGAACAGAGATGGAGAGGTAACAGAGAAGGGGGAGAGATGGAGAGGAACAGAGAGGGAGGAGAGATGGAGAGGAACAGGGAGGGAGGAGAGATGGAGAGGAACAGAGAAGGAGGAGAGATGGAGAGGAACAGAGAGGGAGGAGAGATGGAGAGGAACAGGGAGGGGGGAGAGATGGAGAGGAACAGAGAGGGAGGAGAGATGGAGAGGAACGGGGAGGGAGGAGAGATGGAGAGGAACAGAGAAGGAGGAGAGATGGAGAGGAACAGAGAGGGAGGAGAGATGGAGAGGAACAGGGAGGGGGAGAGATGGAGAGGAACAGAGAGGGAGGAGAGATGGAGAGGAACAGAGAAGGAGGAGAGATGGAGAGGAACAGAGAGGAGGAGAGATGGAGAGGAACAGAGAGGGACAGAGAGGGAGAGGTAACAGAGAGGGAACAGAGAGGGAGAGGTAACAGAGAGGGAGGAGAGATGGAGAGAAACAGAGAGGAACAGAGAGGGAGAGGAACAGAGAAGGAGGAGAGATGGAGAGGAACAGAGAAGGAGGAGATATGGAGAGGAACAGAGAAGGAGGAGAGATGGAGAGGAACAGAGAGGGAGAGGTAACAGATAAGGAGGAGAGATGGAGAGGAACAGAGAGGCACAGAGAGGGAGAGGAACAGATAAGGAGGAGAGATGGAGAGGAACAGAGAGGAACAGAGAGGGAGAGGTAACAGAGAGGGAGGAGAGATGGAGAGGAACAGAGAGGGAGAGGAACAGAGAGGGAGAGGAACAGAGAGGGTGGAGGAACAGAGAGGGAGAGGAACAGAGAGGGAGAGGTGACAGAGAAGGAGGAGAGATGGAGAGGAACAGAGAGGGAGAGGAACAGAGAGGGAGAGGTAACAGAGAGGGAGGAGAGATGGAAAGGATCAGAGAGGGAGAGGAACAGAGAGGGAGAGGAACAGAGAAGGAGAGGAACAGAGATGGAGAAGACAAGAGAGGGAGAGGTGACAGAGAGGGAGAGGAACAGAGGGAGAGGAAAAGAGAGGGAGAGGAACAGAGATGGAGGAGAGATGGAGAGGACCAGAGAGGGAGAGGTAACAGAGAGGGAGAGGTAACAGAGAGGGAGAGGAACAGAGAGGGAGGAGAGATAGAGAGGTAACAGAGAGGGAGGAGAGATGGAGAGGGACAGAGAGGGAGGAGAGATGGAGAGGGACAGAGAGGGAGGAGAGATGGAGAGGGACAGAGAGGGAGGAGAGATGGAGAGGTAACAGAGAGGGAGGAGAGATGGATAGGTAACAGAGAGGGAGGAGAGATGGAGAGGTAACAGAGAGGGAGAAGAACAGAGATGGAGAGGTAACAGAGAAGGGGGAGAGATGGAGAGGAACAGAGAGGGAGAAGAGATGGAGAGGAACAGAGAAGGAGGAGAGATGGAGAGGAACAGAGAGGGAGGAGAGATGGAGATAAACAGATAAGGAGGAGATATGGAGAGGCACAGGGAGGGAGGAGAGATGGAGAGGAACAGAGAAAGAGGAGAGATGGAGATGAACAGAGAAGGAGGAGAGATGGAGAGGAACAGAGAGGCACAGAGAGGGAGAGGGACAGAGAGGGAGGAGAGATAGAGAGGTAACAGAGAGGGAGGAGAGATGGAGAGGAACAGAGAGGGAGGAGAGATGGAGAGGAACAGAGAGATGGAGAGGGACGCAGAGGAAGGGGAGATGGAGAGGAACAGAGAGGGAGAAGAGATGTAGAGGTAACAGAGATGGAGGAGAGATGGAGAGGGACAGAGAGGGAGGAGAGATGGAGAGGGAGGAGAGATGGAGAGGAACAGAGAAGGAGGAGAGATGGAGAGGAACAGAGAGGGAGAGGAACAGAGAGGGTGAGGGACAGAGAGGGAGGGGAGAGGAACATAGAGGGAGGAAAGAGGAACAGAGAGGGAGAGGAACAGAGAGGGAGGAGAGAGGGATAGGGACAGAGAGGGAGAGGAACAGAGAGGGAGGGGAGAGAGACAGAGAGGGAGGGGAGAGGGACAGAGAGGGAGGGGAGAGGAACAGAGAGGGAGGAGAGATGGAGAGGAACAGAGAGGGAGGAGAGATGGAGAGGAACAGAGAGGGAGGAGAGATGGAGAGGAACAGAGAGGGAGGGGAGAGGAAGAGGAACAGAGAGGGAGTAGAGAGGGAGAGGAAAAGAGAGGGATAGGAACAGAGAGGGAGGAGAGATGGAGAGGAACAGAGAGGGAGGAGAGAGGGAGAGGAACAGAGAGGGAGGGGAGAGGAACAGAGAGGGGGAGGAACAGAGAGGGAGAGGAACAGAGAGGGAGGAGAGATGGAGAGGAACAGAGAGGGAGAGGAACAGAGAGGGAGGAGAGGGAGAGGAACAGATGGAGGGAAGAGGAACAGAGAGGGAGGAGAGAGGGAGAGGAATAGAGAGGGAGGAGAGATGGAGAGGAACAGAGAGGGAGGAGAGAGGGAGAGGTAACAGAGAGAGAGGAGAGATGGAGAGGGACAGAGAGGGAGGAGAGATGGAGAGGGAGGAGAGATGGAGAGGAACAGAGAAGGAGGAGAGATGGAGAGGAATAGAGAGGGAGGAGAGATGGAGAGGAACAGAGAGGGAGGAGAGATGGAGAGGAACAGAGAGGGAGGAGAGATGGAGAGGAACAGAGAGGGAAGGGAGAGGGAGAGGAACAGAGAGGGAGTAGAGAGGGAGAGGCACAGAGAGGGAGAGGAACAGAGAGGGAGGAGAGATGGAGAGGCACAGAGAGGGAGGAGAGATGGAGAGGAACAGAGAGGGAGGAGAGATGGAGAGGAACAGAGAGATGGAGAGGGATGCAGAGGGAGGAGAGATGGAGAGGAACAGAGAGGGAGAAGAGATGGAGAGGTAACAGAGAGGGAGGAGAGATGGAGAGGGACAGAGAGGGAGGAGAGATGGAGAGGGAGGAGAGATGGAGAGGAACAGAGAAGGAGGAGAGTTGGAGAGGAACAGAGAGGGAGGAGAGATGGAGAGGGAGGAGATGGAGAGGAACAGAGAGGGAGGGGAGAGGGAGAGGAACAGAGAGGGAGTAGAGAGGGAGAGGAACAGAGAGGGAGGAGAGAGGGAGAGGAACAGAGAGGGAGGAGAGAGGGAGAGGAACAGAGAGGGAGGGGAGAGGAACAGAGAGGGAGAGGAACAGAGAGGGAGGAGAGATGGAGAGGAACAGAGAGGGAGAGGATCAGAGAGGGAGGAGAGGGAGAGGAACAGAGAGGGAGAGGAACAGATGGAGGGAAGAGGAACAGAGAGGGAGGAGAGAGGGAGAGGAATAGAGAGGGAGGAGAGATGGAGAGGAACAGAGAGGGAGAGGAACAGAGAGGGAGGAGAGAGGGAGAGAAACAGAGAGGGAGGAGAGATGGAGAGGTAACAGAGAGGGAGAAGAACAGAGATGGAGAGGTAACAGAGAAGGGGGAGAGATGGAGAGGAACAGAGAGGGAGGAGAGATGGAGAGGAACAGGGAGGGAGGAGAGATGGAGAGGAACAGAGAAGGAGGAGAGATGGAGAGGAACAGAGAGGGAGGAGAGATGGAGAGGAACAGGGAGGGGGGAGAGATGGAGAGGAACAGAGAGGGAGGAGAGATGGAGAGGAACGGGGAGGGAGGAGAGATGGAGAGGAACAGAGAAGGAGGAGAGATGGAGAGGAACAGAGAGGGAGGAGAGATGGAGAGGAACAGGGAGGGGGAGAGATGGAGAGGAACAGAGAGGGAGGAGAGATGTAGAGGAACAGAGAAGGAGGAGAGATGGAGAGGAACAGAGAGGAGGAGAGATGGAGAGGAACAGAGAGGGACAGAGAGGGAGAGGTAACAGAGAGGGAACAGAGAGGGAGAGGTAACAGAGAGGGAGGAGAGATGGAGAGAAACAGAGAGGAACAGAGAGGGAGAGGAACAGAGAAGGAGGAGAGATGGAGAGGAACAGAGAAGGAGGAGATATGGAGAGGAACAGAGAAGGAGGAGAGATGGAGAGGAACAGAGAGGGACAGAGAGGGAGAGGTAACAGAGAAGGAGGAGAGATGGAGAGGAACAGAGAGGGAGAGGTAACAGATAAGGAGGAGAGATGGAGAGGAACAGAGAGGCACAGAGAGGGAGAGGAACAGATAAGGAGGAGAGATGGAGAGGAACAGAGAGGAACAGAGAGGGAGAGGTAACAGAGAGGGAGGAGAGATGGAGAGGAACAGAGAGGGAGAGGAACAGAGAGGGAGAGGAACAGAGAGGGTGGAGGAACAGAGAGGGAGAGGAACAGAGAGGGAGAGGTGACAGAGAAGGAGGAGAGATGGAGAGGAACAGAGAGGGAGAGGAACAGAGAGGGAGAGGTAACAGAGAGGGAGGAGAGATGGAAAGGATCAGAGAGGGAGAGGAACAGAGAGGGAGAGGAACAGAGAAGGAGAGGAACAGAGATGGAGAAGACAAGAGAGGGAGAGGTGACAGAGAGGGAGAGGAACAGAGGGAGAGGAAAAGAGAGGGAGAGGAACAGAGATGGAGGAGAGATGGAGAGGACCAGAGAGGGAGAGGTAACAGAGAGGGAGAGGTAACAGAGAGGGAGAGGAACAGAGAGGGAGGAGAGATAGAGAGGTAACAGAGAGGGAGGAGAGATGGAGAGGGACAGAGAGGGAGGAGAGATGGAGAGGGACAGAGAGGGAGGAGAGATGGAGAGGGACAGAGAGGGAGGAGAGATGGAGAGGTAACAGAGAGGGAGGAGAGATGGATAGGTAACAGAGAGGGAGGAGAGATGGAGAGGTAACAGAGAGGGAGAAGAACAGAGATGGAGAGGTAACAGAGAAGGGGGAGAGATGGAGAGGAACAGAGAGGGAGAAGAGATGGAGAGGAACAGAGAAGGAGGAGAGATGGAGAGGAACAGAGAGGGAGGAGAGATGGAGATGAACAGATAAGGAGGAGATATGGAGAGGCACAGGGAGGGAGGAGAGATGGAGAGGAACAGAGAAAGAGGAGAGATGGAGATGAACAGAGAAGGAGGAGAGATGGAGAGGAACAGAGAGGCACAGAGAGGGAGAGGGACAGAGAGGGAGGAGAGATAGAGAGGTAACAGAGAGGGAGGAGAGATGGAGAGGAACAGAGAGGGAGGAGAGATGGAGAGGAACAGAGAGATGGAGAGGGACGCAGAGGAAGGGGAGATGGAGAGGAACAGAGAGGGAGAAGAGATGTAGAGGTAACAGAGATGGAGGAGAGATGGAGAGGGACAGAGAGGGAGGAGAGATGGAGAGGGAGGAGAGATGGAGAGGAACAGAGAAGGAGGAGAGATGGAGAGGAACAGAGAGGGAGGAGAGATGGAGATGAACAGAGAAGGATGAGAGATGGAGAGGAACAGAGAGGCACAGAGAGGGAGAGGGACAGGGAGGGAGGAGAGATAGAGAGGGACGCAGAGGGAGGAGAGATGGAGAGGAACAGAGAGGGAGGAGAGATGGAGAGGTAACAGAGAGGGAGGAGAGATGGAGAGGAACAGATAGGGAGGAGAGATGGAGAGGAACGGAGAGGGAGGAGAGATGGAGAGGCACAGAGAGGGAAGAGAGATGGAGAGGTAACAGAGAGGGAGGAGAGATGGAGAGGAACTGAGAGGGAGGAGAGATGGAGAGGAACAGAGAGGGGGGAGAGATGGAGAGGTAACAGAGAGGGAGGAGAGATGGAGAGGTAACAGAGAGGGAGGAGAGATGGAGAGATGGAGAGGAACGGAGAGGGGGGAGAGATGGAGAAGTAACAGAGAGGGAGGAGAGATGGAGAGGAACAGAGATGGAGTAGAGATGGAGAGGTAACAGAGAGGGAGGAGAGATGGAGAGGAACAGAGAGGGAGTAGAGATGGAGAGGTAACAGAGAGGGAGGAGAGATGGAGAGGTAACAGAGAGGGAGGAGAGATGGAGAGATGGAGAGGCACAGAGAGGGAGGAGAGATGGAGAGGGACAGAGTTGGAGGAGAAATGGAGAGGAACAGAGAGGGAGGAGAGAGTGGGGATGAAGATGTGGAGACACGGGAGAGGAAGAGAGTAGGGATCGGAAGAGGGGAATAAATGGGAGATAGAGGTGTGGGAGGAAGAGCGAGAGAGAGATTAACACCAGACTCGTACATTTCCTCAGTGAAAATAATGTACTAAGCAAATGTCAGACCACATATTCACCCTGCTAACCCTAATTGACAGACAAACAAATCAAAACAAAGGCAAAGTCTTCTCATGCTTTGTTGATTTAAAAAAAAAACTTAGACTCAATTTGGCATGAGGATCTGCTATACAATTGATTGAAAGTGGTGTTGAGGGAAAAACATACAACATTATAAAATGAATGTACAGTACACAAACAACAAGTGTGCTGTTAAAATAGGCAAAAAACACACACATTTCTTCCCACAGGGCCGTGGGGTGAGACAGGGATGCAGGTTAATCCCCACCCTCTTCAACATACATATCTGCGAATTGGCGAGGGAACTAGAACAGTCTGCAGCACCCGGCCTGGCCCTACTAGAATCTGAAGTCAAATGTTTGCTGATGATCTGGTGCTTCTGTCACCAACCAAGGAGGGCCTAAAGCAGCACCTAGATATTCTGCACATATTCTGTCAGACCTGCGCTCTGACAGTAAATCTCTGTAAGACCAAAATAATGGTGTTCCAAAAAAGGTCCAGTTGCCAGGACTACAAATACAAATTCCATCTAGACACCGTTGCCCTAGAGCACACAGAAAACATCAGCCTAAACATCAGCGCCACAAGTTACTTCCACAAAGCTGTGAACAATCTGAGAGACAAGGCAAGAAGGGCATTCTATGCCATCAAAAGGAAGAATAAAATCGACATACCAATTAGGATCAAATCAAAATCAAATCAAATTTATTTATATAGCCCTTCGTACATCAGCTGATATCTCAAAGTGCTGTACAGAAACCCAGCCTAAAACCCCAAACAGCAAGCAATGCAGGTGTAGAAGCACGGTGGCTAGGAAAAACTCCCTAGAAAGGCCAAAACCTAGGAAGAAACCTAGAGAGGAACCAGGCTATGTGGGGTGGCCAGTCCTCTTCTGGCTGTGCCGGGTGGAGATTATAACAAAACATGGTCAAGATGTTCAAATGTTCATAAATGACCAGCATGGTCGAATAATAATAAGGCAGAACAGTTGAAACTGGAGCAGCAGCACAGCCAGGTGGACTGGGGACAGCAAAGAGTCATCATGTCAGGTAGTCCTGGGGCATGGTCCTGGGGCTCAGGTCCTCCGAGAGAGAGAAAGAGAGAAGGAGAGAATTAGAGAGCGCACACTTAGATTCACACAGGACACCGAATAGGACAGGAGAAGTACTCCAGATATAACAAACTGACCCTAGCCCCCCGACACATAAACTACTGCAGCATAAATACTGGAGGCTGAGACAGGAGGGGTCAGGAGACACTGTGGCCCACTCCGAGGACACCCCCCAGGATCTGGCTAAAAATACTTGAATCAGTTATAGAACCCATTGCCCTTTATGGTTGTGAGGTCTGGGGTCTGCTCACCAACCAAGACTTCACAAAATGGGACAAACACCAAATTGAGATTCTGTTTACAAGGTAAAACACCAAATAATGCATGCAGAATTCTGCATAATATACGACATAAAACACCAAATAATGCCGATACTCATTAATTATCAAAATCCAGAATAGAGCCGTTAAATTATATAACCACCTAAATGGAAGCGATTCCCAAACCTTCCATTACAAAGTCATTACCTACAGAGAGATGAACCTGGAGAAGAGTCCCCTAAGCAAGCTGGTCCTGGAGCTCTGTTCACAACCACAAACACACCCCACAGAGCCCCAGGACAGCAACACAATTAGACCCAACCAAATCATGAGAAAACAAAAAGATAATTACTTGACACATTGGAAAGAATGAACAAAGAAACAAAGCAAAATAGAATGCTATTTGGCCCTAAACAGAGAGAACACAGTGGCAGAATACCTGACCACCTGTGACTGACCCAAACGTAAGGAAAGTTTTGACTATATACAGACTCAGTGAGCAAAGCCTTGCTATTGAGAAAGGCCGCCATAGGCAGACATGGCTCTCAAGAGAAGACAGGCTATGTGCTCACTGCCCACATAATGAGGTGGAAACTTGAGCTGCACATCTAACTTCCTAACCAAATGTATGACCATATTAGAGACACATATTTCCCTCAGATTACACAGATCCCCAAAGAATTTGAAAACAAACCCAATTTTGATAAACTCCCATATCTACTGGGTGAAATACCACAGTGTGCCATCACAGCAGCAATATTTGTGACCTGTTGCCACAAGAAAAGGGCAACCAGTGAAGAACAAACAGCTTTGTAAATACAACCCATATTTATGTTTATTTATTTTCCCTTTTGTATTTGAACCATTTGTACATTGTTAAAACACTGTATATATACATAATATGACATTTGTAATGCCTTTATTCTTTTGGAACTTCTGTGAGTGTAATGTTTACTGTTAATTTTTATTGTTTATTTCACTTTTGTATATTATTGACTTCACTTGCCTTTGGCAACATTAACATATGTTTCCCATGCCAATAAAGCCCCTTGAATTGAATGAGAGAGAGAGAGAGAGAGAGAGAGAGAGAGAGAGAGAGAGAGAGAGAGAGAGAGAGAGAGAGAGAGAGAGAGAGAGAGAGAAGAGAGAGAGAGAGAGAGAGAGAGAGAGAGAGAGAGAGAGAGAGAGAAGAGAGAGAGAGAGAGAGAGAGAGAGAGAGAGAGAGAGAGAGAGAGAGAGAGAGAGAGAGAGAGAGAGAGAGAGAGAGAGAGAGAGAGAGAGAGAGAGAGAGAGAGTGTTGAGAGGAGGAGGGGGATGACACAGTGAGAGGTGGAGAGGAAGAAGGTTTAAGGGGGATTTCTCTTCTCTAATGCAATCAAATAATATTATTGAGCAAGGATTTGGTTTTTGTAATTTCACATTCATTTAAATCCTGTCAAATTTGCAGAGACACGTTTTATCCGGACTTTGAGTGTGTTTAGTTATCACAGTTAACTGTGTGTGTGCGTCCACCTTCATGCCCTCTGTGCAGAGGACTGCTGCATGCAGGCTTTTGAATAAATAATTGAAGGTGTGGCTGAATTATTAAGTGAATTACGCTCCACACCTAATTAGTGTACTCCTCGACAGTCCTACATTAACCAGGGTGCCCCCGACGACCTGCATTTTGGCCTCAGTGACAATCTTATACTTTTTCCTTCTCTCTATCCCCCTTCCTTCCTTCCTTCCTCTCTTCTCAGACTATCCCTTAGTTCTCTTCTCTAGTCTTCCCTGGCGTTATAAGATGTGCTGTATGGTATTGTTCAGGGCATTAACATTAGATATCCTAGGGAGATGAAAGCAGAGGCACGTGAGATGATCTAAGTGGCTGAAGGATCATGATTATTTACAGTTGGAAATACTGTAATTACATATAATTACTCCTTTTTCAGATGTAGTGCGTGCAGACAGAGGAAAATGTGTGTTGGTTTGACTGTGTTGGAGAGGATGTGGTGAAATAGAGAGTAGATTAAGTTTAATGGGTTATATAAGGTGTTTGTGTGTGGTGTTCTGGGGAGGCTGTTCACCCAGCCAGGGCTAGGCCTACTGAGGGTGTGTGTGTCTTGGGGAGGATGTTGACCGAGCCAGGGGCAGACCTACTGAGGGTGTATGTGACCTGGGGAGGATGTTGACCCAGCCAGGGGTAGACCTACTAAGGGTTTATGTTAGAGGTCGACTGATTAATCGGAATGGCCGATTAATTAGGGCCGATTTCAAGTTTTCATAACAATCGGAAATCGGTATTTTTGGGTGCTGATTTTGCCGATTAAAAAAATTATTATAATAATTACACCTTTAATTTAATCTTTATTTAACTAGGCAAGTCAGTTAAGAATACATTCTTATTTTCAATGACTGCCTAGGAACGAGGCAGAACGACAGACTTTTACCTTGTCAGCTCGGGGGATACAATCTTGCAAACTTACAGTTAACTAGTCCAACGCTCTAACCACCTGCCTTACGAGGAGCCTGCCTGTTACGCGAATGCAGTAAGCCTAGGTAAGTTGCTAGCTAACATTAAACTTATCTTATAAAAAACAATCAATCAACGACTGTTGTTGCTCCAATGTGTACTCCAATGTGTACAATACACAAGTATATATTTTTAAACCTGCTTATTATAGTTAAGTCTATGATTTGATATTTGATAGAGCAGTCTGACTGAGGGGTGGTAGGCGGCAGCAGGCTCGTAATAGTCAAAGGTATATGGTTTAGAGAGAAATAGTCGACGCGTTATAATTCCTGTAATAACTTGCAGCTGAACTTGAAAGGGGTTCTTTCGTTATTTTACAGTTCATGTCTTCCATAGAGAATGTCTTGATCTACTTCAAATAAGGCCTGTGTTTCGTTCAGGCTTAAACCGCCTCTGTTCATGTCTTCCATAGAGAATGTCTTGATCTACTTCAAATAAGGTCTGTGTTTCGTTCGTGCTTAAACCGCCTCTGCGTTTTGATACCGTGTAAATCTCACTAGGATAAGGTAACGTTTTCAACATATTTTCATAAATCCACTCTACAAAATGTTTTATCTTCGCTTATATTTAGCCAATATTGATCAGAGTTACCTTTTCCTATGGATATCTACACAGTTATAAAATTGGCAATGTGGTGTAAGCCTACATGAAACACAGACCTTATTTTAAGTGAATCTAAAAATATCCTATGGAATAAATGAATGAAGGAACCTCTTTTCAGATTTTGCTAGAAGGTGTCATGGGAATTATGACTCGCACTTTGGTAGTCAATTCTTACCATGTCCATTATTAAAATAGGATTTCCTGCATATAGAAATTACAGTTTTTGTTTTCAACATTCATCACAGGTAACTTAAACTCTATTTTTATTCAAACAGTTGAGAGTATTTGTCTCCTAAGCAGACTCTTCAGTATCATTGTCACTTCAGAGCTGTGTGTGTGTTTTACAGATGGCAGAGAAAAGCAGAGCACCAGTGTGGGACTACTACATGGAATTGGCACCAGGGAAAGCAAGGTGTCTTATTTGTGATAAAGATGTAAGCATGTGGTCAGCAACGGCTAATTCAAAAGATAACACCAACCTGTGGAATCATCTTAAGAACACCCATCCAAAAGCCCATATGTATTATATTAAGTTAAAATAAAAGTGTTCATTCAGTATTGTTGCAATTGTCATTATTACAAAAATGTGTATATACAGTGCCTTGCGAAATTATTCGGCCCCCTTGAACTTTGCGACCTTTTGCCACATTTCAGGCTTCAAACATAAAGATATAAAACTGTATTTTTTTGTGAAGAATCAACAACAAGTGGGACACAATCATGAAGTGGAACGACATTTATTGGATATTTCAAACTTTTTTAACAAATCAAATACTGAAAAATTGGGCGTGCAAAATTATTCAGCCCCTTTACTTTCAGTGCAGCAAACTCTCTCCAGAAGTTCAGTGAGGATCTCTGAATGATCCAATGTTGACCTAAATGACTAATGATGATAAATACAATCCACCTGTGTGTAATCAAGTCTCCGTATAAATGCACCTGCACTGTGATAGTCTCAGAGGTCCGTTAAAAGCGCAGAGAGCATCATGAAGAACAAGGAACACACCAGGCAGGTCCGAGATACTGTTGTGAAGAAGTTTAAAGCCGGATTTGGATACAAAAATATTTCCCAAGCTTTAAACATCCCAAGGAGCACTGTGCAAGCGATAATATTGAAATGGAAGGAGTATCAGACCACTGCAAATCTACCAAGGCCTGACCGTCCCTCTAAACTTTCAGCTCATACAAGGAGAAGACTGATCAGAGATGCTGCCAAGAGGCCCATGATCACTCTGGATGAACTGCAGAGATCTACAGCTGAGGTGGGAGACTGTCCATAGGACAACAATCAGTCGTATATTGCACAAATCTGGCCTTTATGGAAGAGTGGCAAGAAGAAAGCCATTTCTTAAATATATCCATAAAAAGTGTTGTTTAAAGTTTGCCACAAGCCACCTGGGAGACACACCAAACATGTGGAAGAAGATGCTCTGGTCAGATGAAACCAAAATTGAACTTTTTGGCAACAATGCAAAACGTTATGTTTGGCGTAAAAGCAACACAGCTGAACACACCATCCCCACTGTCAAACATGGTGGTGGCAGCATCATGGTTTGGGCCTGCTTTTCTTCAGCAGGGACAGGGAAGATGGTTAAAATTGATGGGAAGATGGATGGAGCCAAATACAGGACCATTCTGGAAGAAAACCTGATGGAGTCTGCAAAAGACCTGAGACTGGGACGGAGATTTGTCTTCCAACAAGACAATGATCCAAAACATAAAGCAAAATCCACAATGGAATGGTTCAAAAATAAACATATCCAGGTGTTAGAATGGCCAAGTCAAAGTCCAGACCTGAATCTAATCGAGAATCTGTGGAAAGAACTGAAAACTGCTGTTCACAAATGCTCTCCATCCAACCTCACTGAGCTCGAGCTGTTTTGCAAGGAGGAATGGGAAAAAATTTCAGTCTCTCGATGTGCAAAACTGATAGACATACCCCAAGTGACTTACAGCTGTAATCACAGCAAAAGGTGGCACTACAAAGTATTAACTTAAGGGGGCTGAATAATTTTGCACGCCCAATTTTTCAGTTTTTGTTTTGTTAAAAAAGTTTGAAATATCCAATAAATGTCGTTCCACTTCATGATTGTGTCCCACTTGTTGTTGATTCTTCACAAAAAAATACAGTTTTATATCTTTATGTTTGAAGCCTGAAATGTGGCAAAAGGTCGCAAAGTTCAAGGGGGCCGAATACTTTCGCAAGGCACTGTATATATATACATTTTTAAAAATCGACCGATTAATCGGTATCGGCTTCTTTTGCCCTCCAATAATCGGTATCGGTGTTGAAAAATCATAATCGGTCGACCTGTAGTTTATGTGTCATGGGGAGAATGTTGACCCAGCCGGAGGTAGGCCTACTGAGGGTTTATGCTAGTTCCCCAGAGAGGCTCTATGTTGGGTTGAGAAGGGAATTAGTCACCTAGTCTCATAACAACAACAAACATATTGTCACATAAACCAGACATGTGCAGTGAAATGTATTGATTTTCAGGGTCAGCCATAATAATGCGCCACAAAATAAGGGTTAAATGCCTTGCTAAAGGGCACAAAGACACATTTTTCAACTTGTCAGCTCGGGTACATCCAACAAAGTATTCAACAAACTACACAATACCAACACTACCTACATCCAACAAAGTATTCAACAAACTACACAATACCAACACTACCTACATCCAACAAAGTATTCAACAAACTACACAATACCAACACTACCTACATCCAACAAAGTATTCAACAAACTACACAATACCAACACTACCTACATCCAACAAAGTATTCAACAAACTACACAATACCCACACTACCTACATCCAACAAAGTATTCAACAAACTACACAATACCCACACTACCTACATCCAACAAAGTATTCAACAAACTACACAATACCAACACTACCTACATCCAACAAAGTATTCAACAAACTACACAATACCAACACTACCTACATCCAACAAAGTATTCAACAAACTACACAATACCCACACTACCTACATCCAACAAAGTATTCAACAAACTACACAATACCAACACTACCTACATCCAACAAAGTATTCAACAAACTACACAATACCAACACTACCTACATCCAACAAAGTATTCAACAAACTACACAATACCAACACTACCTACATCCAACAAAGTATTCAACAAACTACACAATACCAACACTACCTACATCCAACAAAGTATTCAACAAACTACACAATACCCACACTACCTACATCCAACAAAGTATTCAACAAACTACACAATACCCACACTACCTACATCCAACAAAGTATTCAACAAACTACACAATACCCACACTACCTACATCCAACAAAGTATTCAACAAACTACACAATACCAACACTACCTACATCCAACAAAGTATTCAACAAACTACACAATACCAACACTACCTACATCCAACAAAGTATTCAACAAACTACACAATACCCACACTACCTACATCCAACAAAGTATTCAACAAACTACACAATACCCACACTACCTACATCCAACAAAGTATTCAACAAACTACACAATACCAACACTACCTACATCCAACAAAGTATTCAACAAACTACACAATACCAACACTACCTACATCCAACAAAGTATTCAACAAACTACACAATACCAACACTACCTACATCCAACAAAGTATTCAACAAACTACACAATACCCACACTACCTACATCCAACAAAGTATTCAACAAACTACACAATACCCACACTACCTACATCCAACAAAGTATTCAACAAACTACACAATACCAACACTACCTACATCCAACAAAGTATTCAACAAACTACACAATACCAACACTACCTACATCCAACAAAGTATTCAACAAACTACACAATACCCACACTACCTACATCCAACAAAGTATTCAACAAACTACACAATACCCACACTACCTACATCCAACAAAGTATTCAACAAACTACACAATACCCACACTACCTACATCCAACAAAGTATTCAACAAACTACACAATACCCACACTACCTACATCCAACAAAGTATTCAACAAACTACACAATACCAACACTACCTACATCCAACAAAGTATTCAACAAACTACACAATACCCACACTACCTACATCCAACAAAGTATTCAACAAACTACACAATACCAACACTACCTACATCCAACAAAGTATTCAACAAACTACACAATACCAACACTACCTACATCCAACAAAGTATTCAACAAACTACACAATACCAACACTACCTACATCCAACAAAGTATTCAACAAACTACACAATACCAACACTACCTACATCCAACAAAGTATTCAACAAACTACACAATACCAACACTACCTACATCCAACAAAGTATTCAACAAACTACACAATACCAACACTACCTACATCCAACAAAGTATTCAACAAACTACACAATACCAACACTACCTACATCCAACAAAGTATTCAACAAACTACACAATACCAACACTACCTACATCCAACAAAGTATTCAACAAACTACATTCCACAATACTTACAACCAACACTACTTACATCCAACACGACCCACATCGCACAATACTTTCTTCCCACAATACTTTCAACCCACAATACTTTCATCCCACAATACTTTCATCCCACAATACCTACATCCAACACGACCCACATCCCACAATACTTTCATCCCACAATACTTTCATCCCACAATACCTACATCCAACACTACCTATGTCAAACAATACTTACAACCAACATTCCACAATACCTAAATCCAACACTACCTACATTCCACAATACGTACACCCCACAATACGTACACCCCACAATACGTACACCCCACAATACCTACGTTCCACAATACCTACGTTCCACAATCCCTACACCCCACAATACCTACACCCCACAATACCTACACCGCACAATACCTACACCGCACAATACCTACACCGCACAATTCCTACACCCCACAATACCTACACCCCACAATACCTACACCCCACAATACCTACACCGCACAATACCTACACCGCACAATACCTACACCCCACAATACCTACACCGCATAATACCTACACCCCACAATACCTACACTGCACAATACCTACACTGCACAATACCTACACCCCACAATACCTACACCCCACAATACCTACACCCCACAATACCTACATTCCACAATACCTACACCCCACAATACCTACACCCCACAATACCTACACCCCACAATACCTACATCCCATACTACCTACATCTAACACTACACACATTAATATTTACACCTGTACAGACAAATTGTTACACACATCAGCTATTATTTGAGAGAGAAAAAAATAGTTATGCATGCTCAACGTTTCTGTTTTTTTGTCTTATTTCTTGTTTGTTTCACAATAAAAATATTTTGCACCTTCAAAGTGGTAGGCATGTTGTGTAAATCAAATGATACAACCCCCCAAAAATCAATTTTAATTCCAGGTTGTAAGGCAACAAAATAGGAAAAATGCCAAGGGGGGTGAATACTTTCACAAGCCACTGTATCTGGATGAGCGATGGCCGAGCTGCATAGGCTTGGTGCAGTAGATGGTATAAAATACAGTATATACATGTGATATAAATAATGTAAGTTATGTAAAAACATTTAAAATGACAATATTTTAAAGTGGCATTGTTTTAAAGTGACCAGTGATCAATTTATTAAAGTGTCCAGTGATTGGGTCTCAATGTAGACAGGAGCCTCTCTGAGTTAGTGATTGCTGTTTAGCAGTCTGGTAGCCTTGAGATAGAAGCTGTTTCTCAATCTCTCTGTCCCAGCTTTGATGCACCTGTACTGACCTCACCTTTTGGATGATAGTGGTATGAACAGGCAGTGGCTCGGGTGGTTGTTGTCCTTGATGATCTTTTTGACCTTCCTGTGACATCGGGTGTTGTAGGTGTCCTGGATGGCAGGTAGTTTGCTCCCGGTGATGTGTTGTGCAGACCGCACCACCCTCTGGAGAGCCTTGCGGTTGAGGGCTGTGCAGTTGCCATACCAGGCTGTGATACAGCCCGACAGGATGCGTTCGATTGTGCGTCTGTAAAAGTTTGTCAGGATTTTGGGTGACAAGCCAAATTTCTTCAGCCTCCTGAGGTTGCACCTTCTTCACCACATTGTCTGTGTGTGTGGACTATTTCAGTTTTTCTGTGATGTGTACACCCAGGAACTTAAAACTTTCCACCTTCTCCACTGCTGTCCCTTCGATGTGGATAGGGGGGTGCTCCCTCTACTGTTTCCTGAAGTCCACGATCATCTCCTTTGTTTTGTTGACATTGAATGAGAGGTTGTCTTCCTGACACCACACTCCGAGTGCCCTCACTACCCTAACTAGAAACCGCAGATGGATGGTGGCACTCGCATCCCTGTAGGCTGTCTCGTCATTGTTGGTGATCAAACCCACTACTGTTGTGTCGTCTGCAAACTTGATTATTGAGTTGGAGGCGTGCATGGCCACACAGTCGTGAGTGAATAGGGAGTAGAGGAGAGGGCTGAGCACACACCCTTGTTGGGCCCCAGTGTTGAGGGTCAGCAATGTTCCTTCCTTCACCACCTGGGGGCGGCCCATCAGAAAGTCCAGTGTTAAATGCTGAGCTGTAGTCAAGGAACAGCATTCTTACATAGGTATTATTTTTGTCCAGATGGGATAGGTCAGTGTGCAGTGTGATGGCGATTGCGTCATCTGTGGTTCTGTTGCGGCGGTATGCAAACTGAAGTGGGTCTAGTGTGCCGGTAAGGTGGCGGTGATAGCCTCTCAAAGCACTTTATGATGACAGAAGTGAGTGCTACGGGGCGGTAGTCATTTAGTTCAGTTATCTTTGCCTTCTTGGGTACAGGAACAATGGTAGCCATCTTGAAGCTTGTGGGGACAACAGACTGGGATAGGGAGCGATTAAATATGTCCGTAAACACACCAGCCAGCTGGTCTGCGCATGCTCTGAGGACGCAGCTAGGGATGCCATCTGGTCCAGCAGACTCTGAGGACGCAGCTAGGGATGCCGTCTGGTCCAGCAGACTCTGAGGACGCAGCTAGGGATGCCGCCTGATCCAGCAGACTCTGAGGACGCAGCTAGGGATGCCGTCTGGTCCAGCAGACTCTGCCATATACTTCTCATGTCTGAGCCGTTAAATTGCGAATCCACCTCATCCCAGTACCGGCAATTTTCTTGTTTGATTGGCTTGCGGAAGGAATAACTACACTGTATTATATTCTGCCAATTCAGCAGACCTCTTTCCATGGTTAAATGCGGTGGATCGCACTTTCAGTTTCTTGCGAGTGCCACCATCCATCTGCGGTTTCTAGTTAGGGTAGGTTTTAATAGTCACAGTGGGTACGACATCTCCAATGCATTTATTTATAAATGCACTCACCGAGTCATCGTATAGATCAATGTCGTTCTCTGAGGTTGACCGGAACATATTCCAGTCCGCGTGATCAAAACAGTTTTGGAGGGTGGCTTCCGATTGGTCAGACCAGCGTTGAATGGTTCTTGTTACTGGTACATCCTGTTCGAGTTTCTGCCTAGAAGCCGGGACGAGCTAGATGTTGTCGTGATTGGATTTGCCGAAGGGAGGGCGGGGGAGGGCTTTGTATTAGTCAGTCACAGCAACAGTCTCAGTCTGTTGGCCTCAAATATACAGATAGATCATGTAACGCTGTGGTGAAAACAAAAGAAGATCTGATAAATGAAAACAAAACAGCTCTCATTACTTACCAAGCCACATACTGTCTCACACTGCAGCAACACTATCTGGCTTAAACTCCTAGCTGATGATGATGATTATCCAATGTCATGCCGTTGGCCTATGTCTAGCTCCCTCGTTACATGAATCTACCTCTATCATCCATCCATCATTCTAGTTCATTATGTTGCCCTATTCATCCTTCTTCTCTACTGTTGTCCCAAGCATCCGCTGTAGATGAATGTGACGAACATTGAGAGGGGATTAGCAAGGTTACGATCAAGAGGGAGGCGATGGAGAAAGAAAGAACAGTGGAGACGTGCAGTTTTGTTCAACCTCCATCTATCCAGTCTGGCCTCTGTAGAGGGATGCCGGGAATTCTGTCCCCAGTACAGATCTACTCCCTTGTCCCCAGTCTCAGCTCTATACAGTCAGATAGACAGAACTGACTTCAGTTCAGTACATAGGGCTGTCTCTGTGTGTAGTAAACCGTATGAGTCACAGCAGCCTTCTCTTCCCTCCTCATCTCCCTTCACCATGGAAGCACAGTCATTGTCTAACTACAGAGTGGGAGGCGGAGGTGGAGAGTCGGTGACATTCAATTCAGCCCAGTTCACTATTTCTATAGAGACGCACTCCATACCCACTGGGTACACACTGGTTGAATCTACGTTGTTTCCATGACATTTCAATTAAATTATGTTGAACCAACATGGAATAGACATTTCATTTATGCCTGTGCCCTTGTGGGTGCCCTTGTGGGTGTGTTTTTGGAATGTATAGCAGCTGTAAACGTATCTATCGATTGTGTTTTTATGTGTGACTAATTGTTTGCTTCTCTTCTCTTTTTCATGTTTATCTTGCTTCACCCATCCTGCCTTTCAAAGCAGGTAAGAGTTTTTGTTTTGTCAGTCTGACCTCTACTCTGGATACCGCATTCATTTCCTCTCTTCCTCTTTCTCTCTCTATCCCTCCATCTCCCTCCTCCTTGGATCTCTCTCTCCCTGATCTGTGAGC
Source organism: Oncorhynchus mykiss (assembly GCF_057628025.1). Lineage (NCBI taxonomy): Eukaryota > Metazoa > Chordata > Actinopteri > Salmoniformes > Salmonidae > Oncorhynchus > Oncorhynchus mykiss. Next base: position 60,165,168 of record NC_143037.1, read on the forward strand.
GAGGATGTGGACACACAGGTTGAGTCATAGATGATTCTCTCTCATCTGCTAACAGTTTGTTGATTGTGAAAATATATATACTTTTTTACAGCAGGTTGTCAGCCAGCGCATGGATGCATGAGTGAGTGTGTTTGCGTCATCGTTGTAGAGTAGGATGTGACGAACGTTGAGAGTGGATTAGCAAGGTTACGATCAAGAGGGAGGAGATGAAGACAGAAAGAGAGAAAGAAAGAAAGAAACCACCTCAATCTATCCAGTCTGGCTTCTGTAGAGGGATGCAGGGAATTATTTCCCCAGTACAGATCTACTCTCTTGTGCCCAGTCTGCTCTATACAGTCAGATAGACAGAACTGATCTCAGTCCAGTACATAGGGATGTGTGTGCGTAGTAAAACCTAAATAGTTTCCCTCCAGAACATCGTGGAGTCATCACTCTCACTCGGGTCTCCACAGTGTCACCTCTTGACTTGGAGTGTTTGTATGAGGCTTAGCCCTGGAGTTAGCCATGCTTGCTATGCTAACAAAAGCATGCTTGGTTGTGTCTGAACCCCAACCTCTATAGCAGTTTCAGACCCCTAGTCCGGTACCACAGAAGAGAAACACAGGGGATGTGTCCAAAATGGCACCCTGGTCCCTAAATAGTGCACTACGTTTAGCCAGATCCTCATGGGTCACAGAGCCACACAGAGCCTCACAAATGTAGTGTTCTATATAGGGGATAGGGACAGATTTGAGGCCTACAGAACACACAGCACAGTATAAAGACTGTGCTATCAAACAGGCCACACCGCAAAGGGATAACACTAGAACCGCCATAGGCCAACGACCACTGACGTTTGATTTTGTAGAATAAGACAAATCTGGAAAAAAAGGTATATCCTGCACCTTCCCTTACCTTTCCTAAATGTTTGTATTTTACACTGCTCATTTGTCACAATTTTAAAAAGATTTAGAGCCAATTCCTAACAGATGTCTCTCCTCACTGAATGAATGACAATGGATGAATGGGCGATAATTGCGCACCTTACTTCACAATTTAATTTAAATTAGGCCTAACTGAATGATAAGGAGGGTGAACAGACTTATTTATTTTAGAAAGACAATAGTGTAATGATGAGTTTGTGTTATGCCTATTTATCAGTAGCAAATAATTTGACCGCACCCCTTGCGGGTTGAGACCATTCTCTTGTAATGTTTTATTTACTGTGACTCTATTACTAATCACATGTATTGTAAGGGAAATGAAAACATGTTATATGCTGCAGTAGGCCTTTAGAATAATGCAAAACATATGCTTGACTCTATCCAGCAAAGCAAACGATGCCAGCCCACTGAATGAATGACACTGTACAGATGGACATGGTATCTTCAGGCATTTGGAAATTGCTCCCAAGGATGAACCAGACTTGTGGAGGTCTACAATTTTTTTTCGGAGGTCTTGGCCGATTTCTTTTGATTATCCGATGAGCAAAGATGCTCTGAGTTTGAAGGTAGGCCTTGAAATACATCCACAGGTACACCTCCAATTGACTCAAATAATGTCAATTAGCCTATCAGAAGCTTCTAAAGCCATGACATCATTTTCTGGAATTTTCCAAGCTGTTTAAAGGCACAGTCAACATAGTGTATGTAAACTTCTGACCCACTGGAAATTGTGATACAGTTAATTAATTATAAGGGAAATAATCTGTCTGTAAACAATTGTTGGAAAAATGACTTGTGTCATGCACAAAGTTGATGTCCTAACCGAAATGCCAAAACTACAGTTTGTTAAAACTTCTTAGAGATCAAATCCCTTTAGCGGTGAAACATCTGGTGAAATGGCAGAGCGCCAAATTCAAATTAAATTACTATAAATATTAACCTTTCATGAAATCACACATGCAATGCACCAAATTAAAGCTACACTGGTTGTTAATCCAGCCAACGTGTCAGATTTCAAAAAGGCTTTACGGCACAAGCAAACCATGCTATTTTCTGAGGACAGCAACCCATCAAACAAAGACAGACAATCATAATTCAACCCACCAGGCGCGACACGGAACTCAGAAATAAAGATGTAATTCATGTCTTACCTTTAACGAGCTTCTTCTGTTGGCACTCCAATTTGTCCCATAAACATCACAAATGGTCCTTTTGTTCGATTAATTCCGTCGTTATATATCCAAAATGTCAATTTATTTGGCGCATTTGATCCAGAAAATCACTGGTTCCAACTCGCTCAACATGACTACAAAATATCTCATAAGTTACCTGTAATCTTTGTCCAAACATTTCAAACAACTTTCCTAAAACAACTTTAGGTATTTTTAACGTAAATAATCGATAACATTTAAGACGGGATAAACTGTGTTCAATACCGGAGGAAAACAAAGTGGAGCGAGCTTTTCAGGTCACGCACCTCTAACAAACAGTACACTTCACTTGACCCTCGTTCTGGACAGCCCTACTTCTTCATTACACAAAGGAAAAACATCATCCAATTTCTAAAGACTGTTGACATCCAGTGGAAGTGATAGGATCTGCAAGCAACTGCCTTAGAATTCTAGATTCCCATTGAAACCTCATTGAAAAGAGAGTGACTCCCCCACAAAAAAATCCTGGATGGTTTGTCCTCTGGGTTTCGCCTGCCAAATAAGTTCTGTTATACTCACAGACATCATTCCAAACAGTTGTAGAAACTTCAGTGTTTCTATCCAAATCTACTAATAATATGCGTATCCTAGCTTCTGGGCCTGAGTAGCAGGCAGTTTACTTTGGGCACACTTTTCATCCGGACGTGAAAATACCGCCCCCTAGCCTTGAGATGTTTTTAACAAGAAATGTGTGGAGTGGTTGAAAAACGTGTTTTAATGACTCCAACCTAATTGTATGTTAACTTCTGACTTCAACTGTATCAGCATTGGCGCTCATTTTAATAATTTGACCGTGTGCCTTGCAGGTTGATACCATTATTTTTTAGGTTTAACTTTGTAAAAAGAAGCTGTTACAAGACTATTTTATTTACTGTAACTCTATGGATTGTAAGGGAAACGAAAACATGCTATGTGTTGCAGTAAGCCTTTTTAACAATGCAAAACATATCCTTAACAAACGATGCCAGGCAGCCTGCACAGCCGGCCCATCGAAACTACACCAAAACTAATTTCACACATAATAAGAGTTAGCCTATTGTAAAGATTAATAGGCTAACTATTAGGCTAACGGCTAATGATGCCAGTTGCGAGATGCGGTAATAGGCTAACGATGTGAGATGGGTGCATAGTGTAATTGATAGATGCATGGAAAGGGGAATCGCTTTATCAAATCCTATTTCAGAGTCACATGCAGGTAAAACATTTTGATTTCTATATAGTATCTGAAAGAGCATACTCTGCAGTTTCTATGACACTTTGTCAAATAACTCAAAATTCAAGCTGTGCAGCTCTTTTTCCAAATGTAACTTTTTCGAAAAATATCCGTGCTGTCCATGCATTCAGCACATGACAACTCGCGCAGCAGCATTGTTCTGGCTACTAAGCAAAAACTAGTAACATAATAAACGTCGTACAGTTAAAATATGCAAATGATGTCATCAATGGATGAATGGGCATTAGAAACCAGATAGAAACTGATAAGGGTGCATGTGACTTCAGTTAAGTTCTAGTTAGCCGCCGATATCCAAACCAAGTACTTGCTCAATAGCTTTCTGTATCTGGAGATTAAATGGCAAAGGCAGAAATGTGACCATGGACAACTTCTTCACATCAATTTCCCTGGCAGACAAGTTGATTGCAAAGAAGACTAGCCTGATCAGAACAGTGAATAAAAAAAGGCAGATGCTGCCCCCATCTACACAAAACCACATACCAGCGGAGCTGAACTCCACATCAGTGATGGAGCAACACTCACAGTAAACAGATGTAAAATAAATAAGAGTGTTTGCATCCTCAGCACCATGCTTCCCACTGGATTTGGCATGTGAGCTTTGTGAGAACCACATGAATGCCAAGGAAGAAGCTACAGCCGCCAAGCAGGCATTTAAGGCAGCAGGGCCTGCTCTCCCTCTTCCCCAAGCACCACAGCTCCCACTATGGAAAAATAAGACACAATGTCAAGTCGGCAGGTGCACACTAAACAAGGCACATGAAAACTGTGTACATTGCAACCGATTTGTTTGTGGGTCTTGCTCACACAATGCCCCGAAGCTGTGTGCTGACCAGTGGCAAACCATTATTCAGGGCTCAGCCCCACCTGTTTAGCTAAAAAATTACAAATAATAATAACGGATGTGTGTCACATATCAGCTTGCAAACACCGTGAAACTAAAATTATTTTGTTAAAACCTCTTAAGGCTAGGCAGAATACTGCGCCCTTTGGAGGAATTGCGTGCCCATAGTAAACTGAAAAAAAATCTGTCAAAAATTGCTAATATATGCATATAATTATATTATTGGATAGAAAACACTCTAAAGCTTCTAAAACCGTTGGAATTATGTCTGTAAGTGTAGCAGAACTCACAGGGCAGGCATTCTTCCAAACTCGTTTTGGGATCATGAAAGTTGGGGCAAATTTGACGTGATCGCCCCCACCCTTCCCAACCAGCTATGGATCTGGGGACACATTCTATGTCTTCCAATAGATGTCCTCATTCAGTAGAGCGTTTAATCGTTCAAATCCCGCGAGTTTTGGCCCTATGGGAGTGAATTGAGTGAGTGCCGCGAGAAAATACCTAGGGCGCGAATTGGTCCCATCCATTCCTTTGTTCCAGCACTCCGGAGGAGAACTAACAATGACCGGTTGAATTGAAAATTGTTTTGTACGTTTAGAACATCCTAAAGCTTGATTCTGCACTTGGTTTGACCTGTTTAGTCGACATATAATATGTCATTTTGAAGTTTTGATGCGCAACTTTTCTGGACCAGAGGACATTTTGGGTGCATTTCAGCTGATATTGTTAGCAGATGCTAATACAAAGACACAAGACTTGAAACCAAACAATGTTTTGGGTAAGTATGAACCCTTCCAGTACATTCTGAACGAAGACCATCAAAGGTAAGGGAATATTTATGCTGAAATTGTGTGTTTCTGTTGACTCCAACATAGCGGAGAAATATTGCTTATATCTGAGCGCCGTCTCAGAATATTGAATAGTGAGCGATTTCTGTAACGTTAAAAAGAAATGTAACAAAGCGATTGCATTAAGAAGCAGCGTATCTTTCTAACTATATGTAGAACATGTATATTTAGTCAAAGTTTATGATGTCTATTTACGTTATCTTGCGGCGCTACCTATATTTTCTGCGGACATTTTTCAGTATTTTCTGAACATGAATTCAATGTAAATGGACATTTATGGATATAAATGGCATATTATTGAAGAAAAAAAATGTACTGTGTAACATGTCCTATTACTGTCATCTGATGAAGATTTTAAAAAGGTTAGTGAATGATTTATTTTTTAATCCTGCTTTTATAATTTTATATTTTCTGGGACAAAATGGCTGCCTCTTGTCTTCGTTTCGGTGGTGGTCTAATATAAATATGTGGTGTGTTTTCGCTGTAAAACATTTAAAAAATCTGACATGCTGGGTAGATGAACAAGGTGTTTATCTTTCATTTGAGGTATTGGACATGTTAATGTGTGGAGGTTAAATATTTCTAAGAATATTTTTGCGTTCCATGCGCCACGTTCCAGCTGAACGTGGGAGGGGTCGTTCCCAAAAGGGAACCCTAACCCGTCATCAGGTTAATTAATAAAGCTTCATACAAACATGGTCGCTTTCTTGAGTAAGGCAGCTCCAAAATGCAGGTGCTTCAGCCTAGCTCAGTGCTTTCTGTGGTGGTGGGGCAGCCAGTGGAAAATAAGGAGCGTAGGGTTTGGTAATGTTCTCTTGTTGCGCCGTGATTGGATCGGTGTTCTGTCACTTATGGGGACACTACTTCACTGCAAAATCTACAGGTAGAGCAAAAAAATTCAAGCCCCTTACATTCTGCCGTAGAGTTACATTAGAAGTGCCCATCCAAGAAGGCTCAAGGTAATTGGCCACAGATAAAATTACATCAAATCACATTATATCTACCGTAGCTTTGATTGGACTGATCATGTCAACATCATCATTTCAAAACTTTAGCTAGCAAGCCAGACCAGCAGTTATCATCATGAATCAAGTTGACAATCTACTAGCAAATCCTTTCAATCCTTGTCATATGAAGAGAAATTATAGATAAATTATTGACCCCTCTGCCCGACCTGACCCTGAGCCTTCCTGCCGTCCTGTACCTTCGCCCCCCACTACTCTGGATTACCGACCTCTGCCTGACTTGACCCTGAGCCTGCTTGCCGTACTGTACCTTTGCCCCTGTTGTTGTAATAAACATTGTTACCTTGACACAGTCTGCATCTTCGTCTTACCTTGAAACGTGATAGAAATAGCATTCTATCTGGTCAAACTTTCAATTTTTTTCCAGAAGTTTACTAAGTGTTGGGAACAGGCTGATTGGTCGGCTATTTGAGCCAGTAAAGGGGGCTTTACTATTCTTGTGGGGGCTGTTTTGTTAGACTTCAGTGCAGTTTTTGACATCGATCATAGTCTGCTGCTGGAAAAAAGTATGTGTTATGGCTTTACACCCCCTGCTATAATGTGGATACAGTGTTACTTGTCTAACAGAACACAAAGGGATTTATTTAATGGAAGCCTCTCAAACATAATACAGGTAGAATCAGAAATTCCCCAGGGTAGCTGTTTAGGCCCCTTTCTTTTTTCAATATTTACTAACGACATGTCACTAGCTTTGAGTAAAGAGCTAGGAACAAGTTAGTCCTAAATATTTCATAAACTAAAAGCATTGTATTTGGGACAAATCATTCACTAAACACTAAACCTCAACTACATCTCGCAATGAATAATGTAGAAATTGAGCAAGTTGAAGTGACTGTCACTCACAGGACTTCATGTTACACAATAAGTGTGTGTTTTGTTCGATAAAGTTAATCTTTATGTCCAAAACCCTCATTTGAAATTGGTGTGTTATGTTCAGAAATGCATTGTCTCAAACAAACATCCGGTGAAAGTGCAGAGAGCCACATCAAATTACAGAAATACTCATAATAAACATTAATGAAAGATACAAGTGTTATGCATAGAATTATAGATAAACTTCTCCTTAATGCAACCGCTGTGTCAGATTTCAAAAAGGCTTTACGGCGAAAGCACACCTTGCGATTATGTTAAGTCAGCACCTAGCCACAGAAAAACATACAGCTACTTTCCAAAGAAGGAGAGGTGTCACAAAAGTCAGAAATAGCTTTATAAATATTCACTTACCTTTGATGGTTTTGATCGGAATGCACTCCCAGGAATCCCAGTTCCACAATAAATGTTTGTTTTGTTTGATAAAGTCCATAATTTATGTCCAAATAACTCCTTTTTGTTCGCCCAGTAATCCAAATGCTCAATGCGCGATCGCTTAGTTCCGACGAAAAGTTAAAAAAGTTATATTACAGTTTGTAGAAGCATTTTTAACGATATATAGAATCAATCTTTAGGATGTTTTTATCATAAATCGTCAATAATGTTTCAACCGGACAATTCCTTTGTCTTTAGAAATTAAATGGAATGCAGCTACCTCTCACGGCCACACGCATGATTTAGCTCATGGCATTCTGCCAGACACCTGACTCAAACAGCTCTCATTCACTCCCCCTTCACAGTAAAAGCCTGAAACAAGGTTCTAAAGACTGTTGACATCTAATGGAAGCCTTAGGAAGTGGAATATGACCCCATAGAGACTGTATATTCGATAGGCAATGACTTGAAAAACGACAAACCTCAGATTTCCCACTGCCTGGTTGGATTTCTTCTCAGGTTTTCGCCTGCCATACGAGTTCTGTTATACTCACAGACATCATTCAAACAGTTTTAGAAACTTCAGAGTGTTTTCTATCCACATCTAGTAATTATATGCATATTCTAGCTTTTGTGCTTGAGTAGCAGGCAGTTTACTCTGGGCACCTTATTATCCAAGCTACTCAATACTGCCCCCCAGTCCCAAAGAAGTTAACAACACTATCAACAAGGCAGGTCCTACAGGCCCTGGTTTTGTTGCACCTAGACTACTGTTCAGTAGTGTGGTCAGGTGCCACAAAGAGGGACTTGGGAAAATTGCAGTTGGCTCAGAACAGTGCAGCACGGCTGGCCCTTAAAAGTACACATAGAGCTAACATTAATGACATGCATGTCAATCTCTCATAGCTCAAAGTGGAAGAGAGATTGACTTCATCATTACTTGTTTTTGTAAGAGGTGTTGACAAGCTGAATGTACTGAGCTGTCTGCTTAAAATACTAGCACACGGCTTGGACATCCATGCATGCCCCACAAGACATGCCACCAGAGGTCTTTTCACGGTCCCCAAGTTGAGAACAGACTATGGGAGGTGCACAGTACTACATAGAGCCATGACTACATGGAACTCTATTCCACATCATGTAACTGATGAAAGCAGTAGAATCATATTTAAAAAGCAGGTAAAAATACACCTTATGGAACAGCGGGGACTGCAACACAAACATGGGCACATACACATGCATACACACACATGATAACATATGCACTATACACACACATACACATGGATTTTGCGTTGTAGATATGTGGTAGGGGAGTATGGACCTGAGGGCACACACTTAGTGTGTTGTGAATTATCTAATGAATGTATTGTCATGTTGTTTAAATTGTATAACTGCCTTAATTTTGCAGGACCCTAGGAAGAGTAGCTGCTGCCTTGGCAGATACAAATACAATTCTTCCCTACCTCCTGTCTTGCAGCTACACAGAGCCTGGTCCGCAAGGCGCAGCATGTAAATGCATGTAAAATTAACTGCCTTAATTTTGCTGGACCCCCAGGAAGAGTAGCTGCTGCCTTGGCAATGTCCATAATAAATACAAATACAATACACACACTTTCACACACACACTACAGTACAGTATACACCCCGTCTCCCTTAAGCTTTTTCACACACACACACTACAGTACAGTATACACCCCGTCTCCCTTAAGCTTTTTCACACACACACAAAACCCCTCTCACATGCACACTCTCTCACTCTATCTGTGTTTCATTCTCCCTCCCTTTTTACATTTGCTCATTGCTTCATCTCCTCCTTGGCTCTTTGTAGATGCTTTCCCCCGAGGGTTGGGTTTAGATGAAATGTCACTTTTAATGGAAATCGGAATGGAAAAACAAAAGGAACGCTTCCTAATATTGCCTGTGAGAAGGAGAGAAGGTGTTTCTTTTAGATTGTGCTGTTAGAACATGGTCTGGCGGCAGGGAGGTATTTGTGGCAGTAAATTCAACCCCAGGCAAGGCAGAACTATTATTTTATAGGCTTCATTGTGGAGAAGAGAATCCTATTACAATTTCAGTGCTGTTTTAGATTGTAGAAGAAACTTACTCATTTTTCTTCAGTTGCAACTGAAGAAAAGACACACAACTGAAACACACACATTAACCAATCTGCTGTATCATTTGCTATGAGAACGCCAAAGAGCATTCTACATAATGGCCTAGCTATATAGCAACATTATATACTCTTAGTCTCAAGCTACAAGCTGTGTTTTGGGGCCATTTTACAGTGAGTGATCAATGTGGAGAGAATGTCACCAGACATCAGAATGGTGTGTGTGTGAATCTGTCATCTCTGTCCTCATCAGACAGGTGAGTGTGTGAATCTGTCATCTCTGTCCTCATCAGACAGGTGAGTGTGTGAATCTGTCATCTCTGTCCTCATCAGACAGGTGAGTGTGACTCCACTGAGCTCTGTGTATCCTCACAAAGGCAAACACTTTATCCTTCTAAAGAGGAATATGACAGGGGAACGATCTCTTCACAATCCATAGTATCTTTCACTCTCTCTTCTCCCTCCCTTCTCTCTCCTATCATGGTATCTATCTATCCATCTGTCTTCAGTTCCACGTTTGTCTGTCTCCCTGTCTGAGAGGGGGAATCTCAAGGGCCGTCCTTATCAGCGTCATCACCCGGCTTCAAAGAGCTGTGTGTCTGTGTGTGTGTGCGTGTGTGCATGTGCGGTTAAGAGAGTGCATGCCTACCAGTATTTAACTGTGATGTGTGGGGAGGCTACTTTAATCCCTACTACTCTACCCAGGAGTCTGTCTGTCTGTCTCTCTCTCTCTCTCTCTCTCTTACTCTCTCACTATCTCTCTCTTACTCTCTCTATGTCTTTGTGTGTTCATCTCTCCTATCTGTCTCTCTATCTCTCTCTCTCACTCTCTCTGTCTTTGTGTGTGTCCCACTCTCTCCTATCTGTCTCTCTCAGGTATTGTTACTGATGCTGTCGTTATTCTCTTCCATCTCACTCTCCCACAGTCCCACACACTCTCTCCATCTTGTTCCCTCCCTCCATGTATTCTCTTCTCCTAACCTTCCTTTCTCACCCCACTGTAGTCCATTTCCTTTCAGACTATGGATAACTCTGAAAAGTACCTAGCACAGTCTTTAGTACAACATGCTCCCAATGCTCTTTCTCCAATGTCAGTGCCCCATACCTGCTTTTTTAATCCCCTTCTCCTCTTGTCCCAAACCAGCCACCATACAGTGCATCACTCCTCCCAGGCAGCTTCTGGAGTCTATACGAAAAGTGTGTAGAAAATAATCTCCTTTCCTCTCCCTCCTCTCTCCATCCATAATTTTGAAGGAGGACACTAGTACCCTAGCTGCCTACCCCCCCCCCCCCCCCCCCCATCCCCTCTAGTGTTTCTGCTCCACTAACCCCTTCAGTCATAGTCCCATGCTTTGTATCCACTCAACAGGATCTGTGAGGTTAAAAGTCTAGGACGGCGATGGTTTTCCCCCCTTCCCTCTACCTTTCTCACTGCGGTTTCTCTGATTGACTCCTTAGCAGTGAGGGGGATGTAGCGCTGGTATCATCCATGTCCCACTTCAGTTCCACACTTGTTCCTTTATCATTCAGCTAATAGGAGGACTGTTCTCTGTGCCTTGGGGAGAACCTCCATCTGACTTCCTTATCATGTGCCCAGGTGTGGCACCGCACCTACATCCGCTATCCGCAGGAAATTACAGGCACCATAAGACCATTAGAACATCTAAAGAAACAGGCAGGGAAACAAGAGGTGTTGTGTTCCCTTTCGTACCCAGTAGCATGCTGGTGATAGCTAGCACTTCCTGTTCAGGTGACTCAGGCAATAGCAAATCATTAATAATGACATATTCATTAGGCTGGTGTCTAATGAGCAAAGGAACGATCGACAAGTAAACGGGTCATCCGTCGGTCTTGATGTTGTTGTAAAGAAGGGAAGGTACTTCTTATGAGTGGCTGTAGGTCTTACAACATTGTCTTTGTTTGGTACTAGATCCATCGCAGCTCAGCGGTCCAAAATGTATGAGAGAAATCCTTCTTTTATGATTTACTGCTTGCCTTGCACCCGCTATAGATTATGCATACTTATGGGTAGATATGGTTATTTTGTTTTTACACGGGTGCTGCATTCCTTTCATCATGGAGAGGATGGATTTCTGCACAGTCTATCTCTCAACCAATGTCCCTCTAAGATGTGAGAAGAAATATGAGCCCGCACAGAGAAGCACAAGATTGAACTTCACTCAGCTTTCTACAGTTTTGCTCTAGTGTGGCAATTCGGATCCAATCAACGCAATATCAAATTCTCCCTATTTCAATTACGATCTTGTCTCAACGCTGCAACTCCCCAACAGGCTTAGGAGAGGCGAAGGTTGAGACATGCGTCCTCCAAAACATGACCCGCCAAACCTTAACACCCGCCCGCTTAACCCGGAAGCCAGCTTCACCAATATGTCGCAGTTCAACTGATGACAGAAGTTAGCCTTCAGGCGCCCGGCCCGCCACAAGGAGTCACTAACCCGGACATCGCTGGGCCAATTGTGCTCCGCCATATGGGACTCCTGGTTGTGACACAGCCTGGGCTCGAACCCGGGTCTGTAGTGATGCAGTGCCTTAGATCACTTTGCGGGAGGCCCAATTTTCAAGTTGTAATGTCACATGCACAAGTAAAATGAAATGCCTTTCTTGCAAACTCAATGCCCGACAATGCAATAATGAATAACAATGTATTGCTAGAAAAAAACAAGGAATAAGGAATATGAAATTCACAAGAAAGTAAGATTACTATATACAGCAAATATTTAAAAAGTCAATTCCAATACCATATTTACATGTGTAGTGATAATATTAGCCACTTTCAATATAATATACCGAAACAAAATACATTTTCTTGTAGGCAGAGCACATTGGAGTAGGATTCTTTTATAATGACAGGCAGGACTCAGGCCCGTATTCTACACAGACCTGTGCACCATGCTAGAGGTCCACCGATTAATTGGAATGGCCGATTAATTAGGGCCGATTTCATAACAATCTGAATTTTTGGACACCGAATTGGCCAATTTTTTTATATATATATATATTTTTTTACACCTTTATTTAATCTTTGTTCAACTATGCAAGTCAGTTAAGAACACATTCTTATTTTCAATGACGGCCTAGGAACGGTGGGTTAACTGCCTCGTTCGGGGGCAGAACGACAGATTTTCACCTTGTCAGCTCGGGGGATTCAATCTTGCAACCTTACAGTTAACTAGTCCAACGCTCTAACCACCTGATTACATTGCACTCCATGAGGAGCCTGCCTGTTACGCGAATGCAGTAAGCCAAGGTAAGTTGCTAGCTAGCATTAAACTTATCTTATAAAAAAACAATCACTAGTTAACTACACATGGTTGATGATATTACTAGTTTATCTAGCGTGTCCTGCGTTGCATATAATCGATGCGGTACGTATCGTTGCTCCAATGTGTACCTAACCATAAACATCAATGCCTTTCTTAAAATCAATACACAGAAGTATATATTTTGAAACCTGCATATTTAGCTAAAATAAATCCAGGTTAGCAGGCAATATTAACCAGGTGAAATTGTGTCACTTCTAATGCGTTCGTTGCACGCATAGCCAGTGAATATGCAACAGTTAGGGCCGCCTAATTTGCCAGAATTGCCAGAACGTCTTGTTTTCGAGATGATAGTTTCTGGATAGGACCATATTAATGACCTAAGGCTCGTATTTCTGTGTGTTATTATGTTATAACTAAGTCTATGATTTGATAGAGCAGTCTGACTAAGCGGTGGTAGGCAGCAGCAGGCTCGTAAGCATTCATTCAAACAGCACTTTCGTGTGTTTTGCCAGCAGCTCTTCGTTGTGCTTCAACCATTGCACTAGCTTTCTTACATGGCACCAATTGGCACATATATATTGGCACATGACACATATTGCACTTTTACTTTCTTCTCCAACACTTTGTTTTTGCATTATTTAAAGCAAATTTAACATGTTTCATTATTTATTTAAGGATAAATTGATTTTATTGATGTATTATATTAAGTTAAAATAAGTGTTCATTCAGTATTGTTGTAATTGTCATTGTTACAAATACATTTTCAGAAATCGGTCGATTAATCTGTATCGTTTTTTTTTTGTTCCTCCAATAATCAGTATCAGTATCGGTGTTGAAAAATCATAATCGGTCGACCTCTAGTAGACTCACTTGTTTTGAGATGAAAATGAGAAGTTTCATGCATGTTAACATCATCCCCCTCTTCAAAGGGGGAGACACTCTAGACCTAAACTATTATAGACCTGTATATCCATCCTGCTAAAATATTTGAAAGCCAAGTTAACAAACAGATCACTGACCATTTAGAATCCCACTGTACCTTCTCCACTATGCAGTCTTGTTTCCTAGCTGGTCATGGGTGCACCTCAGCCACACTCAAGGTCCTAAACGATATCATAACCGGCATCGATAAAAGACAGTAGTGTGCAGCAGTCTTCACCAAGCTGGCCAAGGCTTTCGACTCTGTCAATCACCGCATTCTTATCAGCAGACTCAATAGCCTTGGTTTCTCAAATGAATGCCTCGCCTCGTTCACCAACTACTTCTCAGATAGAGTTCAGTGTGTCAAATCGGAGTGCCTGTTGTCCAGACCTCTGGCAGTCTCTATGGGGGTGCCACAGGGTTCAATTCTCTGGCTGACTATTTTCTCTGTATATATCAATGATGTTGCTCTTGCTGCTGGGGATTCTCTTATCCACCTCTACGCAGACGACATAATTCTGTATATATCTGGCCCTCCTTTGGACACTGTGTTAACAAACCTCCAAACGAGCTTCAATGACATACAACACTACTTCCGTGGCCTCCAACTGCTTTTAAATGCTAGTAAAACTAAATGCATGCTCTTTAACCAATTGCTGCCCACACCCGCCCGGCCAACAGCATCACTAATCTGGATGGTTCTGACTTAGACTATGTGGACAACTACAAATACCTATGTGTCTGGTTAGACTGTAAACTCTCTTTCCAGACTTACATTAAACATCTCCAATGCTAAATTAAAGAATCGGCTTCCTATTTCGCAACAAAGCATCCTTCACTCATGCTGCCAAACATACCCTCGTAAAACTGACTATCCTACCGATCCTTAACTTCGCCGATGTCATTTACAAAATAGCCTCCAACACTCTACTCAGAAAACTGGATGCAGTCTATCACAGTGCCATCCGTTTTGTCACCAAAGCCCCATATACTACCCACCTCTGCAACCTTTATGCTCCCGTTGGCTGGCCCTCACTACATATTCGTCGTCAAACCCGCTGGCTCCAGGTCATCTATAAGTCTTTGCTAGGTAAAGCCCAGCCTTATCTCAGCTCACTGGTCACCATAGCAACACCCACTCGTAGCACACGCTCCAGCAAGTATACAGTGCCTTGCGAAAGTATTCGGCCCCCTTGAACTTTGCGACCTTTTGCCACATTTCAGGCTTCAAACATAAAGATATAAAACTGTATTTTTTTGTGAAAAATCAACAACAAGTGGGACACAATCATGAAGTGGAACGACATTTATTGGACATTTCAAACTTTTTTAACAAATCAAAAACTGAAAAATTGGGCGTGCAAAATTATTCAGCCCCCTTCAGTTAATACTTTGTAGGGCCACCTTTTGCTGCGATTACAGCTGTAAGTCGCTTGGGGTATGTCTCTATCAGTTTTGCACATCGAGAGACTGAATTTTTTTCCCATTCCTCCTTGCAAAACAGCTCGAGCTCAGTGAGGTTGGATGGAGACCATTTGTGAACAGCAGTTTTCAGTTCTTTCCACAGATTCTCGATTGGATTCAGGTCTGGACTTTGACTTGGCCACTCTAACACCTGGATATGTTTATTTTTGAACCATTCCATTGTAGATTTTGCTTTATGTTTTGGATCATTGTCTTGTTGGAAGACAAATCTCCGTCCCAGTCTCAGGTCTTTTGCAGACTCCATCAGGTTTTCTTCCAGAATGGTCCTGTATTTGGCGCCATCCATCTTCCCATCAATTTTAACCATCTTCCCTGTCCCTGCTGAAGAAAAGCAGGCCCAAACCATGATGCTGCCACCACCATGTTTGACAGTGGGGATGGTGTGTTCAGCTGTGTTGCTTTTACGCCAAACATAACGTTTTGCATTGTTGCCAAAAAGTTCAATTTTGGTTTCATCTGACCAGAGCACCTTCTTCCACATGTTTGGTGTGTCTCCCAGGTGGCTTGTGGCAAACTTTAAACGACACTTTTTATAGATATCTTTAAGAAATGGCTTTCTTGCCACTCTTCCATAAAGGCCAGATTTGTGCAATATACGACTGATTGTTATCCTATGGACAGAGTCTCCCACCTCAGCTGTAGATCTCTGCAGTTCATCCAGAGTGATCATGGGCCTCTTGGCTGCATCTCTGATCAGTCTTCTCCTTGTATGAGCTGACAGTTTAGAGGGACGGCCAGGTCTTGGTAGATTTGCAGTGGTCTGATACTCCTTCCATTTCAATATTATCGCTTGCACAGTGCTCCTTGGGATGTTTAAAGCTTGGGAAATCTTTTTGTATCCAAATCCGGCTTTAAACTTCTTCACAACAGTATCTCGGACCTGCCTGGTGTGTTCCTTGTTCTTCATGATGCTCTCTGCGCTTTTAACGGACCTCTGAGACTATCACAGTGCAGGTGCATTTATACGGAGACTTGATTACACACAGGTGGATTGTATTTATCATCATTAGTCATTTAGGTCAACATTGGATCATTCAGAGATCCTCACTGAACTTCTGGAGAGAGTTTGCTGCACTGAAAGTAAAGGGGCTGAATAATTTTGCACGCCCAATTTTTCAGTTTTTGATTTGTTAAAAAAGTTTGAAATATCCAATAAATGTCGTTCCACTTCATGATTGTGTCCCACTTGTTGTTGATTCTTCACAAAAAAATACAGTTTTACATCTTTATGTTTGAAGCCTGAAATGTGGCAAAAGGTCGCAAAGTTCAAGGGGGCCGAATACTTTCGCAAGGCACTGTATTTCACTGGTGATCCCCAAAGCCAACACCTGCTTTGGCTGCCTTTCCTTCCAGTTCTCTGCTGCCAATGACTGGAACAAATTGCAAAAATCACTGAAGCTGGAGACTTATATCTCCATCTCTAACTTCAAGCATCAGCTGTCAGAGCAGCTTACCGATCACTGTGCCTGTACACAGCCCATCTGTAAATAGCACACCCAACTACCTCATCCCCATATTGTTATTTATTTAGTTTGCTCGTTTGCACCCCAGTATCTCTACTTGCACATCATCATCTGCACATCTATCACTCCAGTGTTAACGCTACATTGTAATTATTTCACCTCTAAGGCCTGTTGCCTTACCTCCCTAATCTTACTATATTTGCACACACTGTACATAGAATTTTGCTATTGTGTAATTGACTGTACGTTTTTTATCCCATTGTGTACAAACTCTGTGTTGTTTTTGTCGCACTGCTTTGCTTTATCTTGGCCCTGGTCACAGTTGTAAATGAGAACTTGTTCTGAACTGGCCTACCTGGTTAAATGAAGGTGAAATAAATAATATATATTCATAAAGCTGCATGTAGCCACATGTGCACATTTCTTCATATTATTTGCTAGTAAGGCAGTTATTGCTGTATTTTGAGACAGATTTGAATAAGCTAAGTAGCCAATAGGCAGAGCGTAGAATCATTTTTCAGATTCTCTGTAATAATGGTATGGGAATAATACTTTTGTGAAGTGATTTCTTACATCAAACACAACATTTTCAGTCACCTCCTTGTCTGAAGGACAAGTGGATAAACAGGTTAATATTAAGCCCAGACTTTTTTTCAAAAGTCTGAGGGAATGTCGGCATTGAACACCACACATTGGCTGCTACTCTAGGCTGAATGAAAGAACAGCTATTTCCATGCTATTATGTTATGGGATGTGTTTTTCTTTATTGTTTTTATTGTAGGCCATTCTGGTAGGCCTACATTGTGATCAAATAGCCACAGTAGCCTACTTCTTGACTGTTAAAACCGTAACTTAAAGCAGGTACAGCCTCAGTGTTCACAGTATACACTGTGAGGAAAGATGCCTCTACTCTGACAGACTTACAGTGGGGGGAAAGTAGTGATATGTAGTGATAAGGCTCCATTTGCCAGGGATTCTTCCACCTGTGGGGAAATATTGAAGCAGATGTGTAAATAAGGGAAGGTTATAAACCTCCCTGTCCATCAGAGAACACCTCTGGGACTCCAGAGTGAGCCCTCCACCAGAGCTGTTTACATATGAAAGAATGGATGGAGGTAGAGAGGGAGTGAAAGAGAGCAAGGAATGGAGAGAGAAACAGCGAGAGAGAGGGGGGGAAAGAGAGAATTATCACCACTGTCAGTGTGTTTGATCATGGCTGCAACATTAGTTTAGATTCTATCACTGCAGGGTAAATGTTCTGGCACGATCACTATGGAAACAGAATCAGGAAGTGCAGTAGTTGATGCCTTGGAGTGATGGTAGGAAACATGCAAATACAAATGTCATTCCAGGAAAAGAAAGGAAAGAGAGAAAGGTGGTGAAGATGTATGCTTGGCAGGGCAATGCTGCGCTTCACTTGAAAGCGTTCAAAAGATGAAATCGCTACCGGTGTCAAGAGTGGCGTTTGTGTGTGTGTGTGTGTGTGTGTGTGTGTGTACAGATGTAGGATCTTAATTTGTGCCAGTTTTCTATAGCAGGAAAACAAACCAACAGGAAATGTGAATTATGTGGATTATATTTTATGGACATTTTTTGTTGGGGTTGATCCATTTTTTGTTAGGGCAATTCAAGTCTGACATTTAGAAGTGAAACGTTTTTTTTGGGGGGGTTTACATCGAATCAAATACAAGTATGCGGTGCAGGGAAATTCTCAGCCACAAAAGAGTGATCAAATTAAGATCATACACCTCGATGTCAATATTAGTATTATGCATCCCAATGTGTGTGTGAATGTGCGCTTGCTTTTGAAATTGTGTGTGTGGACTGCATGAAGGTCTGTGAGCGTGCGTGCATGTGTGTGTGTGGACTGCATGAAGGTCTGTGAGCGTGCGTGCATGTGTGTGTATGTGTGTAAAGGATGAAAGGAGCCTTGGGGAGCAGGATTCTGAGGCGCTCTCTCTCTCTCTCTCTCTTGCAGTATTTTTCATAGGTGAGGGTAATGGCAGGAAAATGCTCTACCACATGCTCCAGACACACTCACTGTGGATGGATCTGTGCCTTCTCCAATTTGAGACAAGATGAATGCTTGTGAAGTGAATAACTGAATAGAGTTCTGAATATAGTTATGTACAACGGAAGTAGTGGAGGTGTAAGCATAGGGAACAGCCTGTACCATTACCTGAAAAAACCTGAGACTTTTTTTGCCATTAACAGTGTTAAAAATGTCCTCTCTCTCAAACATACTGTATTCTTAGAACTCCAAAGGTGGATGTATTTCCATTAGGATGTGCAGTGTACCAGTAACCCTCACTAAAGAAGGATGCCCACATAGGCCATCATATCAATGGGTTGGAACCCCGTTCCCCCTGCCAACATATGACATGATCTTTCACACAGCTGAATGGGACAAGGTGGCATGGCTGCCCTCTCTCCCTCATGCAGAGAGTTAGTATCCCTTCTTCCAGTTTTCCTTGTCTCCCTGCCAGGCAGTTCTATGTCCAGGCCTCTCAGTGCTAATAGCATTGCCTCTCCTCTCTTCTCTCCTCTCTCTCCTTTTCTCTCCTCTCCTCCATAAAGAGACACATCAGCATCTTTCAGACGGGCCACTGAGCTCATTTAAATTGGCTCCGGCCTGAGGATGCCTCATTTCTCACCAGGCTCCAGCCCCTGCATAACCTCGCCTTGCCTGTGTTCTCTCAGATTATTCCCCTGCAGGCGGTGCATAACGCTGGAGAGCAATCTAACACATCCTCCTGAACAGACAACAGTCCATATTTCTGCATATACACTAAGCTAAAAACTGTGTCCAGCTATGTGAGTGTATGGGGGCTCCTGTTTTCGGGGTGTGTGTTTGCAGGGGTGGTAGAGAGAGGAGGGGTTTGAGGGGAAAGTGTTAAGGGGAGGTGGGGATAACCAGAGACAAAATCCATCCACCCCCCTTTCAAAGCCACTGCCAGCCAGCAGTGTGAACTGGGTCACAGGGACATATTTAAATGTGAGTTTAAGCCCTCAGCACAGCACACCTATACCACCCTCCCCTGGTATATTGTTTGTGAATGAAAGGAGGATAAGGATGGAGGGAGAATTGTAGGGAAAGAGTAAGAAGTCCATTCTAACAAGCATTTCCCTCAGTGCTGTGGGAGCTATTGCAGTTTGATGGATTAGGCGTGATGAGTGTGTGTCAGCTGGTTTAATCGCAGGTCCACTGCAGCCTGAGGAGATGGTTTTAATCATATTTGCCTCCTCATTACCCTCCCGTCTGCTGTTCTAGTTCCTCTCACGGGGACATTTATATAGCAGCCCCCTTCCCTTCCTCTCACAGGGACATTAATATAGCAGCCCCCTTCCCTTCCTCTCACAGGGACATTAATATAGCAGCCCCCTTCCCTTCCTCTCACAGGGACATTAATATAGCAGCCGCCTTCCCTTCCTCTCACGGGGACATTAATATAGCAGCCCCCTTCCCTTCCTCTCACAGGGACATTAATATAGCAGCCCCCTTCCCTTCCTCTCACAGGGGCATTAATATAGCAGCCCACTGCCCTACTTCTCACAGGGACATTAATATAGCAGCCCCCTTCCCTTCCTCTCACAGGGACATTAATATAGCAGCCCCCTTCCCTTCCCCTCACAGGGACATTAATATAGCAGCCCCCTTCCCTTCCTCTCACAGGCACATTAATATAGCAGCCCCCTTCCCTTCCTCTCACAGGGACATTAATATAGCAGCCCCCTTCCCTTCCTCTCACAGCGACATTAATATAGCAACCCCCTGCCCTTCCTCTCACAGGGACATTAATATAGCAGCCCCCTTCCTCTCACAGGGGCATTAATATAGCAGCCCCCTTCCCTTCCTCTCACAGGGACATTAATATAGCAGCCCCCTGCCCTTCCTCTCACAGGGACATTAATATAGCAGCCCCCTGCCCTTCCTCTCACAGGGACATTAATATAGCAGCCCCCTTCCCTTCCTCTCACAGGGACATTAATATAGCAGCCCCCTTCCCTTCCTCTCACAGGGACATTAATATAGCAGCCCCCTTCCCTTCCTCTCACGGGGACATTAATATAGCAGCCCCCTTCCCTTCCTCTCACAGGGACATTAATATAGCAGCCCCCTTCCCTTCCTCTCACAGGGACATTAATATAGCAGCCCCCTTCCCTTCCTCTCACAGGGACATTAATATAGCAGCCCCCTTCCCTTCCTCTCACAGGGACATTAATATAGCAATAAAACAAGGACCTGTAGCCATGTGGGATTTTGATATAACAAGGACCTGTAGCCATGTGGGATTTTGATATAACAAGGACCTGTAGCCTGGTGGGATTTTGATATAACAAGGACCTGTAGCCATGTGGGGATTTTGATATAACAAGGACCTGTAGCCATGTGGGGATTTTGATATAACAAGGACCTGTAGCCAGGTGGGGATTTTGATATAACAAGGACAGGTAGCCATGTGGGAGCTGTGATGTCACAAAGAATCATAGCCACTGGAGAGTTGTGATGTCACAAAGAATCATAGCCACTGGAGAGTTGTGATGTCACAAAGAATCATAGCCACTGGAGAGTTGTGATGTCACAAAGACCCATAGTCATGTGGGAGTTATGATGTCACAAAGACCAGTAGCCATAGTGATGAGAGCAGAGTCGTGTGGTTGAGCTGGTAGCGCAGTGACCTTGACAGCGTTGTTGGGTGGCTGTGTATAGACAGCTAGTTCTTATGTCAGTGGCAACATGGTATGAGTTTGATGTGTGTGACAGTGATGTCTATCATTAATTTAACCTTGACTGAAGAGCACACTATTATCACTGCGAACACTCTGCCTTCCTCTTAACCTTCATGGCTATTCAACTTTCTACACAAACTTTTTAGTCAATAATTATATTATATTAGCCAACAACCAATACTGTTCTTTGAACTCATCAGTCAGTGGGATGGATGCTGAGAGACTCAGTAGGTCGCCTCACATTCTAAGCAGCAACTTTATGGCTCACTCACACCCCCATGCTCAAGATCAAGTAACCCTACCACAATCCTAACCTTATCCATTAGGAGGGTGTAGAAAATATCTTTCCCATGTCACCCACTGGACAAGGTGAGGCTGTGATCGGATAGGGGGTTCCAAAACTCTTTCAGGAAGATGAAAGACTAAACCTTAGAGTGGTGGCCCAGTATCTTCACCCTCCTCTACATTTTCCTCACTGTATGTTCTTCTTACTCCCTGACGTTAGTTCTCTGTGCGATCTGACGTTAGTTCTCTCTGGGATCTGACTTAGTTCTCTGTGTGATCTGACATTAGTTCTCTGTGTGATCTGACGTTAGTTCTCTGTGTGATCTGACATAGTTCTCTGTGTGATCTGATGTTAGTTCTCTTTGTTTGATCTGACGTTAGTTCTCTGTGTGTGATCTGATGTTAGTTCTCTTTGTGTGATCTGATGTTAGTTCTCTTTGTGTGATCTGATGT
This sequence comes from Oncorhynchus mykiss, assembly GCF_057628025.1. Classification (NCBI taxonomy): domain Eukaryota; kingdom Metazoa; phylum Chordata; class Actinopteri; order Salmoniformes; family Salmonidae; genus Oncorhynchus; species Oncorhynchus mykiss. The sequence continues at coordinate 60,187,230 of NC_143037.1, forward strand.
TAGTTCTCTGTGTGTGATCTGACGTTAGTTCTCTTTGTGTGATCTGACGTTAGTTCTCTGTGATCAGACTTTAGTTCTCCGTGTGATCTGACGTTAGTTCTCTGTGTGATCTGATGTTAATTCTCTGTGTGTGACCTGATGTCAGTTCTCTCTGTGTGATCTGATGTTAGTTCTCTTTGTTTGATCTGACGTTAGTTCTCTGTGTGTGATCTGATGTTAGTTCTCTGTGTGAGCTGATGTTAGTTCTCTGTGTGTGATCTGACGTTAGTTCTCTTTGCGTGATCTGACGTTAGTTCTCTGTGTGATCTGTTGTTAGTTCTCTGTGTAATCTGTTGTTAGTTCTCTGTGTAATCTGTTGTTAGTTCTCTGTGTAATCTGTTGGTAGTTCTCTGTGATCTGACGTACATTTTCTGTGTGATCTGATGTTAGTTCTCTTTGCGTGATCTGACATTAGTTCTCTGTGTTCTCTTTGTGTGTTCTCTTTGTGTGATCTGATGTTTGTTCTCTGTGTTCTCTTTGTGTGATCTGACGTTAATTTTCTGTGTGATCTGACGTTAGTTCTCTGTGTTCTCTTTGTGTGTTCTCTTTGTGTGATCTGATGTTTGTTCTCTGTGTTCTCTTTGTGTGATCTGACGTTAGTTCTCTTTGTTTGATCTGATAATAATTTCCTGTGTGATCTGACATTAGTTCTCTGTGTGATCTGACGTTAGTTCTCTGTGTGATCTGACGTTATTTCTCTGTGTTCTCTTTGTGTGATCTGATTTTAGTTCTCTGTGTTCTCTTTGTGTGATCTGACGTTAGTTCTCTTTGTTTGATCTGACGTTAATTTTCTGTGTGATCTGACGTTAGTTCTCTGTGTGATCTGATGTTAGTTCTCTTTGTGTGATCTGATGTTAGTTCTCTTTGCGTGATCTGACGTTAGTTCTCTGCGTTTTCTTTGTGTGATCTGACGTTAGTTCTCTGTGTTCTCTTTGTGTGATCTGACGTTAGTTCTCTTTGTGTGATCTGATTTTAGTTCTCTGTAATCTTTTTGTGATCTGATGTTAGTTCTCTGTGTTCTCTTTGTGTGATCTGACGTTAGTTCTCTTTGTGTGATCTGATGTTATTTCTCTGTGTTCTCTTTGTGTGATCTGACGTTAGTTCTCTTTGTGTGATCTGATTTTAATTCTCTGTGTTCTCTTTGTGTGATCTGACGTTAGTTCTCTGTGTTCTCTTTGTGTGATCTGACGTTAGTTCTCTTTGTGTGATCTGATTTTAGTTCTCTGTGTTCTCTTTGTGTGATCTGACGTTAGTTCTCTTTGTGTGATCTGATTTTAATTCTCTGTGTTCTCTTTGTGTGATCTGACGTTAGTTCTCTTTGTGTGATCTGACGTTAGTTCTCTGTGTTCTCTTTGTGTGATCTGACATTAGTTCTCTTTGTGTGATCTGATTTTAGTTCTCTGTGTTCTCTTTGTGTGATCTAATGTTAGTTCTCTGTGTTCTCTGTGTGATCTGACGTTAGTTCTCTTTGTGTGATCTGACGTTAGTTCTCTGTGTTCTCTTTGTGTGATCTGACATTAGTTCTCTTTGTGTGATCTGATTTTAGTTCTCTGTGTTCTCTTTGTGTGATCTAATGTTAGTTCTCTGTGTTCTCTTTGTGTGATCTGACGTTAGTTCTCTTTGTGTGATCTGATTTTAGTTATCTGTGTTCTCTTTGTGTGATCTGACGTTAGTTCTCTTTGTGTGATCTGATTTTAGTTCTCTGTGTTCTCTTTGTGTGATCTGACGTTAGTTCTCTTTGTGTGATCTGATTTTAGTTCTCTGTGTTCTCTTTGTGTGATCTGACGTTAGTTCTCTGTGTTCTCTTTGTGTGATCTGACGTTAGTTCTCTTTGTGTGATCTAATGTTAGTTCTCTGTGTTCTCTTTGTGTGATCTGACATTAGTTCTCTTTGTGTGATCTGATTTTAGTTCTCTGTGTTCTCTTTGTGTGATCTGACGTTAGTTCTCTTTGTGTGATCTGATTTTAGTTCTCTGTGTTCTCTTTGTGTGATCTGACGTTAGTTCTCTGTGTTCTCTTTGTGTGATCTGACATTAGTTATCTTTGTGTGATCTGATTTTAGTTCTCTGTGTTCTCTTTGTGTGATCTGACGTTAGTTCTCTTTGTGTGATCTGATTTTAGTTCTCTGTGTTCTCTTTGTGTGATCTGACTTTAGTTCTCTTTGCGTGATCTGACGTTAGTTCTCTGTGTGATCTGTTGTTAGTTCTCTGTGTGATCTGTTGTTAGTTCTCTGTGTAATCTGTTGTTAGTTCTCTGTGTAATCTGTTGGTAGTTCTCTGTGTAATCTGTTGGTAGTTCTCTGTGATCTGACGTACATTTTCTGTGTGATCTGATGTTAGTTCTCTTTGCGTGATCTGACATTAGTTCTCTGTGTTCTCTTTGTGTGTTCTCTTTGTGTGATCTGATGTTTGTTCTCTGTGTTCTCTTTGTGTGATCTGACGTTAGTTCTCTTTGTTTGATCTGATAATCATTTCCTGTGTGATCTGACATTAGTTCTCTGTGTGATCTGACGTTAGTTCTCTGTGTGATCTGACGTTATTTCTCTGTGTTCTCTTTGTGTGATCTGATTTTAGTTCTCTGTGTTCTCTTTGTGTGATCTGACGTTAGTTCTCTTTGTTTGATCTGACGTTAATTTTCTGTGTGATCTGACGTTAGTTCTCTGTGTTCTCTTTGTGTGTTCTCTTTGTGTGATCTGATGTTTGTTCTCTGTGTTCTCTTTGTGTGATCTGACGTTAGTTCTCTTTGTTTGATCTGATAATAATTTCCTGTGTGATCTGACATTAGTTCTCTGTGTGATCTGACGTTAGTTCTCTGTGTGATCTGACGTTATTTCTCTGTGTTCTCTTTGTGTGATCTGATTTTAGTTCTCTGTGTTCTCTTTGTGTGATCTGACGTTAGTTCTCTTTGTTTGATCTGACGTTAATTTTCTGTGTGATCTGACGTTAGTTCTCTGTGTGATCTGATGTTAGTTCTCTTTGTGTGATCTGATGTTAGTTCTCTTTGCGTGATCTGACGTTAGTTCTCTGCGTTTTCTTTGTGTGATCTGACGTTAGTTCTCTGTGTTCTCTTTGTGTGATCTGACGTTAGTTCTCTTTGTGTGATCTGACGTTAGTTCTCTTTGTGTGATCTGATGTTATTTTTCTGTGTTCTCTTTGTGTGATCTGACGTTAGTTCTCTTTGTGTGATCTGATTTTAGTTCTCTGTGTTCTCTTTGTGTGATCTGATGTTAGTTCTCTGTGTTCTCTTTGTGTGATCTGACGTTAGTTCTCTTTGTGTGATCTGATGTTAGTTCTCTTTGTGTGATCTGATTTTAGTTCTCTGTAATCTTTGTGTGATCTGACGTTAGTTCTCTGTGTTCTCTTTGTGTGATCTGACGTTAGTTCTCTGTGTTCTCTTTGTGTGATCTGACGTTAGTTCTCTTTGTGTGATCTGACGTTAGTTCTCTGTGTTCTCTTTGTGTGATCTGACGTTAGTTCTCTTTGTGTGATCTGATTTTAATTCTCTGTGTTCTCTTTGTGTGATCTGACGTTAGTTCTCTGTGTTCTCTTTGTGTGATCTGACGTTAGTTCTCTTTGTGTGATCTGATTTTAGTTCTCTGTGTTCTCTTTGTGTGATCTGACGTTAGTTCTCTTTGTGTGATCTGATTTTAGTTCTCTGTGTTCTCTTTGTGTGATCTGACGTTAGTTCTCTTTGTGTGATCTGATTTTAGTTCTCTGTGTTCTCTTTGTGTGATCTGACGTTAGTTCTCTGTGTTCTCTTTGTGTGATCTGACGTTAGTTCTCTTTGTGTGATCTGATTTTAGTTCTCTGTGTTCTCTTTGTGTGATCTAATGTTAGTTCTCTGTGTTCTCTTTGTGTGATCTGACGTTAGTTCTCTTTGTGTGATCTGACGTTAGTTCTCTGTGTTCTCTTTGTGTGATCTGACATTAGTTCTCTTTGTGTGATCTGATTTTAGTTCTCTGTGTTCTCTTTGTGTGATCTGACGTTAGTTCTCTGTGTTCTCTTTGTGTGATCTGATTTTAGTTCTCTGTGTTCTCTTTGTGTGATCTGACGTTAGTTCTCTTTGTGTGATCTGACATTAGTTCTCTTTGTGTGATCTGATTTTAGTTCTCTGTTTTCTCTTTGTGTGATCTGACGTTAGTTCTCTTTGTGTGATCTGATTTTAGTTCTCTGTGTTCTCTTTGTGTGATCTGACGTTAGTTCTCTGTGTTCTCTTTGTGTGATCTGATTTTAGTTCTCTGTGTTCTCTTTGTGTGATCTGACGTTAGTTCTCTTTGTGTGATCTGATTTTAGTTCTCTGTGTTCTCTTTGTGTGATCTGACGTTAGTTCTCTTTGTGTGATCTAATGTTAGTTCTCTGTGTTCTCTTTGTGACCTTATGTTAGTTTTCTTTGCATGTTCTGGCGTTAGTTGTCTTTGTGTCTCTCTGAATTTTTTGTCCTTCATTCTCTATGGCCTCTTTCTCTATATTAGCCTCATTGTTGCTGTGAGCAACGGGAGAGGGACTAATTGCATTGGCAGCAACCTTGTTAATGACAATGTTTTAACGGCTTTTAGCCATGATTGCATTGACTTTCAACACTGGCATTTTAGTTTACGCAACTGTCATTTGCTTAAAAGCTTTACTCTAATTTTGGACAAGCTGTGGTTTAACGCTGTGTTTGTGATAACAGATTTAATGCTGTCAATAAATGAGTTCCCAGTGGACAGGGAGGGGGGGGGGGGGGCAATGTGTGTGTGTGTGTGTGTGTGTGTGCCTGTGTGTGGTGCATGTGCGGGCGTGTGGTGGGGGGTGTCCACTGAAGGTCATTGCCTTGTCTGGTTCCATTGTAAGAATGGCTGCATAAGTTCTAATGGGTTCCTCTAAAGGATTTGATTTTAAACTGGGATTAGTGTTCATAAAAGGACACAACACCATTAACACCAGTGTCACACTTCAACCCCGAAACAGTCATCCCTGCAGTTCAGCCTGATTTAAGTCTTCGTAAGAGTGGTGTGTGTGTGTTTGTGACATTTGAAATGTTTGTTGACACTTAATGTCATCACTGACACGGCAAGTCACCCTCCATCACAAAAACGACAGTTGGTTTCTCCTCATCACTTGTTTTTTTTTCACTTCTCCTTCTCTTCCTCTGCTCTAATTATGCCAACTGTGTAAAATCTCTCCTTATCATCTCCATTTAGCTGCATTACCATCAGCAGCCTTTCCTCTTATCACTGCTCTGATGATCACACACACAGAGAGAGAGAGAGAGAGAGAGAGAGAGAGAGGCACATGTTTAAGGGGCATATTTGTCGTCTCTTCAGGCTGCACTATGTGTCTAGACCTTCACCTAGGTGTTGAGAGAGCTGTGTCATTTTCTATAATTGCTGCTCACACACACAGCGCTGTCTTTGTGGGCGCTGTCTTTGTGAGTGTGTTGGTTGGTTAATGGTTAAAACTTCTTAAGGATAGGCGTCCCGCTAGCCGAACATCTTCCGGTGAAACTGGAGGGCGCGTAATTCAAATAAAGAAATATTATGGATTTTAAACATTTAGGTACATATGAGTGTCTTATATCGGCTAAAAGCTTAAATTCTTGTTAATCTAACTGCACTGTCCGATTTACAGTAGCTATTACAGTGAAAACATGCCATACAATTGTTTGAGGACAGCGCCCCACATCAAAATATTTTTCCACCGGCACAGGTTTCATACATTCACATATAACAATTAAATATTCACTTACTTTTTGAAAATCTTCCTCTGATTTGTCATCCAAAGGGTCCCAGCTATAACATGTAGTGTCGTTTTGTTAGATAAAATCCTTCTTTATATCCCAAAAAGTCAGTTTACTTGAGTAATCCACTCGTTCAACAAGCAGAGAAAGGAATCCGAAAATCTACCCCTAAACTTTGTTTCAACAAGTCAAATTACATTTCTATTTACTCCTCAGACTAAAATGTAATCAAACTATAATATTTACAGTGGGGCAAAAAAGTATTTAGTCAGCCACCAATTGTGCAAGTTCTCCCACTTAAAAAGATGAGAGAGGCCTGTCATTTTCATCATAGGTACACTTCAACTATGACAGACAAAATGAGAAAAGACATCACTGCTCTAGAGGAGATCTGCATGGAGGAATGGGCCAAAATACCAGCAACAGTGTGTGAAAACCTTGTGAAGACTTACAGAAAACGTTTGACCTCTGTCATTGCCAACAAAGGGTATATAACAAAGTATTGAGATAAACTTTTGATAATGACCAAATACTTATTTTCCACCATAATTTGCAAATAAATTCATTAAAATCCTACAAAGTGATTTTCTGGATTTTTTTTCTCTCATTTGGCTGTCATAGTTGAAGTGTACCTATGATGAAAATTACAGGCCTCTCTCATCTTTTTAAGTGGGAGAACTCGCACAATTGGTGGCTGACTAAATACTTTTTTGCCCCACTGTATTTCGGAAAGAAGTGTGTTCAATAGGAAACCGATTTTAGCAGGTGCGTAATTTCTTCTTGGTGCCTGCAAACATGGATTTCCAAGCCTGTGTCCTTCTACTAAAACTGTTATTTCTTATTCGTTTTTGAAGTTACAAGCCTGAAACCTTGAACATAGACTGCTGACAACCTGTGGAAGCCATATGAATTGCATCCAGGCAGCTAATTTACAATATGACCTTTCTCTTGCATTTCTAAGAGGATGGTCTCTCAGAAAGAAGAAACATTCTGGTTGGTTTTTCTTTGGATTTTCTCTTACCATCTATCTATTGTGTTATATTCTTCTATATTATTTTAACATTTCTATAAACTTCAAAGTGTTTTCTTCCCAATGGTACAAATTATCCTGGTATCCTGGTTTCAGGGACTGAGCTACAGGCAGTTTATTCAGGCAGAAAATTGAGAAAAAATATGGAATATGTTAATCAAAAAAATGTTAAACAAATCAAAATATATTTGCCTTGATTACAGCTCTGCACACTATTTGACATCATGGGACAATCAAAATAAATCAGCCAAAAAAATGTAGACCTGCATAAGTCTGGATCATCCTTCCTGTACAGACAATAGTACGCAAGTATAAACACCATTGGATAGGTTCAAATCAATCCCAGAACAACAGCAAAGCACCTTGTGAAGATGCTGGAGAAAACAGGTACAAAAGTATCTATATCCACAGTAAAACAAGTCCTATATTAACAGAACCTGAAAGGCTGCTCAGCAAGGACAAAGCCACTGCTCCAAAACCACCATAAAAAAGACAGACTACGGTTTGCAACTGCACATGGCGACAAAGATCGTACTTTTCGGAGAAATGTCTTCTGGTCTGATGAAACAAAAATATAACTGTTTGGCCATAATGACCATCATTATGTTTGGAGGAAAAAGGGGGAGACTTGCAAGCCGAAGAACACCATCCCAACCGTGAAGCACGGGGGTGGCAGCATCATGTTGTGGGGGTGCTTTGCTGCAGTAGGGACTGGTGCACAAAACAAAATAGATGGCATCATAAGGTAACAAAATTATGTGGATATATTGAAGCAACATCTCAAGACATCAGTTAAAGCTTGGGGTCACAAATGGGTCTTCCAAATGGACAATGACCCCAATCATATTTCCAAAGTTGTGGCAAAGTGGCTTAAGGACAACAAAGTCAAGGTATTGGAGTGGCCATCACAAAGCCCTGACCTCAATCCCGTAGAAAATTTGTGGACAGAACTGAAACAGTGTGTGCAAGCAAGGAGGCCTACAAACCTGACTCAGTTACACCAGCTCTGTCAGGACGAATGGGCCAAAATTCACCCAACTTATTGTGTAAAGCTTGTGGAAGGCTACCCGAAACGTTTGACTCAAGTTAAACAATTTCAAGGCAATGCTAACAAATACTAATTGAGTGTATGTAACTTCTGACCCACATATGATGAAATAAATAAAAGCTGAAATAAATAATTTGCTCTACTATTATTCTAACATTTCACATTCTTAAAATAAAGTGGTGATCCTAACTGCCCTAAGACAGGGAATTTTTACTAGGATTCAATGTCAGGAATGTGAAAAACAGAGTTTAAATGTGTTTGGCTAAGGTGTATGTGAACTTCCGACTTCAACAGTATATCACATTCTATTGGTTCCAAGAACGTTGTATAATAATTTAAATTAAAACTTGTTTTGCGTATCAGTTCATAAACCATGTGCCATGGAATCAGTACATCAAAAATCTCTTCCCAACTGTTTTGCAACCTACATGACACAACTGTACATCTTTTGGTCCTTAAATGAAAATGGTATGCTTTTTTATTTATCATCATTTTTTTAAAACCAATTGTAGTCTTTAATGCAGAGCCGACAGACAATTTCCTTACTTTTTCCCCCTTCCACTTTCCTCTTCCATTTTTGTGGTAATGCTGAAATTAGTTGGTCGTAATTCTGGGTAGAGCCTACATTTTCATATATTTTTGTTAGTCCTATTAATGATATAATTTACAAAGATTGTATATATATTTTTTAATCAATTATTATATTTGAATTTAACCACAATATTTGTTATATTATTTGTTCTGTCTTAAACTGAAATTGCGCTCACTGTTGCCCCTAGTGGCCGTTTTCCACATCATCTCCCGACGTCCTCAGACATGGATGGATGTGGAATACTGACTTGTACCACGAGTGACCTGGCTGTGTTGGCAACATGTCATCCCTCATGGTGCTGAGGCTGGTATGATTGACAGGAGTGGATACGGGGCATTACAGTGTGACAGAGTGTCCTGATCCTCCGGCTGCCCCCGCATCACCACACGTCTCAAACACATCCCTCCGTCTCTCTCCTCTCTTTCCTCCACTCCCGTCATCTCTCTTAAACTCTCCATTCGTCTTTCATATTACTCTGCATCTCTGTCTTAATTTCATTCTCTAAAAGTGTCTCTCAAAGTGTTTTTTTTTTGCTACATATTTCTCTGATCACTCTTTATTTTTATCCTCAGTTTATATTTTAGCTCGGTTTTAGTTTTCCCCAAGTTAAACTGTGTCGAAATAACCCTATTATTTTCGGCTGACATTAACGCGAGGCTAGTGTCAAACGTACATTCGTTGTCAATTTCGGCCTGCGATCTGTTATTTTCAAACTGTTGCGCAAGGACTGGCAATTTACCTGTCTTATAATAACTCACTTGCGGTCAGGGGTGGGAGGGGTGGAAATATTTGAAGTGTGTCCTTAACGTGATCAAAAGTGTTAATTTCAGGGACGCTGTAATACGAGGTTGGTTATGGTGTAGTGAGCACGAGTCATCATGGTTACGTGATGAGGTAACCCTGCCTGCAAACATCAGAACCAGTGTCTGCCCTCGGCTCAAGAGGGAATTTCCTCTTGGTCTAATGGTCTAAGACGGTGTTTGCTCCCATGGGAGACCCGGGTTTGAATCCTGCATTGTACAATGGCATGAACTTTGACAGCAGAAATGCAACGTATTTGAAGCAACCACATATTTAGGCATGGAGCACATTCTGATTGGCCAGTGATGGGTTAAGCATTGACACACCTGTAACTTATTTATTCATCAAAACCCAGCCCTTTCCCGTCACCGCCAGCACTCTGCCCCTCATTCTTGGTTGTGAAAATAGCACAAATATGTTTTGACCCACGCTTAGATTTACCATTAGGTTTGTCTGTCTGTCTGTATGTCTGTCTGTCTGTCTGTCTGTCTGTCTCTCTCATCTTGACTCAGAGGGATGATTGTTTTTTTCTCACCTCACTCAGTAAAAAAAATCTAGTTGTTTCAACTAAATATTATTAAATAACTGGTTCCGTTTCATTTTTTTTGTCTACTCAACTTTGTGGTTGGTCCAAACTTAGCTACAACACGAGAAAACGTAGGAAACAAATATTTGTTTGCTCAAAATGTCTCATATGGTAATTCAACTAGAAATGATTATTTGGGCATCTTACCTAAAAAAAAGGCTTTCAGAGCTAGTTACACACACAGTGCTACAATGTTTTTGACTTGCATAATTGACATAAATGATTACATTGTGCATGTTAATTTATACAGTCATTAATATTCAACATGTCCTCACCTGGGATTTGAACTTTTGGTTCACAGCATTCCAATCTTCCTGCTATGCCACCATGTGTGTGTCAGTAACTGATTTCACCTGTATTGCTCCACTTTGCACTTCAAAGTAAATGTCAGCTTGTGTTAGTAGTACATATTTATCATAGTGATTAAGGAGTAACATTAAAACAGAATAAATTGCTCCACCAACATTAGACAACTGTACAGAAAAACCTAAAATTGCTTAAATAAGAAAATCTAATCAATGATGAGAGAATAGTCAGATAAACTGATAATTGACACAGCCATGAAGGAACATTAGCAGGAACATTGGCGTAGCCATGAACCAAGAGGCTGTAAATTCAAATCCCAGGTGAGGACATGCTGAATAATAATGACTGTAGAAATGAACATGCACAATGTAATAATGTATTTTAACCTGTGTCTAATATGTAAATTGTGAACATTGTATCCTAAAAGCACTGTGTGTAACCAGCTGCACATCCTTTGCTAGTTAAGATGCCAAAATAATAATTTATAGATGAATGAACATGTGAGACAAGTTGAGCAAACACATCATTTTAAATTGACTGAAGTTGGAAATAAAGTTTGGGCCAACACTTTTTTTTTTCAGGTAACACTTGGACCTAAAAGTTGTGTAAACTAAACAAAGTCTTAGGAACCATTTACTTAATAATAATCATTTGAAGCAACTGCATTTGTGGCTGTGTTTTTATGGTGCAGTGCTGACCTGTGCCCCTGACCTTCAAGAAAGCAGCGGTAATGAAACCTAATGATACAATGGCATCAGTGCTAATTAACACAGCAGCAGCTTGTGTCTGTGTGTCACAGGAGAAATGTGTCATGCTACTCTGCTAGATGGTAATTACCCTGTGTCTCATCCTCCATTGCATCAGTGTCACTGTCTCCATTGCATGAGTGTCCTATTAGTGTACGAGTCCATAGGGGTTAGTGAAAAGTGTCACATTCACAGCAATGAAAAACACACACACACACACACACACACACATTATACAGCTCATCAATGCATACTGACATAAAATACATTTAAATCAGCTCAACATATATCACTACACTTCAAGGGCATTGCTTAGATGAATACATACATATATTTAAAATGTTTTACTCACATGATCAGACAGTGGACAAGCTTAGACCATCCAAAGGATATAGGCTACGTTTGGCCCTTTTCCCTGTTGATATGGATTAGATAACGAAAATAATTGGTGACTATTTATGCCTTATTCAGATCATATTTAAGTAATGTGTTGTTGCTTTTATATTACCAGAAATGTCCATGGAATGTTTCAAGAGCGTATGAAGTATCACTGATAGCGTTATTTTTCCCCTATCAAACACTATCTGGGATTGAGGATAACTGAGGCCTTTATTGTTCCCCTATCAGACACTATCTGGGATTGAGGATAACTGAGGCCTTTATTGTTCCCCTATCAGACACTATATGGGATTGAGGATAACTGAGGCCTTTATTGTTCCCCTATCAGACACTATCTGGGATTGAGGATAACTGAGGCCTTTCTTGACTAGAAACATGGAAATGGGTCGGAGGCGCCTGAAGAGCTTACTGACCTAAAGCATAATACCCTATATTAAGTAAAGTGGACACACAGATAATATATTTGTATTGCGATAAACAGAGGGTTTATCATGGCTACGAGGGAGGTGGGTTTGGGCTTAGAAGATTCAAGAGCATTTTGAAAAGAGTCATTATACATTAAGCAAAGTAGCCACTCTTAACTATTATTCCTTGTTAATGCTTTAATAAGTGATAGCTTATCTTGCCGCTCATCACCACTGATTCAGGGGTAAAAAGAGGAAAAAATAAACACAAATCATGTTAAAAGCACCTCTGGGCCTCATCATTTCATCATAGTCCACAGTGCAGCCAGTAGTCTTCTCTGAACCCAGCAGACATACGGACAGACAGACTTTCAATAATACTACTATGGATGAGGATGGAGAAGAGGGTGGAGTTGCTCTGGTAGTTGGCAGGGCTGGAAGAATAGGAGGAACATAAGGCTGGCAGTGGGTGAAGAGGAGGGAGGAGGAGTGGATGAAATAGGAGTATGGCATGAGGTTTGGTCGAGGAGAGATGAGTCGGTGGGGGGGGGGGGGTGCTGTACCATTTGATCAGCGGGTGATGGAGATTACTGATGGAAGAGGGCTTTGACTGAAGGTCACATCAGAAGCCCTGGCATTTTCAGCTGCATTTGTCACAGGGGAGAGAATAAATAAAGTTAAGTGCATCTTGTTTATTATCTCGGCTTTCTCTCATTGTGTACGGAGAAAAGCAGAAAGAGAGATAAAGAGAGGCAGAAGGGATTGCTTCCATTAGATGATTCAGACTCCGCTAAGTAGGATTTGGGTAGTCTCCTGGTATTTATTATTAGAAAAAGAAAGGGGGGAAAAAGTTGGCATTCCCTCATCTGATTCCCTCATTCCTTCATCTGAATTTTTAATTACAGATTTGATTTGATGGAGAAAGAAAACATTATTTTCATTTGATTATTTCCCCCGAATGGCAGTACAGCTTTTTTTCTAGGAAGTATTCCCTCAGGCCAGTATCTGAAGGTGCAGTACAAGTGAGTCTATAGTACTGTATTATGGCCTTATATTTTTGTCTGTCTCTGTGTCTAGCTCCATCCTCCACACTGATAATAGGCTGAAGGGCATCCCACTGTCCCTGCTCCAATATCCCACCAGACTGGCTGGAACACAGTCACCCGTCTGGTGCTGGAGCCGTGTGTGTGTGTGTGTGTGTGTGTGTGTGTGTGTGTGTGTGTGTGTGTGTGTGTGTGTGTGTGTGTGTGTGTGTGCATGCCTTTGAATTGGTGTGCGTTTGTGCATGCATGTGTGTGTGAGGGGGTCATTCTCCTCCCAGGCAGGGCAGAGTGCCCGTGGCCATACGACCTGACTGCCCAGCCTCTAATATCTGATCAAGGACCATCTGCTGTTGGTGCGAGACACACTCTCTCTCTCTCTGCCCCTGTCTCTTTCTGACCTCTCCAAGGAGAGGAAAATTAGACTATCATGACACCATTAGAATATCCCTGGCCACATTAGAAAGGACATGTTACAGGAGGTATTTAGATTACTCCCATTATGCTGCTATTTATTTATTATAGGCTATTTATTTGGAAGATGCTCTCCCCCCCCCCCCCCCCCCCCCCCTGCAGTGCATGCTGGGAGTTTTTGGGAGTTTGAGTGTTTGGTGTGGAGGGCTCTGTCCTAACTAACTTTCTTGATTATTGTCTTGGTATTTTCTTTCAAATGTATTTTCTATGGTGGAGGGTTAATGCACTATTTGTTTTAGCGGTATCCACAGGTTTTTTCAAAGTTAGGGTGGAAGAGGACAGAGTAACTTTCCTGGGGTTTGGAAGGTGTGGTGTGCACCATGTCTTCTCAGTCTAGCGCGGAGGAGATGCTGTCGATACGGCATGGATTCAGGTGTGTTCCTGAGAATGGAGTTAAAGTGGAGGAGGTTTTGCTTACAGTCGGTGAACAGGTAGAAGCTGAACTTATACATTCTGCTTCTAGAATGAACAAAGCTGTGGTTGTGTTCATGAGCAAATTTGGTTGGTAGGCTAATTGCTCGTGGAATATTTATAAGGGGTGTGTTGGTGCCAATTTCACCTCTCTCTACCCCTCTGACAAGAGTGGTAGTTGTAAATTTGGTTCCGTTTATTACGGATGATGAATTCAGAAAATAACTGAGTCGTTTTGGTAAGTTTGCTAGCGTTTTTTTCAGGCAGATGCCGTTAAGCACGTTGTTTTGTTCCGGAGGCAAGCGTTTATGTTTCTGAATAACAATGAGCAACAGCTAAATGTGCATTATGGGGAGGGGCTCTATGCAGGGTTTGCCAGCACAGATAGTCTATTTGTTTTGAGTGTGGGGATTTGGGGCATAAGAGCTTTGTGTGCCCACATAAAGGCCATAGACAAGGTGAGGGCACAAGCACCAGTGGGGGAAATCGAGGTCAACGTGCAGGGGGTAATGAGATGCAGACAGCAGAGGCTTGGCATGGTCATGTCAGGGATGGTGGTGTAGATGAGGCTGGGCCTAGTCATGCAAGAGATTGTGGTGTAGATGAGGCTGGGCCTAGTTAGGCTAGAGATGGTGGGGTAGCTGAGGATAGGACTAGTCATGCTAGACATGGTGGTGTAGCTGAGGCTGGGTCTAGTCAGGTTATGGAGGGTGGTGTAGATGAGGCTGGGTCTAGTCCTGCTATGGATGGTGGTGTAGATGAGGCTGGGTCTAGTCATGCTATGGAGGGTGGTGTAGATGATGCTGGATCTAGTCAGGTTATTATAGTGGATGAGGTGAGTATAGTGGGGAAGTGTAAGAGACTAGGGGGGAGGAAGAGGGTGTCAAGCAGAAAAGGAAAAGGGGTGTGGTCGAAGGCACCATGGAACCTTTGCCTGGTGCTGTGGGAGTGGAGGCCCTGACCAGAGAGGAAGGGCAGGTGGTCAGGATGGGAGATAGTGATGAGGAGGAAAGTGAGTCTGAGGAAGAGGATGAGGAGTTATTTTTTTCAGACTCCTCTTCAATGGGTCCGGTGCTGACAGCCAGAGGGGTCAAAGTACACTTTGAGAGAACTGACAAGGTTCCTGAATGAGACCAAGGGGAAAAAAGTTCATCTTGAGGCTTTTTTTTCTGATCCGAGAAAGTTTGTAAAATCAGTACAACATGCTCTGAAAAATGAGGGGCATGGTGTCCTCTCAACCAGGAAACAATTTAGCTTGAGGAAGTGGGTCACAACAGTGCGTAAAGGTCGACCTTCAGACACTGTTTAGATGTATAGTTTCTTTCTAACACTGGGGCTTTTTGAGCTTTGCTATTGGTCTCTTTCTTTGCTGGCTTTTCTCCCACTTCTTATGGAGACTTCGGGTAGGCTTGCTTAATATAAATGGCGCCAGAGATGCGGGAAAGAGGAGTGTGCTGGGTGATTATGTAAAACAAAAAAAGTACAGGTGTTGTTTCTGCAGGAGACGCATAGTGATGAGTTGAATGATGTCGATTGGGAGCTCTTTGTACCGGGTCTGTCTGTAAAACTTTGCTCCTCGAAGGTGTGTAGGGGTAGGCTGCTTGTTGTAAAAGCAGAAATCAACAACATGGGTTTTGTTTTTATAAATGTGTATGTGCCTAACACAGCGAGAGCGAGTGGGGTTCTATTTGGGTGTCTTAGACAGGAGCTCTCACAGGTAGCGCCTGAGGAGACGCTGGGGGTCGGAGGGGACTGGAACTGTACAATGAAGAGCCTCATTCAGCGTCAGTGGGAGGGTTAAGGGACATCATTAATCCGTTCGACCTAGTGGATGTTTGGAGAACTAAACATCCCAACACAAGACAGTATACATGGGTGAAGGTTTTTTGGGCTAGGGTGAGTGCAGACCGACTTGATCGGTTTTACATTTCCAGAAATCAGAGCAATAGGCTGTTGGGCGCTACCATTCTACCAGTGGGGTTTTCGCATCACCACATAACCATGGCTTGGCTGTCTATTTCACCAGGGCCCCGGCAGGAATCCTACTGGAAGTTTAATGTAAAGCTCTTACAAGATGATACTTTTTGCTCAGGTTTCCAGAACTTTTGGGAAAGGTGGGGGCAGTGAAGAGAGGAGTATGAGTCGCTGAGTCAATGGTGGGATGGGGGGAAAGTCCAAATTTGGCTTTTCTGTCAACAGTATACAGCTCTCTCATCCTCAGAGGCTAGGAGAGTATTGGGGGAACTAGAGCGTAGTATTAGTGAGATGGTGGGGCAAGGCAATGTAGGCCTCCAGGCTAATTTAGCTGAATTACGTAGGGACCTGGGCAGTTTTTTCCAGGTTAAAGCAAAGGGAGCACTTGTAAGAGCTAGGTTATCCATGCTCAAGGAGATGGATGCTCCCAGCTCCTTCTTCTTTGGTTTGGAAAGACAGAACGGTGAAGCCAAGGGTAAGCATTTTCTACGGCTGTCTGATGGGCGGGTGACCTCTGTGGTGGGAGAGATGTGGGAGCAAACTGTGGAGTTTTATACTGAGTTGTATTGGGCAGAAATGTGTGATCCTATTTGTGCTCAGGTCTTGTTCGCAGGACTCCCTAAGCTCTCTCTAGCACAGAGGAATGAAATGGACATTCCTCTGTTGTCCCATGAACTGGCAGAGGCCATAACCCAGATGTCGATGGACTCCCAGTGGAGTTTTATAAAAAATTCTGGGGAATAATTGGATTGGACTTCTTATGTGTGTTGCGTGAATGCGTCGGGGTAGGAGAGTTGCCGATGAGCTGTCATCGGGCGGCTCTGACTCTCCTGCTCAAAAAAGGGGACTTGTGTGAACTTAAGAACTGGAAGCCTGTGGCATTACTCTGTACGGACTACAAGATATTTGCCAAGGTCATCTCTAACCGACTGAAGTCCCATCTGGACTCGATAGTACATAAGGACCAAACTTATTGTGTACCGGAACACTCAATCACGGATAAGTTGTTCTGAGTCAGGAACATGTTGGACTTGTCGAGAGGTTCTAATGTGAACTTTGGACTGGTCTCTTTAGATCAAGAGTGGACCATGTATTTTGATAGAGTGGACCATGAGTATCTGTTTAATGTGATGTTTGGGTTTGGGAAGAGTTTTTTGACCTGTGTGAAGCTGTTGTATGCTGGGGCGTCATGTATGGTCAAGGTGGGAGGGGGGCTCAGTAGGCCAGTCTGGGTGTGACGGGGCATCAGACAAGGATGCCCTCTATCTGGGCAGTTATACACACTAGCCATTAAGCCTTTTTTGGGCCTGCTACACAGGAGACTACAGGGAGTGTGCTGGACAGGCATGGGTGTGGTGACAGGCATAGCAGTGTCAGCATATGCAGATGATGTTTCTGTGATGGTCAGGATATGCAGGCATTAGAGACCAGTCTGAAGGTGTACGACGTAGCTTCCTCAGCTAAGGTAAACTGGAGCAAGATCAAAGCTCTGTTATGTGGGGCATGGGGGGATAGGGCCCCTCCTCTTCTTCTAGGGGGTTTGCAGTAGGGTTGTGGAGGGCTTAAAGTGTTGGGGGTGTACCGGGGCTCAGAGAGGTGGGTCAGGAAGAACTGGGAGGGACTGTCACAGGCAGTGGTGTCAAGACTGGCCAGGTGGAGGTGGCTCCTGTCCCAAGTCTCATATAGAGGGAGGGTGCTGATAATCAACAACCTTGTGGCATCTTCCCTGTGGCATAAACTGGCTGTCCTCAACCCCTCCGCTGGTCTGCTCGCAGACCTGCAACGCAAGCTGGTAGACTTTTTCTGGTCGGGCCATCACTGGCTGAAGGCAGCAGTGTTGTACATGATCGTCCACGAAGGAGGACAGGGCCTGGTGGAACTGGAGAGCAGGATGGCTGCTTTCGGACTGAAGGCGGTGCAGAGACTGCTGTACCATACTGATATTGGCTGCAGGGAGCCAGCATGCGCACTGCTGAGGAGAGCTGGCGGATTAGGGTTGGACCGGCAGCTGTTCCTCATTAAGCTGGAGAGGCTGAGTACAGCAGGTCTCTCAGATTTTTACTCTGCAGTGCTGAGGGCCTGGCAGCTGCTAAGGACCATACGAGAGGGGGTGTGGAGCCTGGGCTATGGGTGTGGGAGGAGCCTATCTTCCACAACCCAGCCATCCCTTTGAGATCGGTTCAGTCGGCCACCCTGCAGATGCAACTGATAGAGGTAAAGCCCTCTACAACCTCTGAGTTAAGGTAAGGAACATTAGGAGCCTAACAGGAGTGAAGGCACATCAGTGGCAGGGGGCATGTGGAGCGTAGAGTATGGTGGGTTTTAGATGGAGGGGGCTTTACAAACCCCCAGTACCAAAGAGGTCAGGGGACCTCCAGTGGAGGGTTCTTCATGGAGCCCTGGCCACTAACAGCTGGTTGGTATGGGTTGAACCGGGAATCGGGCAGTGGTGTCCTTTCTGTATTATGAAAGAAACTGTGATTCATGTGTTTTCTGTGTGCACCAGGTTAATGCCTTTAATGTCTCTGTTGGAATGTCTGTGTGAGAGGTTGGGGGTGGTTTTTACTGTTGGGATGTTTATAATGGGGTACAGGTATCCGATTAAGGAGAAGGCCAAATGTCTTTTGTTGAGTTTTCCGTTTGCTCAGGCGAAGTTGGCTATTTGGCTAACAAGGAGGAACAAAGTCAAAGGTGGGGGGATAACAGACCCTTTACTATTATTTAATGGGATGGTCTCTGCGCGCCTTAGGGTTGAGTTCTGTAGAATGATAAAAAGTGTGGAGATGTTTCAGGAGATATGGTGTGTTGGGGGGCTGTCTGTATAGCTGGGGAAGATGTATTGGATATACGGTTGTGGAAGTGGTAAGGTGTTTTGGTTATTGTGATGGGTGGTGTTTTGTATCGTGTGGTAGAGGGAAAGGTGAGTATGGTACATGTATGCAGTATAGGACATATTTTGTTGTTTTATTTTTAGTGGGGGGTGAGTTTTTAATGAAATTAGAATGTTTCATTAAAGAAAGACAAGTCTCTCTCTCCATCAGCCTACCGTGTCCAACATGTAATGTGGCATCCCGCAGCTCTAAATCTTCACCTCCTAGAACCAGACAACTTGAATTGTGTTGAAGCTATTGGATTTGGTATATTTGTATTACTATTGACTGTGGCCAGTGACACATTGCTATCGATATTTACAGCCTGGGCTGTGGGTGAGAATGGATAGATGTTCAGTGGGCGCACTGCAATTAGTTTGGAATTGGTTTTTATTTCAGTGCACCGGGCGCAGGCTGAATCTCAGGCCCCACACCTAAACGCCACAATTGTCACTGCAGTAAAGTGTATTCAGCTGACAGGGGGAGTGAGTTTGTGTGTGTGTGTGTGTGTGTGTGTGTGTGTGTGTGTGTGTGTGTGTGTGAGAGAGAGAGAGAGTGCATTTTGAGGTACTGTAGTTTCTATATTGTGTACTGTAGTTGCCATATTGTATGATTATTAGCTTCCTGGCTTGCCAAATTTAGTCTTTGCTTTCTCAAGAGGGTTCAATGCCACCTGTGAGAACAGAACAGTTACCTAGTGCGTAAAGCACCTCATTTAGCGTTGCAGCACTTTGTGTTTTCATTCCTCCTCCAAAGTAATAATTAATCCAGCTGAACCTGTGGCGCTAGCAAAATGTTTTCCATTTTCATTAATAGACAAGTCATTAGTACATAATGAGAGAGATTGCTGCTCTCTCCTCTCTACCCTGCGCTGTGCCGTACGTAAAGAGTGGAGCACAGAATACACAGCTGCATAACTTATTGCTAATTACTACGCTACTATGCTTTCTACTCTCCTGTTCTCTTCCTTTCTTAGAAAGAGGGAAGGCAGAGGCTTTTAAAGCATTTCGCTTTTTGAATAATAGATCATTGTAGGTTTTAGGGGGAGAGAGAAAAAAACAAATGTGATACAAAAAAGACATCTGTTACTAACAGCCACTTGCTTCATTTTGTATGTGATGCTTAGAGGCAAATTGGATTGTTCCTTTAGCGTTTCCAAGGGAGACAGTTGGTTATACTTGTATTTTATACATGAGCACTGATGTGTTGCTGCTTTGTTAGACAATAGAGTGGCTATATAAAAAAGTATATTAAAAATAAAAAATTATTAAACAATAAAAGGATGATAATTACAGCACCCCTGCCTCTGCTAACGACAGTACAGCCCGACAGCCATGAACACCTCACTCTCAAACGCACCAGATTACCTCCATTCTCTGTGTGTGCTTTCAAAGAGCAAACACACTGAAAATAGCATCCACTACTCTTGACACACTCCAATCCACCAAAGACTGAGGGAAAATAATGAATGTGGAAGCTGCTGAAGCAGTCTCTACCCGAGGACCATCGACTCTGTGGCGGTGAACTCTCATCAGCGCTGTAATTTAGAGCTTCCTGTAAAAGGTGACATCTTCCTGTTTGCGTGGGCTGCCTGCAGCCTGCTCTCTGTCAGTGGAGAATAACAGCAGTGCTGACCTTTCTCAGCAGACAAGGGGGGAAAGAGCAACATGCATTGGGTGGGATCATGACCCAACATCAGCAGCCTCTCCCTCTTGTCTTAACAAGCACACTAGCTACCGTGCCTAACTCATCCAGAGACACAGAGAGAAGACACACGCTACCTTTGTGAAAATAACTACATGAAATGGAGAATAAAAAGAGAGAGTGGGAAAACACGTGGTCAAATGTCCTGTTATTGTCATAAGAAGCATTGACATGGAGTAGAAATCTGCCTCAGCAAGCATGTACCTGAGCTAATGAATAAACATGTAAAAATAGAAGCAAAAGGTAAAGAGGACCTGTCTTGATACCAACAGTAATTGCCATGAGGCTGGGGGACATACAGTCTGTCTGTTGAAACAATCCTCCCACCATAGTGCATTGACACACCCAGCCAGTGGTCTTTCACCTCAGAGACTAGCTACAACACACAAGGCACATTGGCCTTCATTAGCAAAGATGTGATTAGCATGGATGTGACATCCCAAGATCTCAATCCAGAAGGCTCAGGAATGAACTAGAACCCCTGAGTGAGGCGGTGGGATCTTCCCCCAGCGGAAACCTGGCTAAACAGGCTTATCGTATGGCTTTGTAGGGTCTTATAGGACTAGCCATGGTCATGAGAAGCAACGACACCATCACTCAACCCTATCGGATTCATTCACTTTCAGGTCAGAGGTCAAGTGTGACCGGGGTCATGTGGCTTACTGTGTGTTCATAACTGACAGTAATATTGTATCAACATGGCCAAGTTCACTCAGGTAGAACGAGGGTGATTTAGCAACACAAACCGCAGTGTAGGAATAGATCCTAATTACATTAAGCTTCAATATATCAATGATGCTTAATTATCTGAGGACAGCTGCGTTTCCTTATGTCCGCAGTCCTGTACATGCCCCTGACACACACACACACACACACACACGCTTTGTCTTCCCCAATATGGTTTTCATTTGTCTGGATGAAGTGGTGATTAGCTGTGAAGATTCCTCAGTTCATGATGAGTATAAAATCAAAACCAATTTCTGTCTTTAATTAAAGTTATTCCCAGGGCAACCTCTTATAAGTCCGTAACTTAAAGAGGTCAATAGGAGACAGCTTTCCAATGCACTCTAATTCAATTACACTGTATCAGGATGTATAGGGGGACTCGCACCAACAGCAGATGGTCCTTGATCAGATATTAGAGGCTGGGCAGTCAGGTCGTATGGCCACGGGCACTCTCCCCTGCCTGGGGGGAGAATGACCCCCTCACACACACATGTATGCACAAATGCACACCAATGCAAAGGCACGCACACACACACACACAGTAACGAAATGCTATAAACATACCACCATTAAAAAGCAGCACTTTTCAATAGTCAGGGCTGCAAAGGAGAAACTTGCCCTTGTTTCAGTGTGGTAGCAACTAGCAGCACTATATTATAATCAAAACACATGGAACTGGTTGCACCAGCTGCATCTCACGTTTCCCCACTATCAACAGCATGGGGCTGGGCTGCTTCAGATAGAACCAGCTGCATCTCATGTTTCCCCACTATCAACAGCATGGGGCTGGGCTGCTTCAGATAGAACCAGCTGCATCTCACGTTTCCCCACTATCAACAGCATGGGGCTGGGCTGCTTCAGATAGAACCAGCTGCATCTCACGTTTCCCCACTATCAACAGCATGGGGATGGGCTGCTTCAGATAGAACCTGCTGCATCTCACGTTTCCCCACTATCAACAGCATGGGGCTGGGCTGCTTCAGATAGAACCAGCTGCATCTCACGTTTCCCCACTATCAACAGCATGGGGCTGGGCTGCTTCAGATAGAACCAGCTGCATTGACCACACGCTGTCCTCTGGACACACACACATGCATCAACAAACACATGCATGCACATACACACACACACACACACACACAGACACACAGAGACAAACACCAACACACTTCCAGCTGCACGCTAGCTGCTGCTGCCCAGCTGTGTGCTCCTGCTGTGTGTATCGTGTGAAGCCCCAGGAAGACCCAGCTGCCCTCTCATTAAGTGCTTCTGGGAGTCAAAGACAGGAGAGGGGAATGGAGGGAGCAGAAAGGAGGGGAGTGGGCACAAGGGTAGAAAGAGAAGAGGGGAGCTAGAGAGAAGGGAGCAAGGGGACATGAGAAGGAAAAGAGGGAAGAGGAGAATTCAGAGAGGAGAAGAAAGATAAATTACCCAGAGAGGGGATGACAGGGAGAAAAGAGATGCAGGGAAGACGAGAGAGGGCGACGAGTAGGAGGGAGAGAAAGAGATTCACACCCTCAGCAGTGAAAGGCTATTTTGAGTCTTCTGTCCCCTTTGGTGATGTATGCCCATAAAATGATGTCTGCAGGGCGCTCTCACTCTCATAACAAGGAGAGATAGAACTTCTCACTTCTGGACAGTCTGACTCTTTTACACTCCTCCAGCAACCCTTGAAAACACAACAACCCAGCGCTCCAATGCGGCTGACTGGTGTTAGTCCTGGGAGAGATTCGTTCTCAGGTGTGTCCACAGTCTTATTTTTCTCTCACTGCTTCAATTTGATACATTCCAGCTACATCTCCATATTGCATTCCAGAGAGAGAGAGAGAGAGTGTGCTTCTCTTGAAAGGGGTTTGAAACATTATTATTCAGACTTCATGGTTTTGCTCTATGAGTTTCGGAATGACTCAGAGAAGAGATATTTGTGAGGCCACTTTTACTACACTTGAATCTAATCTCACATTCATGAACAATAACCATTTCAACAATAGCCTTGAGTAAACCTACTGCAGGCAGTAAGGCAAGCCGATATAGGCCATGACTAAGTTGCAATCCTAGCTGACAATGAATATTACTCAATTATGTTATTTATTTTAATTATTTTGTAGTTGTTCATAAGTAATATGCTCATTAAAATGCATAGATTTCTAGATGCATATAAATCCCTAGATCTGAATGGCTGATCAGTGTTCTAAATGTCAACACAAGTGTTCCTGTCAATGCCTGATTAGCTTTTTAGGTCAAGCACAATGTTAGACCATCATCCTGTGTCGTATATCTTGCCATTATAGTACCCAAAAGACAAGAAACAAAACATTGAACCTTCATAAACGTTCATACTATTTCTGTGTCTATCCTCTCTGAGAAAAAAGGAGAACGAAAGACAAACAGGGAAAGGGGAAAAAAGATATTGAGAATTACAACTTAGTCCTTTGTTTCACCACTGCCTTTGGTGTCCCCATGCATGCAATCCATATCAGGCCTGGCATTACCTGAGCTTGCATAAACCTGCTGCAGAGTAGGATAGACTGGGATCACTGTATTGACGAATAGCCTTATTTGCATAATACCCTTCCACAGGAGGCTAGTAGTAGGCGTCAAAATGCCACTCACATATTCACTGGAATTTAGCCTCCAAATCAATTTAAGCCACCGGCGACACAGGCAAGAAACCAGCCAATCGATGGTCTGAGGGGAAAAAGAGCTTTACCTTTCAAATAGCCTAATATCAATCTGTATACAGGATGCCATCAAAGGGCTTTATTATGCAACGTATTGACGTGTGTTAAGAAGGAAAAAGTGTTTGTCATCTATCATTGTCAGCTGCTGCTGGTAAAGCAAACTATCATTACAGCACTATTTCTTTCGTCAGGAAGCTTCGGAAGTCGGAAGTTCATATACACCTTAGCCAAATACATTTAACTTCAGTTTTTCACAATTCCTGACATTTAAAAATTCCCCGTCTTAGGTCAGTTAGGATCACCACTTTATTTTAAGAATGTGAAATGTCAAACTAATAGGAGAGCGAATTATTTATTTCATCACATTCCCAGTGGGTCAGAAGTTTACATACACTCAATTAGTATTTGGTAGCATTGCCTTTAAATTGTATAACTTGGGTCAAATGTTTTGGGTAGCCTTCCACAAGCTTCCCACAATAAGTTGGGTGAATTTTGGCCCATTCCTCCTGACAGAGCTGATGTAACTGAGTCAGGTTTGTAGACCTCCTTGCTCACATACACTTTTTCAGTTCTGCCCACAAATTTTATATGAGATTGAGGTCAGGGCTTTGTGATGGCCACTCCAATACCTTGACTTTGTTGTCCTTAAGCCATTTTGCCACAACTTTGGAAGTATGCTTGGGGTCATTGTCCATTTGGAAGACCCATTTGCGACCAAGCTATAACTTCCTGACTGATGTCTTGAGATGTTGCTTCAATATATCCACATAATTTTCCTACCTCATGATGCCATCTATTTTGTGAAGTGCACTAGTCCTGTTCTGTCCTGTTCTGGGATTGATTTGCACCTTTTGCATTAAAGTATGTTCATCTTTAGGAGATAGAACGCGTCTCCTTCCTGAGCGGTATGACGGATGCGTGGTCCCATGGTGTTTATACTTGCGTACTATTGTTTGTACAGATGAACATGGTACATGGGCATGGTACCTTCAGGAGTTTGGAAATTGCTCCCAAGGATGCACCAGACTTGTGGAGGTCTACAATATTCTTTCTGACGTCTTGGCGGGTTTCTTTTGATTTTCCCATGATGTCAAGCAAAGAGGCACTGTGTTTGAAGGTAGGCCTTGAAATACATCCACAGGTACACCTCCAATTGACTCAAATTATGTCAATTAGCCTATCTGAAGCTTCTAAAGCCATGACATCATTTTCTGGAATTTTCCAAGCTGTTTAAAGGCACAGTCAACTTAGTGTATGTAAACTTCTGACCCACTGCAATTGTGATACAGTGAATTATAAGTGAAATAATGTCACGTTCTGACCTTTATTTCCTTTGTTTTGTCATTATTTAGTATGGTCAGGGCGTGAGTTGGTTATTCACGTTACGATTATTGTTTTTGTATTTTAGTGTTCAGTTTATCTTTAAAATTAAACATCATGAATACTTACCACGCCGCATCTTGGTCCGATCCATATTACACCTCCTCTTGGGACAAAGAGGAGGAAAACCATTTAAAATAATCTGTCTGTAAACAATTGTTGGAAAAAGTACTTGTGTCATGCACAAAGTAGATGTCCTAACCGACTTGCCAAAACTATAGTTCAAGAAATTGGTGGAGTGGTTGAAAAACAAGTTTTAATGACTTTAACCTGTGTGTCTGTAAACTTCCGACTTCAACTGTATATATATATATATATTATATATATATATATTTATATATATTTATATATACAGTATATATATACGCTACGTTAAAAAGTTTGGGGTTACTTAGACATTTCTTTGTTTTCCATGAAAATATACATCAGTTGGAAAATGAATAGGAAAAATAGTCACGACGTTGACAAGGTTATAAATAATGATTTTTATTGAAATAATAATTGTGTCCTTCAAACTTTGCTTTCATCAAATAATCCTCCATTTGCGGCAATCACAGCCTTGCAGACCTTTGGCGTTCTAGTCGTCATTTTGTTGAGGTAATCTGAAATGATTTCACCCCATGCTTCCTGAAGCACCTTCCACAAGTTGGATTTGCTTGATGGGCACTTCTTACATACCATACGGTCAAGCTGCTCCCACAACAGCTCAATAGGGTTGAGATCCGGTGACTGTGCTGGCCACTCCATTGTAGACAGAATACCAGCTAACTGCTTCTTCCATAAATAGTTCTTGCATAGTTTGGAGCTGTGCTATTGGTCATTGTTCTGCTGTAGGAGGAAATTGGCTCTAATTAAGTGCAGTCCACAGGGTATGGCATATTGTTGCAAAATGGAGTGATAGCCTTCCTTCTTCAAGATCCCTTTTACCCTGTTCAAATCTCCCACATTACCACCACCAAAGCACCGCCAGACCATCACATTACCACCACCAAAGCACCGCCAGACCATCACATTACCACCACCAAAGCACCGCCAGACCATCACATTACCACCACCAAAGCACCGCCAGACCATCACATTGCCACCACCAAAGCACCGCCAGACCATCACATTACCACCACCAAAGCACCGCCAGACCATCACATTGCCACCACCAAAGCACCGCCAGACCATCACATTGCCACCACCAAAGCACCGCCAGACCATCACATTGCCACCACCAAAGCACCGCCAGACCATCACATTACCACCACCAAAGCACCGCCAGACCGTCACATTACCACCACCAAAGCACCGCCAGACCATCACATTACCACCACCAAAGCACCGCCAGACCATCACATTACCACCACCAAAGCACCGCCAGACCATCACATTGCCTCCACCAAAGCACCGCCAGACCATCACATTGCCTCCACCAAAGCACCGCCAGACCATCACATTAACACCACCAAAGCACCGCCAGACCATCACATTGCCACCACCAAAGCACCGCCAGACCATCACATTACCACCACCAAAGCACCACCAGACCATCACATTACCACCACCAAAGCACCGCCAGACCATCACATTGCCTCCACCAAAGCACCGCCAGACCATCACATTACCACCACCAAAGCACCGCCAGACCATCACATTGCCTCCACCAAAGCACCGCCAGACCATCACATTGCCTCCACCAAAGCACCGCCAGACCATCACATTGCCTCCACCAAAGCACCGCCAGACCATCACATTGCCACCACCAAAGCACCGCCAGACCATCACATTGCCTCCACCAAAGCACCGCCAGACCATCACATTACCACCACCAAAGCACCGCCAGACCATCACATTGCCACCACCAAAGCACCGCCAGACCATCACATTACCACCACCAAAGCACCGCCAGACCATCACATTGCCACCACCAAAGCACTGTGTCAAGCACGCCTCCAGTATATTTTCATTTTTTCTGTCTGCGTCTCAAGATTGTTCTTCTTTGTGATGCGAACACCTCAAACTTAGATTTGTCTGTCTATAACACTTTTTTGCAATCTTCCTCTGTCCAGTGTCTGTGTTCTTTGGCCCGTCTTAATCTGCTAATTTTATTGGCCAGTCTGATATATGGCTGTTTTTGCAACTATGCCTAGAAGGCCAGCATCCCGGAGTCACCTCTTCACTGTTGACTCCTCTTTCTATTCTGGTTAGAGCCAGTTTGCGCTGTTCTGTGAAGAGAGTAGTACACAGCGTTGTTCGATATTTTCAGTTTCTTGGCAATTTCTCGCATGGAATAACCTTCATTTCTCAGAAAAAGAATAGACTGACGAGTTTCAGAAGAAAGTATTTTGTTTATGGCCATTTTGATCCTATAATCGAACCCACAAATGCTGATGCTCCAGATACTCAACTAGTCTAAAGAAGGCCAGTTTTATTGCTTCTTAAATCAGCACAACAGTTTTTAGCTGTGCTAACATAATTGCAAAAGGGTTTTCTAATGATCAATTAGAAACTTGGATTAGCTAACACAACATGCCATTGGAACACAGGAGTGATGGTTGCTGATAATGGGCCTATGTACACCTATGTAGATATTCCATAAAAAAATCTGCCATTTCCAGCTACAATAGCCATTTAAAACATTAACAATGTCTACACTGTATTTTGTATCAATTTGCTGTTATTTTAATGGACAAAAAATGTGCTTTTTTTTCAAAAACAAGGACATTTCTAAGTGACTACAAACTTTTGAATTGCACTCAAGGCCATAAGCAAACAGGAAAACGCTAATGTTAAATGTGCAACTAGAGGAAGTAAAAACTCTAGACCACCTTTACTCCACACAGACACGCGTACAAAGCTCACCCTCCATTTGGCAAATCTGACCATAATTCTATCCTCCTAATTTCTGCTTACAAGCAAACACTAAAACAGGTTAGCACCAGTGACTTGGTCAGAAGTGGTCAGATGACGCAGATGCTAAGCTACAGGACTGTTTTGCTAGCACAGACTGGAATTTGTTCCGGGATTCTTCTGATGGCATTGAAGAGTACACCACATCAGTCACTGGCTTCAACAATAAATGCTTCTATGATGTTGTCCCCACAGTGATGTACATACCTCAACCAGAAGCCATGGATTACAGGTAACATCTGCAGTGAGCTAAAGGGTAGAGCTGCCGCTTTCAAGGAGGCGGACTCTAACCCGGACGCTTATAAGAAATCCCCTCAGACGAACAATGAAACGGGCAGGGTGTCAATACTGGACTAAGATTGAATCGCACTACATCGCTCCGACGCTTGTCGGATGTGTCAGGGCTTGTTAGCTATAACAGACTACGAAGGAAAACACAGCCGTGAGCTGCCAAGTGACATGAGTGACATGAAAAGCTAAATTACTTCTATGCTCGCTTCGAGGCAAGCAACACTGAAGCATGCATGAGAGCATCAGCTGTTCTGGACGACTGTGTGACTACTATCTCCATAGCCAATGTGAGTAAGACCTTTTAACAGGTCAACATTCACAAGGCCGCAGGGCCAGACGGATTACCAGGATGTGTACTCCGAGCATGCGCTGACCAACTGGCAGTGTCTTCACTGACATTTTCAACCTCTTCCTGTCCGAGTCTGTAATACCAACATGTTTCAAGCAGACCACCAGACCACCACATCTGTATCCATGAAGTGCTTAAAAAGGCTGGTCATGGCTCACATCAACACCATTATCCCAGAAACTCTAGACCCACTCCAAATTGCATACCGCCCCAACAGATCCACAGATGACGCAATCTCTATTGCACTCCACACTGCACTTTCCCACCTGGACAAATGGAACACCTACCTGAGAATGCTATTCATTGACTACAGCTCAGCGTTCAACACCATAGTGCCCTCAAAGCTCATCAATAAGCTAAGGACCATGGGACTAAACATCTCCTTCTGCAACTGGATCCTGGGCTTCCTGATGGGCCACTCCCAGGTGGTAAGGGTTTGTAACAACACATCGGCCACGCTGATCCTCAACACGGGGTCCCTCAGGGGTGCATGTTCAGTCCCCTCCTGTACTCGCTGTTCACCCACGACGGCATGGCCAGGCACAACTCCAACATCATCATTAAGTTTGCCGATTCACAACAGCGGTATGCTTGATCATCAACAAGACAGCCTATGGGTGGTGGTCAGTGACCTGGTCGTGTGGTGCCAGGATAACAACCTCTCCCTCAACGTTATCAAGACAAAGGAGATGATTGTGGACTAGAGGAAAAGGAGGACCGTGCACATCCCCATTCTCATTAACAGGGCTGTGGTGGAGCAAGTTGAGAGCTTCAAGTTCCTTGGTGTCCACATCACCAACAGACTATCATGGTTCAAACACACCAAGACAGTCGTGAAAAGGGCACGACAAAGCCTATTCCCCCTCAGGAGACTGAAAAGATTTGGCATGGGTCCTCGTATCATCAAAAGGTTCTACAGCTACACCATCAATGGCTGGTATGGCAACTGCTCGGCCTTTGACCGCAAGGCACTACAGAGGGTAGTGTGTACAGCCCAGTACATCACTGGGGCCAAGATTCCTACCATCCAGGACGTCTATACTAGGCCTTGTCAGAGGAAGGCCCTAAAATATTGTCAAAGACTCCTGCGACCCTAGTCATAGACTGTTCTCTCTGCTACCGTGCGGTACCGGAGCACCAAGTCTAGGTCCAAAAGGCTTCTATACAGCTTCTACCCCCAAGCCATAATTCTCCTGAACAGCTAGTCAAATGGCTACCCAGACTATTTGCATTGTGTGTGTGTGTGTGTGTCCCACCCCTCTTTTACACTGCTGCTACTCCCTGGTTATTATCTATGATTTATTATCTATGAGCAGTCACTTTAAACTTACATTTACATATTACCTCAATTACCTGGACTAACCTGTGCCCCTGCACATTGACTCTGTATCGGTACCCCCTGTTTATAGCGCCTCTACTGTTATTTTACTGCTGCTCTTTAACTATTTGTTATTTTTATTTAATAACAGTTATTTTTCTTAAAACTGCGTTGTTGGTTAAGGGCTTGTAAGCATTGCACTGTAAGGTCTACAACTGTATTCAGCGCATGTGACAAATACAATTTTATTTGATCTATTTTTCTCTCCTTCTCATCTCTCTCTCTGTGGGAATGGTAGATAAGGCCTGGGAAGGTTGGGAGACAGACAGGCATGTAGACAGCCCCCTGATAAAGTGTGCTTGCCAGAACCTCTCTATCTGGCATGCTCTCTCCCTCTCTTTTAGTTGTAATTGAAGGTGGTTGAATTTACTCTGTTGGCCTGCGTCAACAGAGTCTCATGTTCAATTATTGAGCATGGCAAAATTTGTTTGAAAGGTTAGGACTCTTTCCCATGTTTTCCCATATCCCTTTCATTGAAGGATTGGCTAGATATAACAAGCTTCAGATAGAAGTCTTACTGTTTCATTCTAGATGTGTAGACCTTTTATCAACTGCACTCATGGCTACACGGTTTCTCCAATGGAGACGGCAGAGTTGGCATGAAAGGATGTGGTATGGCACCAGAACATGCCAACACCAACTGTACCAGTTTGCAGAGGATTTTCTCTCCAGCGAGGGCCATCCCACTGCTGTGAAGCTACAGTAACAGACAGTCAGACCCATGTAATAACCAGCTGGGAAATATTGGCCCAAATCCTCCTGAACACCTCACCAAACAAAAAGCAGCAAGCCGTTAACTTCCACCCAATCCCACGCCGCGCTGCTTTGATTTACACCGACGCCACAATGGAGGCCATTTTTATTATTTTTCTGGCAATTAGGCAAAGCAGCAGATTATCTCCCTTTCAGCCCAACCTCTCTCCCTAATCCACCCGTATTCAATTATTACAGGCCTCCCCTGTCTGCGGCCGTTTGGGCTACTAGCTCGTCCGGCCAGTACACAAATCCGTTTAAGGATTTGGACTTCCGGGATTGCAACAGAAGAACGTATTTATTTTCGCATTCCTCATGACTTTTCAAGTCTATTAAATAAAAATGAAACTTTGGGAGCTTCCAAACAGTGTTGTGGTAAATATTTTATGAGAACAATAAGGTAAATGTCCCCCCTGTTGTCGTGACACTTAAAACAAGAGTGCCTCTACAACCCTCCCACTAAAAAATGTTAATGATTTCATCCACAAATGAATGTGGATTGTGTTCTCACAAAGCCAAGATGTTATTGCTTTACTTATTCAAAATCTCCACTCACAGTAACTTGTATGATGGATTTCATGCATTCTCTGCCCTTCACTCTCTAGGCCTCAATTTCTTTGTCTTGATGGGATAGATCAGAAAGAATCTCCTTCTGTCAGTCTCTTCTTCTCTCTTTCTCTCTTTCTCCATCTCTCTTCCCCTCTCTCCATCTTAATCCTTCCCTCCCTCCCTCTCACTCAGAATGGTTGAAAGGCAGCTACTGTGTGTGTGTGTGTTGAAGTGGAGTGGTTGTGCTGTTGGAGGGCTGAGATGAAAGACCCCCTGACTGTGTTCTAACAGCCCCCTTCTGTTTACCCTCCTGGGCCACAACGTTGTTCCCCTCCACGCGAATCACTGACTGATGCTGTCATCTCCGCCATTTGATGGTTCTCAGAGACAACAGCCTGTCAACCGCTAACACACTCCTCTCTTTTCTCTCTCCCTTTCATCTGCAGATTCCACTGTGTCATCTCCGAAAGGTAAAGCAACACACAATCAGTCACCTGTGTCCCTCTGCTGTTTGAGACGTGGTGTGTGCGTGCGCGTGTGTGTGTGCAGCAGCAGCTGTGTGTTTGTTCTCAACTACTGTTTATCAACACTTATACCTAAGGTGTTGGGGATGTGAAGTCAAGGTTACTGTTGTGTCGGTGATATCATTGTTGTCATACACCCACCCATACATTATAGCCAATAGCATTGCTCCATACATTACATTAGTAATATTTAATCCACACTATTTGCATCACTGATGACTCTCTGTGACCCTCATCACTTATGGCAGTGTTCCCCATCTCCAGTCCTCCAGTACCCCCAAAAGTACATATTTTTGTTGTAAACCTAGACAAGCACACTTCATTCAACTCATCGAGGGCTTGATGATTAGTTGACAAGTTGAATCAGGTGTGCTTCTCTAGGGTTACAACACAAATGTGTGCTGTTGAGGGTACTGGAGGACTGGAGTTGGGAAACACTGGGTCATAGCAAATACTGTAGGTAAAGCCCTGTGTATGTTAATGTGTGGGTGGACAGCAGAGAGAGTGATTGTGTTTCTCAGTATACCTGGGAGGTGGGGTAGGGTTGGTTGGGGGGGCGGGGCGGGGCTGTCTGTCGGGCTGTTTTGATGGGGGGGATAATGATCAGAGTAGAAGCTGACATTGTGAATAGCTCCGGGGGGCTCGTTCTGAGTGGCAGCACGGTGCAGGTTTATGCATCAGGACGTTTCATCCCTTTACTCTGTGTAATGAAGATGACGGCGGAGGGCATGTCGTAGCCGCATCCTGTGTTATTGCACCGGTGGAGAGGACGATATACAATCAGTCGTGCTACTTTACAGTTGATAAACTTGACTTTGTTCAAACTTTGTTTTCGTACACTTTGTTTGTTTTTAATTAAGGTATTGTTGTTTTTACTGCAATAGTGTGAAGGGAGGTAGCATCTTTTTTTTCTCGAGAGGGAATATTTTCTTGTTAACTCCTTAACATTGTCATGACGTTGGCCTGGGGGTAGGTTTATGAAGTCATAAATACCTCTCCCCCCTTTTTCCTCTCTCTACCCTACTGATGTTACATTTGCAAACCCCTTGGTTAACATAGAGATTCTGGGAACATCAGAAGGTGGGGGAAAATGAACTATAGTCTGGTAATCCGACCAATTGAACATATGTGGTGGTACTTAATGAATATGATGTCAGTTTGGTTATCATCTGAGACATTCTCATCAATGATAAGATGAGATAAACTCTACAATGGAAAGTCTACACATCAGAGTTATCGGATTCACATGGAATTGTTGTTCAATTTAAATGTTTGAATATGAAATTATTCGTGATGGGATGAAATGTGATTGGGAATTGGGTTTTCATAAGGTTAGGGCTCTGCTCAATCAGTGGCCCGCCACTGGTTGCGAATGGTATGAACTTTGAACTCTTATTCACTACAGAAGGGATACCTCCTAGCCGTTGAGTTAGCAACAGCAGCTGCAAACGAGGGTTAGGAAGGAACAGACAGAGTATCCCGTCTATCACACAACGACGTTACTACAACGTATCCAATTGACCACCAGAGACATTCTTCAAAGGACAAAGGACTCGGTTTGGCAATACGGCCTTCCATCTACCACCAACCTACCGAAGCGCAGCTCAGAGTAAATATTTATTGCATTTTCCTTTTCCAAATGGGCGGTAATTTAGAATGCATAAGATACTTATTTACGATAGCACAGCTTCACCCTTTGTTCCTCAGTCTTCCCGCTCTTTCACTCAAACCCAGACCCTTTTCTTTTATGTAACAAGCTGTCATATCTGTTCCGCCCGCTAGGGACGTTTTCCTTTATGACGTAATTTGTAATCAAGTTATGATTAATTATGTGTATGTGTAATTCTGTGTGATTAGTTAGGTATTTAGTAAATAAATAATTGAACCCAATTTTGTATTACTGATTCAACTTGTTAGCCAGGGTTCGTGAAGAATTTACAACTTTCAGATGAGACTGAATTAAGGTGACGATTAATATTGACTGCTATTGATGTAAAATATTACTAGGTCTTTAAGAGTTTATTCGGAAGATAGCAGCTCTATAAATATTATTTTGTGGTGCCCCGACTCTCTAGTTAATTACATTTACATGATTAGCTCAATCAGGTAATATTAATTATGGAAAAAATATTTTATTGAAAAAATACTTTATAGAATAGCATGTTATATCACTTAATCCGGCATAGCCAAAGACACAACAACATAACGTACACTGCATCTACTGTACATAGCCATACCGGCAATGTGCTTGATACCCTCACAAAATGCACGTGTTTGATACACACAGTAACACGCACACACACACACACACACACACATACGCACGCATGCACACACTGGTTTTCTTAGTATGTGTGTGCTTTATGCATGCGAGTCTATGCATGTGTGTATCTGCATTTGTGTGCGTGCTTGAGAGTCTGCACATGTATGTGTTGTCAGGCGGCTCTATAAAGCTAAGTGACATGTGGTGCGGCTGCACTGTGTAGTCTGATGAATGTTGAGTAGGAACAGAGGCTGGTGTGGTGTACATCATCTCTCCACAGACCCCCCCCCCCCGTATGTTGCTGAAGGAGAGACACATAAATAAGGCCATCCACTGCACACTAATCTAGGCATTTTACAGCTATGCTAACCCATTCACACAGGCATATACACACCTTATTTTAACACACTCCCCTTGTCCCTCAAACGTTTACCCAGCGCACTTAAACACCCACACATAGCTGTATAGAGGGATGGGTAACTATTCATTCACACACAGTGAGTTATGGAGGGATTTATAGATATGACAACACCATCGGTACTGAGGAGCCTTTGGGCCTTGAGCTGAAGATAAGACATAGGGTCTCATATCTCTCTCTCCTATCATATTCTCTCCTTGTCTCTCGCTCCTGTGTTTGTGTGTGTGTGTGTTATACCCCTGCAAGGGGGAAATATAGAAATAAATCACACAGAGATTTAACTTCGGCTTCAAGTCACTTGTAATGAGTGAGGTGGGAAGCGCCCTTATAGGAATTCCTAGGTATAACCAGTCAGATCAAACAGACATCACTAGAGCACACAGATGGTATTATTCACATTAAGATAACTGAAGAGCTTATTGGTACACATCTTAATGCTGTATTATTATATTGTTATTAGTGTGTGTGTGTGTGTGTGTGTGTGTGTGTGTGTGTGTGTGTGTGAGCATGTGTTTTGGCAGTGTCAACCACTCATCAATCCTGCCCCCTCCTGAGTGGCAAAGTTACAGTTTTGACTTACATCTGATTGAAAATCTATGGTAAGACTTGAAAATTGCTGTCTAGCCATGAGCCACAACATTTTAACAGGGCTTGAAGAATTTTGAAAAGAATAATGGGAAAATCAAATCAAACTTTATTTGCCACTAGCACCCAATACAACAAGTGTAGACTTTACCATGAAATGCTTACTTACAAGCCCTTAACCAA
The DNA here is from genome assembly GCF_057628025.1 of Oncorhynchus mykiss. Classification (NCBI taxonomy): domain Eukaryota; kingdom Metazoa; phylum Chordata; class Actinopteri; order Salmoniformes; family Salmonidae; genus Oncorhynchus; species Oncorhynchus mykiss. The sequence continues at coordinate 60,222,346 of NC_143037.1, forward strand.
CAGTGCAGTTCAAGAATAAGAAAATGTTAACCAAGTAGGCTAAAATAAAAAGTAACACAAAATGAATAACAATAACGAGGCTATATACAGGGGGCACCGGTATGGAGTCAGTATGCAGGGGTACAGGCTAGTTGAGGTAATCTGTACATGTAGGTGGGGGCGAGGTGACTATGCATAGGTAACAAACAAACAGCGAGTAGCAGCAGTAAACAAGAAGGGGGGGTTCAATGTAAATTGTTCGGTGGCGATTTTTATGAATTGTTCAGCAGTCCAATGGCTTCGGGGTAGATGCTGTTGTGGAGCCTTTTGGTTGGCAATTGGCGGTACCGCTTGGCGAGCGGTAGCAGAGAAAACAGTCTATAACTTGGGTGACTGGACTCTCTAACAACTTTATGGGCTTTCCTCTGATACCGCCTATTATATAGGTCCTGCATGGCAGGAAGCTTGGCCCCAGTGATGTCCTGGGCCATGTGCACTACCCTCTGTAGCGCCTTGCGCTGCCGAGCAGTTGCCATACCAGCGGGTGATACAACCGGTCTCCATGCTCTCGATGGGATGGTGCAGCTGTAGAACCTTATGAGGATCTGGAGGCCCATGCCAAATCTTTTCAGTCTCCTGAGGGGGAAAAGGTTTTGTCGTGCCCTCTTCACGACTGTCTTGGTATGTTTGGACCATGATAGTTTGTTGGCGATGTGGACACCAAGGAGCTTGAAACTCTCGACCCGCCATCGACCCCCCCGTCGATGTTAATGGGGGCCTGTTCTCCCTGCCTTTTCCTGTAGTCCACGATCAGCTCCTTTGACTTGCTCACATTAAGGGAGAGGTTGTTGTCCTGGCACCATACTGCCAGTTCTCTGACCTCCTCCCTATAGGCCGTCTCATCGTAGTTGGTGATCAGGCATACCACTGTTGTGTCGTCAGCAAACTTAATGAGTGTGTTGGTGTCGTGTTTGGCCACGCAGTCGTGAGTGAACAGGGAATACAGGAGGGGACTAAGTACACACCCCTGAGGGCCCCAGTGTTAAGGATCACCGTGGCAGACGTGTTGTTGCCTACTCTTACCACCTGGGGGTGGCCCGTCAGGAAGTCGAAGATCCAGTTGCAGAGGGAGGTGTTTAGTCCCAGAGTCCTTATGTTAGTGATGAGCTTTGTGGGCACTATGGTGTTGAACGCTGAGCTGTCGTCGATGAACAGCATTCTCATATAGGTGTTCCTTTTGTCCAGGTGAGAAAGAGCCGTGTGGAGTGCGATTGAGATTGCGTCATCTGTGGATCTGTTGGGGCTGTATACGAATTGGAGTGGGTCAAGGGTGTCCAGGAGGATGCTGTTGACGTGAGCCATGACCAGCCTTTCAAAGCACTTCATGGCTACCGACGTGAGTGCCAAGGGGCAGTAATCATTTAGGGAGGTTACCTTCACTTCCTTGGGCACAGGGTCTATGGTGGTCTCCTTGAAACAGGATTACAGACTCGGTCAGGGAGATGTTGAAAATGTCAGTGAAGACACTTGACAGTTGGTCCGCGCATGCTTTGAATACACGTCCTGGTAATCCGTCTGGCCAGGCGGCTTTGTGAATGTTGACCTGATTAAAGGTTTTGTTCACATCGGCTACCGAGAGCGTTATCACACAGTCATTCAGAACAGCTGGTGCTCTCATGCATGCTTCAGGCTCATCTGGTAGGCTCGTATCACTGGGCAGCTCGCGTCTCGGTTTCCTTTTGTAGTCCGTAATAATTTTCAATCCCTGCCACATCCGACGAGCGTCAGAGCCGGTGTAGTAGGATTCAATCTTAATCCTGTATTGCGCTTTGCTTGTTTGATGGGTCGTCTGAGGGCATAGGGGGATTTCTTATAAGCGTCCGGATTAGTCTCCCGCTCCTTGAAAGCAGCAGCTCTAGCTTTTAGCTCGATTCGGATGTTGCCTGTAATCCATGGCTTCTGGTAGGGGTATGTACGTACAGTCACTGTTGGGACGACGTCATCAATGTACTTATTGATGAAGCCGATGACGAAGCCGTATTCCTCAATGTCATTGGGAAAATCCCGGAACATATTCCAGTCTGTGCTCGCAAAACAGTCCAGTAGTGTAGCATCCGCGTCATCTGACCACTTCCATATTGAGAGAGTCACTGGTACTTCCTGCTTTAATTTTTGCTTGTAAGCAGGAATCAGGAGGATGAAATTGTGGTCAGATTTGCCAAATAGAGGTCGGCGGAGAGCTTTGTATCCATTTCTGGTTGTGGAGTAAAGGTGGTCTAGGATTTTGTTTTTCCCTGCTTGCACATGTGACATGCCGGTAAAAATGAGGTAAAACTGATTTAAGTTTGCCTGCATTAAAGTCCATTAAAGGTACTAGGAGCGCTTCTGGGTGTGCATTTTCTTTTTTGCTTATGTCCTTATAGGCAAGCAATACCTTGAGACTTCTTTCAAATTAGACATTGCGCACCAGCTGTTATTGACAAAAAGACACACACCCCCACCCCTCGTCTTACCAGAGGTAGCGTCTCTGTTCTGCCGGTTCATGGAAAATCACGCCAGCTCTATATTGTTTCTTCGTTCAGCCACATCTCGGTGAATAATTAGATGTTACAGTTTTTAATGTCCCATTGGTAGTACAATCTTAATAGTAGGTTTTATTTTTTTATTTTCTAACGATTGCATGTTAGCACGGAGATTGGAAGGCTTTGGGAGTTTACTCACTCGCCTCCGGCTTCTCAGAAGGATCCCCGGTCTGCCCCCCTTTTCCGGCATCTTTTCTTCAAGAGAAAGGCGTGGATCTGGGCCAGTTCCAGTGAAAGCAGGATATCCTTCTCGTCAGACTCATTAAAGGAAAACGTTTCTTCCAGTCCGCAATGAGTAATCGCTTTTCTGATGTCCAGAAGTTATTTTCGGTCACAAGAGACTGCAGCAACAACATTATGTACGCAATTAACATTAAGTTACACAAAATGCTACAAAAAATACAAAATTGCACAATTGGTTGGGAGAATGTAAAACGTCAGCCATGTTCTTCGGCACCATCTTTTCATATTGCACAGTCCAGATGTGCAAAACTCTTATAGACTTACCCAAGTAGACACAGCCGTAATCAATGCCAACATCTATTGACTCAGGGAGCTGAATACTTATGCAACGACTATACATTTATTGTTACATTTATTGAGTTACATTTATTGAGTATTTTGTATTACTGAGTATTTTGTGTAGATTGTTTTTTATCCCACTTTGTAACACAAAAAATGGAAAGAAATCCAATGTGTCTTAATACTTTTGCAAGGCAGTGTAGCATAAACAGAGAAGCCTTGTTGTCTCACAAGAACAGAAGTCTGTTGTCCCCAGCAGTGTGTGCTATTTCAGTATTTGAATGACCTCGACACTTCGTTCACTAGGACCATGTTAGACAGGCCCCTCATTATAGTCCAAGCTTCAACCTCAGCTCACCTCGACACACTCAGCATCTCAACAGCCTTTCTCTGACATTTCTCTCTATATCTTATCTCTCATTTTCTATCGTACTCTCTCTCTATCTCTGTCTCCCCACACCACCTTATTTATTGCTTGCTCTCTTTCTCTCTTTCACTCTGTCTTCCTCTCTCACCACTCTCTCTGTCTGTCTGTCTGTCTGTCTGTCTGTCTGTCTGTCTGTCTGTCTGTCTGTCTGTCTGTCTGTCTGTCTGTCTGTCTGGCTGGCTGTCTGGCTGTCTGTCTGTCCGTCTCTTGCAGCCAAATTAAGTATATTTATGGCACCTGTGCTGGAAAAACAGTCTCCAGGAGATGTTCCTCTAATTTCATTTTCAAAATGCCATCGATAAATTTATCAAATGGGCCGAATCGAATCGGAGACTCAAGCAGGCCCATCAGTCATGGCCCGTCCTCGGGGAGCTGTGGGCATAGTTAAACTGGCCAAACCCTACACTGACAGGAGAAAAAGAAGGAGTGAGTGAGGGAGTGAGAGAGGGAGTGAGGGAGGGAGGGAGTGAGGGAGGGAGGGAGGGAGGGAGGGAGGGAGCGATAGGGAGAAGTGGTAGCAGGAGGAGAGGGGGAGTGAGCGTAAGAAGGGAGGGAGAACGATGCTGTAGAGAAGAAGAAAGAGGAATGACTCTACGTCACTAACTCGCCATCAACAAAATGGCTGTGCATTCACTTTTTTTGCAGAAATGTACATTTACAGAACTCTCTGGGGAATATAAGGCCATGTTCCTCTGTTGTGCGTGTATGCATGTGTGTGTTTCTGTGTTTCTGCACACATTTGTGTCTGTTTGAACTGCAGAGGTCAAAGCTAATTCTCCAACACAGCAAAGCCTCACGAGGGAAGCCGGGCTAAGTACTCAGGCTGCCGATGGACCAGTGTGATAATTGATTAATCACAACAGAAGTTAATTGATTCTGCTGCTCATCGCTCTGCTGCAGAAAGCCTCCTTCATTCAAACAGCACACAGAGTTTTATCCCTCCCTGGCTGAAGGTTCACACGCTCCATGCCCTCTTTATACCTCTCTCTCGCTCTCACACACACACACACACACACGCGTGCGCACACACACACACACACACACACACACACACACACACACACACACACACACTTTATCTCTTCCTTCACCCCACTACAGTCTCTTCCTTATCTTTCACTTCCCTCAGAATCTTTAGCTCCTTTTGTCTTCTCGTCTTTCTTCATTTGTTTCCCCTCTTGATCCTCCTCCTCCTCTCCCTCTCTTTCTCAGTGCAATTTATCTTTGTCTGTGTCTCTGTGCAGGTTAAGCTAGGCGTGAACATGGTAAAGTAGCTTAGCACTAACAGGGCTAATGAAGCCAGGGCCCCGGGTCCCTGTAAAGGGGATCAATGCTGCTACTCTGCCGGCTCTGTGGAGCCTGTCAGCATTTAATGATTAGACAAAACAGTCATATGGTCCACAAACTAGCAGACACTCTGATATGTGGTAATACTACAATGCTACCAAACACATGCCCATGTATGTGGGTAGGCAGACAGTCAGGAACTTACGCACACACATACACACAAGCACACACACACACCCTCCACCCACCCAGCACCCAGTTCTGATTGATGATTCCAACATGGCATCAAGGAGAGATTTGAGGCAAAACTAATGACAGAGAGAGAGAGAGCCCACTGGGCACAGACTAGTTGAATCAACGTTGTTTCCACGTGGAATAGATGTTGAATTGACGGTGCTCTGTGTTCTCTTTACTGTGTTCTGCTCAGAGCAGGAGAGGAGAAACAGCAGCAGGCTGGTAGGTTGGCAGGTTTTATCTGTGAGATATAGCCCTCTCCTGGATGACTATACTGTACATGTGAACAGCTCTACACATCCTGGTGATGAGATGCAGGTTGGCATTTATTGTCATGAATATTGCCCTGGAGGCAGCTCTGCTAAGTGGTCACCAACTGGCACAGCCAGAAAGTCATAAAATCTGATTTTAAACCTAACCTTAACTCTAACCTTAACCACTCTGCTATCCCTAATGCCTAACCCTAACCTTGAATTGAGTAAATAAGCTCCATTTTGTTTTCATTCATTTTTTACTATATAGTCAATTTTGACTTTGCAGCTGCCCCATCTAGCGGAAATCACTCAGTTCTCCCTCCAGGGCAAGATTCATGACAGTAAACATCAACCTGCTGATGGTGTTCTGGGTTTTATGATTTTGACAGGCAAGGTATTTGTCCTACTTCCTGAAACATTACTGGAGGATCTAAGATCTGATCCCTCTAACTTCCCTTCAGGTTATATTGTAGTTATGTCAGAATTCAACACATGCAGTATACCATTGCACATCAGCAGAGCGTGTATAGAGTCTGTGTGTGTATGGAAGTCAGTGTGAGAGTGTGTTTGTTTGTGTGTTTAAATGCTAATGCAGAGGCGCGGAGCAACAAGGAGAATGATAGGGTCAACAAGCTGCCTCTCTGACGGAGTGATAGGAGGACTCGCCCGGTTATCCAGCGATGCTAACTTACCTGTCAATTCACGCAGGGAGCAGAGTGATCCACAAGCTTTCACAACACTGCCAGCAAATAATCACTTTCTCTCTTGTCTTCTCTATTATCTTCGTTATCTCTTATATACTGCTATTTTAATTTCTACCACCTAGCATTCCATTCCTATATCACATTGTTACATTACTTTGTTTATCTCTCCACTTTTCTCTTAGATCCTCCAGTTCTCTCTCTCTCTATATATCTTTCTCATCAACCTCGCCTTTCAGATGGCAAATTCTCCAGCCATCAGTCTTGGATAGCAGTGTTTATGTGGTAGATTATCAAGCATTTTGGATGGCTTAGTGTAGCCATCAATCTTCAACAGAAGGCTTAGCAAGTAATGTATCTTATTTCAAGTTACAGTATTTAACCTGCATTTAATGTTACGGTGCGTGAATGAGGACCCAAAAGCGAATTAACGTAAACAGAACTTCTTTAATAACAAAACATAGGTAGGCTCAGATGGACCGGCAGATTCCGACAGGACAGGACAAGGTTGCAGCAAACATGACGATAGTCTGGTTCAGGCATGAGAAACACAAACAAGAATCCGACAAAGACAGGAACAAAAACAGAGAGAGATATAGAGGACTAATCAGAGGGAAAAAGGGAACAGGTGGGAAAAGGGGTGACGAGGTAGTTAGGAGGAGACAAGGAACAGCTGGGGGAAAGAGGGGGAGAAAAGGTAACCTAATAACGACCAGCAGAGGGAGACAGGGTGAAGGGAAAGGACAGAAACAAGACACAACATGACAATACATGACATTTAACCTGCATTTAACCTGTATTTAACCTGTATTTAACCTCTATTTAACCTGCATTTAACCTGTATTTAACCTGTATTTAACCTGCATTTAACCTGCATTTAACCTGTATTTAACCTGTATTTAACCTGTATTTAACCTGTATTTAACCTGCATTTAACCTGTATTTAACCTGCATTTAACCTGTATTTACCTGTATTTAACCTGCATTTAACCTGTATTTAACCTGCATTTAACCTGTATTTAACCTGTATTTAACCTGCATTTAACCTGCATTTAACCTGTATTTAACCTGTATTTAACCTGTATGATACTGTATTAATCGTCTTATTAAGGTACAATGTCTTGAAAAGTATCTTGAAATAAGTATCTTGAAATACATTTTTTAGGTTAAAATAAGCTATATTATCTGCAAATGATGTCAAAAAAAATATATATATATTTAGGCTCGCTTGGATTTCACTTTTTGCAGTGTTACTGTTCGATCTGCCTCCCAGAAGACCCTGCCTCTGGCGCAGCCGAAGAAACTGTGTTTAAATTAAATGCACGCACACTTCTACCAACGTGGGCAAGTCTCTCACCTAGCCACTTGTCAAGAGGAGTCAGCCAAGCTGCAAAAAAATAAATAAAAAATAAATAAACCTCATCGAGATCCTTCTGCAGTTGAAGCTGTTATGGTTGAGTTAGGATGTGTGGACACGTCCTGGCTGTGTTATCGCTATGTGCTGTTCTGTTGTGTGCTCACTGTGCTGCTCGGTTGTTGATCCTCCTCAGGATCCCTGGGACGAGAGATAGCAGGACTGATTATTTTGGCTATTTTGTTTTGATCCTGTATCGAGACCCTGAAATAGAGGGGTCAGCACATGTCTGACCATGCTAAAACCATCCCCTCTTGCCCAGACAATAGAGTCCAACGCTGGCGGGATTTAAGTGCCACCGTCTACACGGTCACCACAGACCACTGTGGAGCTGAAGGAGATGGTTATGATGATCAAGTCACCCCTGTGTGACGGTAAGTAGTTTAGAGGCGCTGTTTCTCGGGAAATGACTGCTGTTTTTGGGGTGAGACCCGTGGTGTGTTTTGTGAGCTTGGCTACCTCATGGCTCTAGTGTTTCAGACTCGGATGGAGATCCACGCACGCACACACACACACACACACATACACACACACACACCGACAAACAGACAGAACCTCACCAGACGTACATCTCCTCCTCATTAATCCTCTCTGAGCCCACCTGCCTCTGACAGAAACAGCAAAGAAAGAAAAGTAATAAGAAATGGAGGAATAGAGACAGATCCCAGATCTCTCCCACTGAATCATGCTCTCCCAAGTTTCAACTTGCCAATTAAATGTGGGGAACATTAGGATTTTTTTGTGGCAGGCCAACTTAATTTGCTGTTCTGTGTTCCTCCCACCATGGGGTACAGGTTTGTGATTGTTGCAGGCAGACAGTGGTCAGGGTTTTGGTGCAGGCGGACTGGCAGGCTCGGTTTAATTGACTTTCACAAAGACAAACTACAACTCGTCAAGCCCATTGTCTCAACGTCTATCTCAATCTCAGACAGGGAGGCTGTCTAAAGGCGGACGTGTAGGCATACAGTATACCTTAGACTGGGCCATAGTTTCCAGGTTGGGAGATGTTAGTTCTACATTTACCGTCTCCACTGTTGTTGTTGTTGATGTTGTTTTGTTGTTGTCTTTTCATCCACTGATGATGTCAGCAGCTGGAACAGCCCCAATCCCTGGAGACTAATGACTTTTTGTCATGTCTGAACAACATGTTATTGTCCCCCCGCTCCCTATAGCTCCCTGTCTCACCCTTTCCCTTCCTGCCGGAGTGAGCTAGAGCTGCCATTCATCTCTGTCTGCTTAGGACTGGGGGACGCCACAGTTGGAGGGGAAGCCCCAGCGTTCTGGCAGAGCAGGGGAGGCGAGTGGCATATTGTACCCAGCGGGGAGTCTCCAATGTGGGCCTGGTTCGGCAGCCGGCCTGGACCAGCTTGAATTGGCCCAGCAGGATGGTGGAGGGAGGAAGGCTGGATGGGAGAGGAGTGGAAGGGAAGGCAGGGGAGTGGTAGATGGTTGAAACATCACTCTGTACTTTGGAGTCCACAGGCAGTACCCTGGGAGAGTGTGTGAGAAGCATAGAGAGCAGGAATAGACTTGTTCATACACCATCTCACACGTACTCTACAAACTGCAAATGCAGTCATGCCCAGAAACCAAACTTTTTTACTAATTACTCAATCAACACCATCCAGCCAGTTGGCTGGACAGTTATCTTTAACTACTAGCGGTGGTTGCTTTGTTCATGTATTCTAATGTGACGTGCATATTCATGCGCAGACACATCATAACGAGCTGCACCCATAACGAGCTTCACCCTCTGCTGGCACCGCAGTCACGCTAATTAGGCTGCCATTTTGCAGTTTGTTGCATTCTCCAACGCTGCCTCATCCAATGCTGCCTCATCAGCCGTTCAAAGGGGTGTCACCACGGTCTCTTCAGTAGAGAACCAGCGAAGAAGAAAAACCCCACAAAAAACAAACACTATATGGCAAACAAACAAGAAATGTAGATGGATAGTTCTCCTTATGACAGTCTGCTGCTGCTGAGAAAAAAGGAGTGTTGTGTCTTTTTTCCCTCATGCTACTGCTTTCTTTCCGGCTGAGGAGCAGATTCAGGCCAGGTTTTTTAGTACCAAACGTTCAATGCAAATCCCCGACACCAGCGAGCATCGGGGAAATGAGTCGGGGTCTCTGAAAATCTGGCGTCTGTCACACTGCATAGCGGAACAGGAGACCCGAGTGTGGAAAAGAGACTCGCTGTTAAAGGCATTCTCCCCACAGCTCTACTATTTCCACATATTTCTTTCTTTCTCGTAAAACATCACAGTTACTTGACTTCTTTATAACCCAGTCACATGAGCAATTGCATGTTCAGTAATTTAGAACCAGGAACAGATATAGCCCTTGGTTCTCCACAGACCTGACTGCCCTTAACCAACACAAAAACATCCTATGGCGTTCTGCATTAGCATCGAACAGCCCCCGTGATATGCAGCTGTTCAGGGAAGCTAGAAACCATTACACACAGGCAGTTAGAAAAGCCAAGGCTAGCTTTTTCAAGCAGAAATTTGCTTCTTGCAACACTAACTCAAAAAAGTTCTGGGACACTGTAAAGTCCATGGAGAATAAGAACACCTCCTCCCAGCTGCCCACTGCACTGAAGATAGGAAACACTGTCACCACTGATAAATCCACCATAATTGAAAATTTCAATAAGCATTTTTCTACTGCTGGCCATGCTTTCCACCTGGCTACTCCTACCCCTGTCAACAGCACTGCACCCCCAACAGCAACTCGCCCAAGCCTTCCCCATTTATCCTTCTCCCAAATCCATTCAGCTGATGTTCTGAAAGAGCTGCAAAATCTGGACCCCTACAAATCAGCCGGGCTAGACAATCTGGACCCTTTCTTTCTAAAATTATCTGCCGAAATTGTTGCCACCCCTATTACTAGCCTGTTCAACCTCTCTTTCGTGTCGTCTGAGATTCCCAAAGATTGGAAAGCAGCTGCGGTCATCCCCCCTCTTCAAAGGGGGACACACTCTTGACCCAAACTGCTACAGACCTATATATATCCTACCATGCCTTTCTAAGGTCTTCGAAAGCCAAGTCAACAAACAGATTACCGACCATTTCGAATCTCACCATACCTTCTCTGCTATGCAATCTGGTTTCAGAGCTGGTCATGGGTGCACCTCAGCCACGCTCAAGGTCCTAAACGATATCTTAACCGCCATCGATAAGAAACATTACTGTGCAGCCGTATTCATTGATCTGGCCAAGGCTTTCAACTCTGTCAATCACCACATCCTCATCGGCAGACTCAACAGCCTTGGTTTCTCAAATGATTGCCTCGACTGGTTCACCAACTACTTCTCTGATAGAGTTCAGTGTGTCAAATCGGAGGGTCTGTTGTCCGGACCTCTGGCAGTCTCTATGGGGGTGCCACAGGGTTCAATTCTTGGACCGACTCTCTTCTCTGTATACATCAATGAGGTCGCTCTTGCTGCTGGTGAGTCTCTGATCCATCTCTACGCAGACGACACCATTCTGTATACTTCCGGCCCTTCTTTGGACACTGTGTTAACAACCCTCCAGGCAAGCTTCAATGCCATACAACTCTCCTTCCGTGGCCTCCAATTGCTCTTAAATACAAGTAAAACTAAATGCATGCTCTTCAACCGATCGCTACCTGCACCTACCCGCCTGTCCAACATCACTACTCTGGACGGCTCTGACTTAGAATACGTGGACAACTACAAATACTTAGGTGTCTGGTTAGACTGTAAACTCTCCTTCCAGACCCATATCAAACATCTCCAATCCAAAGTTAAATCTAGAATTGGCTTCCTATTTCGCAACAAAGCATCCTTCACTCATGCTGCCAAACATACCCTTGTAAAACTGACCATCCTACCAATCCTCGACTTTGGCGATGTCATTTACAAAATAGCCTCCAATACCCTACTCAACAAATTGGATGCAGTCTATCACAGTGCAATCCGTTTTGTCACCAAAGCCCCATATACTACCCACCATTGCGACCTGTACACTCTCGTTGGCTGGCCCTCGCTTCATACTCGTCGCCAAACCCACTGGCTCCATGTCATCTACAAGACCCTGAAAGGGAAAGGCCCCCCTTATCTCAGCTCGCTGGTCACCATAGCATCTCCCACCTGTAGCACACGCTCCAGCAGGTATATCTCTCTAGTCACCCCCAAAACCAATTCTTTCTTTGGCCGCCTCTCTTTCCAGTTCTCTGCTGCCAATGACTGGAACGAACTACAAAAATCTCTGAAACTGGAAACACTTATCTCTGTTACGGTGAGTGAATGAGGACCCAAAAGCGAACTAACTTAAACAGAGCTTCTTTAATAACCAAACAAAGGTAGGCTCAGATAGACCGGCAGATTCCGACAGGACAGGACAAGGTTACAGCAAACATGACGATAGTCTGGCTCAGGCATGAAACACAACAAACAAGAATCCGACAAGGACAGGAGCAGAAACAGAGAGAGATATAGGGACCTAATCAGAGGGAAAAAGGGAACAGGTGGGAAAAGGGGTGACGAGGTGGTTAGGAGGAGACAAGGCACAGCTGGGGGAAAGAGGGGGAGAAAAGGTAACCTAACAACGACCAGCAGAGGGAGACAGGGTGAAGGGAAAGGACAGAGAGACACAACATGACAATACATGACAGTACCCCCCCACTCACCGAGCGCCTCCTGGCGCACTCGAGGAGGAAACCTGGCGGCAACGGAGGAAATCCTCGATCAGCGCACGGTCCAGCACGTCCCGAGAGGGAACCCAACTCCTCTCCTCAGGACCGTACCCCTCCCAATCAACGAGGTACTGGTGACCACGGCCCCGAGGACGCATGTCCAAAATCCTGCGGACCCTGTAGATGGGTGCGCCCTCGACAAGGATGGGGGGGGGGGGGGGAAGACGAGCGGGGGCGCGAAGAACGGGCTTAATACAGGAGACATGGAAGACCGGGTGGACGCGACGAAGGTAACGCGGAAGAAGAAGTCGAACTGCGACAGGATTAATGACCCGAGAAATACGGAACGGACCAATGAACCGCGGGGTCAACTTGCGAGAAGCCGTCTTAAGGGGAAGGTTCTGAGTAGAGAGCCAAACTCTCTGACCGCGACAATATCTAGGACTCTTAGTTCTACGCTTATTAGCAGCCCTCACAGTCTGTGTCCTATAACGGCAAAGTGCAGACCTGACCCTCTTCCAGGTGCGCTCGCAACGTTGGACAAAAGCCTGAGCGGAGGGGACGCTGGACTCGGCGAACTGAGATGAGAACAGCGGAGGCTGGTACCCGAGGCTACTCTGAAAAGGAGATAGCCCGGTCGCAGACGAAGGAAGCGAGTTGTGGGCGTATTCTGCCCAGGGGAGCTGTTCTGACCAAGACGCAGGGTTGCGAAAAGAAAGACTGCGTAAGATGCGACCAATAGTCTGATTGGCCCGTTCTGCTTGACCGTTAGACTGGGGGTGAAAGCCGGAAGAGAGACTGACGGAAGCCCCAATCAAACGGCAAAACTCCCTCCAAAATTGAGACGTGAATTGCGGACCTCTGTCCGAAACGACGTCTGACGGAAGGCCATGAATTCTGAAAACATTCTCGATGATGATTTGTGCCGTCTCTTTAGCAGAAGGAAGCTTAGCAAGGGGAATGAAATGAGCCGCCTTAGAGAACCTATCGACAACCGTAAGAATAACAGTCTTCCCCGCTGACGAAGGCAGTCCGGTGACAAAATCTAAGGCGATGTGAGACCACGGTCGAGAGGGAATGGGAAGCGGCCTGAGACGGCCGGCAGGAGGGGAGTTACCGGACTTAGTCTGTGCGCAGACCGAACAAGCAGCCACGAAACGACGCGTGTCATGCTCCCGGGTGGGCCACCAAAAACGCTGGCGAATGGAAGCAAGCGTACCCCGAACGCCAGGGTGGCCGGCTAACTTGGCAGAGTGAGCCCACTGAAGAACGGCCAGACGAGTAGGAACGGGAACGAAAAGAAGGTTCCTAGGACAAGCGCGCGGCGACGGAGTGTGAGTGAGCGCTTGCTTTACCTGCCTCTCAATTCCCCAGACAGTCAACCCGACAACACGCCCCTCAGGGAGAATCCCCTCGGGGTCAGTGGAGGCTACTGAAGAACTGAAGAGACGAGATAAAGCATCAGGCTTGGTGTTCTTAGCGCCCGGACGATAAGAAATCACGAACTCGAAACGAGCGAAAAACAGCGCCCAACGCGCCTGACGCGCATTAAGTCGTTTGGCAGAACGGATGTACTCAAGGTTCCTATGGTCAGTCCAAACGACAAAAGGAACGGTCGCCCCCTCCAACCACTGTCGCCATTCGCCTAGGGCTAACCGGATGGCGAGCAGTTCGCGGTTTCCCACATCATAGTTACGTTCCGACGGCGACAGGCGATGAGAAAAATACGCGCATGGGTGGACCTTGTCGTCAGAGAGGGAGCGCTGAGAAAGAATGGCTCCCACGCCCACCTCTGACGCGTCAACCTCGACAACGAACTGTCTAGAGACGTCAGGTGTAACAAGGATAGGAGCGGATGTAAAACGATTCTTGAGGAGATCAAAAGCTCCCTGGGCGGAAACGGACCACTTAAAGCACGTCTTGACAGAAGTAAGGGCTGTGAGAGGAGCTGCCACCTGACCGAAATTACGGATGAAACGACGATAGAAGTTCGCGAAGCCGAGAAAGCGCTGCAGCTCGACGCGTGACTTAGGGGCGGGCCAATCAATGACAGCTTGGACCTTAGCGGGATCCATCTTAATGCCTTCAGCGGAAATAACAGAACCGAGAAATGTGACGGAGGAGGCATGAAAAGTGCACTTCTCAGCCTTCACAAAAAGACAATTCTCTAAAAGGCGCTGGAGGACACGTCGAACGTGCTGAAGATGAATCTGGAGTGACGGTGAAAAAATCAGGATATCGTCAAGGTAAACGAAAACAAAGATGTTCAGCATGTCTCTCAGGACATCATTGACTAATGCCTGAAAGACAGCTGGAGCGTTAGCGAGGCCGAAAGGAAGAACCCGGTATTCAAAGTGCCCTAACGGAGTGTTAAACGCCGTCTTCCACTCGTCCCCCTCCCTGATGCGCACGAGATGGTAAGCGTTACGAAGGTCCAACTTAGTGAAAAACCTGGCTCCCTGCAGGATCTCGAAGGCTGAAGACATAAGAGGAAGCGGATAACGATTCTTAACTGTTATGTCATTCAGCCCTCGATAATCTATGCAGGGGCGCAGAGACCCGTCCTTCTTCTTGACAAAAAAAAACCCCGCTCCGGCGGGAGAGGAGGAGGGGACTATGGTACCGGCGTCAAGAGCTACAGACAAATAATCCTCGAGAGCCTTACGTTCGGGAGCCGACAGAGAGTATAGTCTACCCCGGGGGGGAGTGGTTCCCGGAAGGAGATCAATACTACAATCATACGACCGGTGTGGAGGAAGAGAGGTGGCCCTGGACCGACTGAACACCGTGCGCAGATCGTGATATTCCTCCGGCACCCCTGTCAAATCACCAGGCTCCTCCTGTGAAGAAGAGACAGAGGAAACAGGAGGGATAGCAGACATTAAACATTTCACATGACAAGAGACGTTCCAGGAGAGGATAGAATTACTAGACCAATTAATGGAAGGATTATGACAAACTAGCCAGGGATGGCCCAAAACAACAGGTGTAAAAGGTGAACGAAAAATCAAAAAAGAAATGGTTTCGCTATGATTACCAGAAACAGTGAGGGTTAAAGGTAGCGTCTCACGCTGAATCCTGGGGAGAGGACTACCATCCAGGGCGAACAAGGCCGTGGACTCCCTTAACTGTCTGAGAGGAATGTCATGTTCCCGAGCCCAGGTCTCGTCCATAAAACAGCCCTCCGCCCCAGAGTCTATTAAGGCACTGCAGGAAGCTGACGAACCGGTCCAGCGTAGATGGACCGACAAGGTAGTGCAGGATCTTGAAGGAGAGACAGGAGTAGTAGCGCTCACCAGTAGCCCTCCGCTTACTGATGAGCTCTGGCTTTTACTGGACATGAAGTGACAAAATGACCAGCAGAACCGCAATAGAGACAGAGGCGGTTGGTGATTCTCCGTTCCCTCTCCTTAGTCGAGATGCGGATACCTCCCAGCTGCATAGGTTCAGCTCCCGAGCCGGCAGAGGAAGATGGTAGTGATGCGGAGAGGGGGGCAACGGAGAACGCGAGCTCCTTTCCACGAGCTCGGTGACGAAGATCAACCCGTCGCTCAATGCGAATAGCGAGTTCAATCAGGGAATCCACGCTGGAAGGGACCTCCCGGGAGAGAATCTCATCCTTTACCTCTGCGCGGAGACCCTCCAGAAAACGAGCGAGCAAAGCCGGCTCGTTCCAGCCACTGGAGGCAGCAAGAGTGCGAAACTCAATAGAGTAGTCTGTTATGGATCGATTACCTTGACATAGGGAAGACAGGGCCCTGGAAGCCTCCTCCCCAAAAACAGATCGATCAAAAACCCGTATCATCTCCTCCTTAAAGTCCTGATACTGGTTAGTACACTCAGCCCTTGCCTCCCAGATTGCCGTGCCCCACTCACGAGCCCGTCCAATAAGGAGAGATATGACGTAGGCGACACGAGCAGTGCTCCTGGAGTAAGTGTTGGGCTGGAGAGAAAACACAATATCACACTGGGTGAGGAACGAGCGGCATTCAGTGGGCTCCCCAGAGTAACACGGCGGGTTATTGATTCTGGGCTCCGGAGATTCGAGAGCCCTGGAAGTGGCCGGTGGATCGAGGCGGAGATGGTGAACCTGTTCTGTGAGGTTGGAGACTTGGGTGGCCAGGGTCTCAACGGCATGTCGAGCAGCAGACAATTCCTGCTCGTGTCTGCCTAGCATCGCTCCCTGGATCTCGACGGCTGAGTGGAGAGGATCCGAAGTCGCTGGGTCCATTCTTGGTCGGATTCTTCTGTTACGGTGAGTGAATGAGGACCCAAAAGCGAACTAACTTAAACAGAGCTTCTTTAATAACCAAACAAAGGTAGGCTCAGATAGACCGGCAGATTCCGACAGGACAGGACAAGGTTACAGCAAACATGACGATAGTCTGGCTCAGGCATGAAACACAACAAACAAGAATCCGACAAGGACAGGAGCAGAAACAGAGAGAGATATAGGGACCTAATCAGAGGGAAAAAGGGAACAGGTGGGAAAAGGGGTGACGAGGTGGTTAGGAGGAGACAAGGCACAGCTGGGGGAAAGAGGGGGAGAAAAGGTAACCTAACAACGACCAGCAGAGGGAGACAGGGTGAAGGGAAAGGACAGAGAGACACAACATGACAATACATGACAATCTCCCTCACTAGCTTTAAGCACCAACTGTCAGAGCAGCTCACAGATTACTGCACCTGTACATAGCCCACCTATAATTTAGCCCAAACAACTACCTCTTTCCCAACTGTATTTAATTAATTTATTTATTTTGCTCCTTTGCACCCCATTATTTGTATTTCTACTTTGCACATTCTTCCATTGCAAAACTACCATTCCAGTGTTTTACTTGCTATATTGTATTTACCTTGCCACCATGGCCTTTTTTGCCTTTACCTCCCTTCTCACCTCATTTGCTCACATTGTATATAGACTTGTTTATACTGTATTATTGACTGTATGTTTGTTTTACTCCATGTGTAACTCTGTGTCGTTGTATCTGTCGAACTGCTTTGCTTTATCTTGGCCAGGTCGCAATTGTAAATGAGAACTTGTTCTCAACTTGCCTACCTGGTTAAATAAAGGTAAAATAAAAAATAAAAAATAAAAGCCACTGTGCATGTGAAGGTATATGAGACTTGATATTAGCATATCATACCAGTCTACCATGGTAACGGCATTCCTATCAGAAATGGAACCCATAGGGTCCATAGTGCTCAGGTAAAAAGTAATGCACTATATAGGGGGATAGAGTGCTATTTGGAGAGATCAGGTGATTAACTATCACATTCCATTATCCACTATCACATTCCATGGTGTATCCACTGTATCCCACAAAGTTATCCACACCAGGCCCTACGGCACTCCCTGCCTGCTTTCTTCAAATGTTCTAATATTACAATGATTTATCCTCCTTCGCTGGTGGGGGCTGAACCCAGGGAGGGGGATCTGGAGGTAGACAGACAACACTTCTCTAGTTCCAGTGTTTTTCCATGTTCTCCTGTGTTTACAAGAAAGCCCGTTATGACATCCGACAAGCCAGCAAACATGGAAAATGTCATTATAGGGCGAAGATAGAATCCTACTACACAGGCTCTGATGCTCGTCAGATGTGAGAGGGTTTACAGAAAATTACGGATTATGGAAAACCCAGCCGTGAGTTAGCCAGTGATGCAAACATCCCAGACGAGCTGAAGGCCTTCTATGCTCACTTCGAGGCAAACAATGCTGAGCCTGGCATGAGAGCCCCTGCTGTCCCACTCTTTTTGACCGATCTAGGACTTCTGAACAGGTAAAAACTCTCAAAGCTGCTGGGCCAGATGGAATGCCAGGGCACGTTCTCAGAGCACGCACAAAACAACTGGCAAGTGTTATAACAGACATTTTTAACATCTCCTTGGCCCAGTCTGTAATCCCAACATGTTTCAACCAGACCATCTGCCTAAATTTCGATTGTCCCGTAGCACACACATCTGTAACCATGAAATGCTTTGAAAGGCCGGTCAGGGCACACATCAACATCATCAGTCCAGGCACCCTGGGCCCACTCCAATTTACATACCGCCCCAATAGCTCCACAGATGACGCAATCTCTATTGCACTCCACACTGCTTTCTCTGACCTGAACAAGATGTCACCTATGTGACAGTCCTGTTGACTACAGCTCAGCGTTTAACAGTCCCTTCCAAGCTCATCACTAAGCTCAGGACCCTGGGATGAACACCTCCATTTGTAACTGGATCCTGGACTTTCTGATAGGCTAACCAACCCCAGCTGGTGAGGGTAGGTGATAACAAATCTGCCACACTGTGCCTCAACACAGGGGCCTCTCAGGGGTGTTTGTTGTCCCCTCATTTACTCCCTGTTCGCCCACGACTGTGTGGCCACCCACGACTCCAACACCATCATCACGTTTTCTGATGAGAAACTGAGAGGGGTGGGGGATCATTTTGTTCTCATTTAGGGGAGTTTGTGAAACTGAAATAAGGGTCAGAAATAGTTTAGGAAATGTTGCATGAAAGGGAGAGTAGGAAGGAGACCTCAGAAGAATTCACTGTTAATTATGATTGTTTTCTAACAAATGTGTTACAACAAATATCTGGCCACTCATCGTCCCCTCAAGACTCTCCTCCAACATTTCAACATGCATTTACACTCTCAGCAGAAAATCGTAAGGTAACAAATGTCTCTGTGTGACTATATAAGCTTCCAACCAGCTCATTTACCCTGAAGCTCATCACCTGGGGAGAAATGTGGCTTCAGATTCAGATGGATTATTCTGGGAAATCATCTCTTAGCAATCTATAATTCATACAGGCCCTTGAAAGTAAACAAAGTTTAGCCCATTAAGGCTGGAGACAGACAGGCAGGCAGAGTCACAGCTGCACACTATGCAATGCAACACAGCTCAGCTGCATAAATGATGGCCCTCTAAATGGAAGCAGAATGCTCATTAGGAGCTAGCGGTTGACGTGCATGTTGGCCCATAAGCAGCATAGCCGGGTGTGGCATTAGCATAGCATTGATGGTAAAGATGACAGAGCTCAGGCAATTAGACTGACGACTCTGTCTATATGTGTGTGTGTTTGTGTGTGTGGAGATTGATGTGCACTGATTTGAGTGTAAGCTTTGTTCCTAGGGTACAGTAGACCTTAGTGAGTGTATCTCACACAGCCAGATACACTAAATGTATGCTGAAGAGGATCATGCTTTCCTATATTTATTTCTCTGTTGGCTCTCTTTCTCTCTTTATCCCCCTCTCCCACACTTTCATTCTCTTTTCCATCAGCTCTTCTTCCTGTCTGTTTTTCATAATCTCTGACAAGTTTCAGTGGGCCTAGTTTGTGATAGTCTATAGCTACAGCTGAGGGAGTTGAGAACTGTCTAATGTTTACGTAGCTTTAGATTTTATATGTTAGTCCTCATTCCCACCTGAGAGATGGGGACTGGGACCTCTTCCCCTCTCCTCCCCCTCATCCCCCGCTCCACTCCTCCGCTGTGCGGCCCAATGCTCTGGAGACGGCCGGCACGGCTCAAGCAGCATCTGTCTTAGAGAGAAATTACGTCTTAATCGGCCCCAAGGGAATCACTATGAGAATGCAGGCCTTTGGAGGAACAAGAACTTTCTGCCACATGGTGTGTGTGTGTGTGTGTGTGTGTGTGTGTGTGTGTGTGTGTGTGTGTGTGTGTGTGTGTGTGTGTGTGTGTGTGTGTGTGTAAGTGCATGTTTGCAAGTGCATGTATGCCTTCATTCGAGGGTGTGTGTGTGTGTACATCCATGGTTGCAATGTTGAGCATGCAGTTACGAACACATTTGGCAACTTTACATTCTCATGGAACATCTGAAGCCTTTTCTCCTCCTGAGCAAACAGAAGGTTTCACACTGAAATCCTAGATATTTCAGATGTCACTCACCCTCCCTCTCCACCCCCCAGCAGGAGAGGAACAGGGGGATCTGTCTACCCAGCTCTGAAAGCTAGCATCCCGACAGGTAGACCCTGAAAGCTAGCATCGCGACAGGTAGACCCTGAAAGCTAGCATCCCGACAGATAGACCCTGAAAGCTAGCATCCCGACAGGTAGACCCTGAAAGCTAGCATCCCGACAGGTAGACCCTGAAAGCTAGCATCCCGACAGGTAGACCCTGAAAGCTAGCATCGCGACAGGTAGACCCTGAAAGCTAGCATCCCGACAGGTAGACCCTGAAAGCTAGCATCCCGACAGGTAGACCCTGAAAGCTAGCATCCCGACAGGTAGACCCTGAAAGCTAGCATCCCGACAGGTAGACTCTGAAAGCTAACATCCCGACAGGTCAAACAGTCATTTCCTGCAGGGAATAAACCTGCCTCTCCACTGCTCTCTGAGACAAGAATGGATTTACTCACAATTAGATGTTTTTCTCCTGTAGGTTTTTAATGTTTGTGGAATTAATTATGTCACTCTGCTCTCTCTCGCTAGCTGTAGGTGTGTATGTGTAGTGTGTGTGTGGATGTGCTCAGTGCTCAATCTGTCAGTAGTGCTTCCGTTCCTCCACACTCTCTCAGCCAGGTCAGGACAATTAGACACATCCACCACCATGAGAGGAGATGAGCAGCTCTTAATGCCCCTGCATCCAGTGATAGGGGAGAGGACCAATACTAACACTTACTGGCTAGCCTACATCTAGGTAGAGTGAAGAGAACAAGGGTTTAGTACACATGCCAGATACTTTGATGGAAAGAGGAGAGAACTAGGGATTAGGGAGGAGGACCGGGGGAAAGGAAAGAGGACCAGAGCTTCCACACACGTTTCACCAAGGAGGATAAGCTCTTTCTAAACCTTCTACATCCAAGACGGATAGAGCTCAGCTGGTTTACATATGTTACATCCTGGAATTGGATTTGTAAACCTGCCTACATGGTTGAAGATATGAAAGATCGTACAATTACATCCAAATGTACACCTACATTCATGAATGTATTCTCCCTATACTTATTCCACATCCAGTATGAGGATTTGGGAATGTACACACTGGTGTGAAGGGGTCTTCCCTATGGGCTCTATTATTGTGTACTTGTCCTCATCCTGCTCCACTGACTGATGCAATGCAGTGACTGATGCAATGCTCAGGGCCAGAGGCAAGGCACATACACTAGAGGTGTTAGTCCTTATTAGAAGCACAAAGTGAACATGGAATTCCATTTCCTCCTCTCCCCCCATCTCTTTCCTCTCTCCTCCCCTCTATGCCCCTGCCCTGGGGACTAATACAGTGGAAATAGAGTAGACCTGGTCGCTAGTGAGTACTCAGCAGGTAATAAACTAGTATTAGATAAAGAGGGCCAGTTCATTAAAGTGACCTGCTCTCTCTTCTCTACACAACTGACATGTGTCCCCTGAGACAGAGAATGGAGGGAATGGGCCACAGGGCCACAGAGCCTGCAGAGCCACAGGCAATCTACACTAGACATGATTGTCATTCTGCCATTCCCCCAGAGGCTCCTCCCTCCCCCTCTACTCCATCTACCGTTCTCTACCCCTCTTCTCTTGCCATCAGTCCTTCATTCTTTCTCCTATCCTACTCTCTATCCCTCTCCCTGGTGGTTTGCTGTGAGGTCCCTAAACTGTGTGAGTTGCTGCAGCGTGTACCGGTCAGAAGTACTCAAGGGTAATGTGTAGATCATTCATTCTCTATACAGGTGTGTAATAGAGGGGAGAGAGAGAGAGGGGAGAGAGAGATAGGGGAGAGGGAGAGAGGGGAGACAGAGAGAGGGGGGAGAGAGAGAGAGAGAGAGAGAGGGGGAGAGGGGGGAGAGAGAGAGGGAGAGGGGAGGGAGAGAGGAGAGGGGAGAGAGAGGGGGGAGAGATGGGAGAGAGAGGGGGGAGGGGAGAGGGGAGAGAGAGAAAAGGGAGAGAGAGAGAGGAGAGAGAAAAGGGACAGAGAGTGAGGAGTGAGAGAGAGAGAGAGAGAGAGAGAGAGAGTGAAAGAGAAAGAGGGTGGGAAGAGAGGGAGAGAGGGGGAGAGAGAGAGAGGGGAGAGAGAGGAGAGAAGGAGTGAAGGAGAAAGAGAGTGGGGAGAGAGCAAGAGAGGGAGAGAGGGGGGAGAGAGAAGGAGAGGGGGGGGAGAGAGAGGGAAGAGAGAGTTTAGAGAGAGGGAATATATAGATAGGGGAAATATGCACACACTTTAACTTCCTGACTGATGTCTTGAGATGTTGCTTCAATATATCCTCATCATTTTCCTTTGTCATTAATCAGAGAGGCGACAAAGAGACCAAAGATAACCTTGAAGGAGCTGCAAAGTTCCACAGCGGAGTTTGGAGTATTTGTCCATAGGACCACTTTAAGCCGTACACTCCACAGAGCTGGGCTTCATGGAAGAGTGGCCAGAAACAAAATAAGCAAAAGGCATGTTGGAGACTCCCCAAACATATGGAAGATGGTACTCTGGTCAGATGAGACTAAAATTGAGCTTTTTGGTCATCAAGGAAATCGCTCAAACCCAACACCTCTCATCAACCCGAGAACATCATCCCCACAGTGAAGCATGGTGGTGACAGGGACTGAGAAACTGGTCAGAATTGAAGAAATTATGGATGGCGCTAAATACAGGGAAATTCTTGAGGCAAATCTGTTTGTCTTCCAGAGATTTGAGACTGGGACAGAGGTTCACCTTCCAGCAGGACAATTACCCTAAGCGTACTGCTAAAGCAATACTCGAGTGGTTTAATGGGAAACATTTAAATGTCCTGAAATAGCCTAGTAAAAGCCCAGACCTCAATCCAATTTAGAATCTGTGGTATGTTTTAAAGATTGCTGTACACCAGCAGAACCCATCCAACTTGAAGGAGCTGGTGCAATTTTAACTTGAAGAGGGTCAAAATCCCAGTGGCTAGATGTGGCAAGCTTATCAAGAGACATACCCCAAGACACTTGCAGCTGTAATTGCTGCAAAGGGTAGCTCTATAAATTACTGACTTTGGGGGGGTAATTTTTATGCACGCTCAAGTTTTCATTTTTGTCTTATTTCTTGTTTGTTTCACAATAAAAGTGGTATTCATGTTGTGATCATGAAATTATACAAACCTCCAAAAAATACATTTTATTTCCAGGTTGTAAGGCAACAAAATAGGAAAAATGCCAAGGGGGTGAATACTTTTGCAAGCCACTGTAGATGGAATTGGTGTTTCTGGTCCTGACAATGGGACCTTTTTGGAACACCATTATTTTTGTCTTACTGAAATGTACTGTCAGGGCCCAGGTCTGTGCAGAAGATCTAGGTGCTGCTGTAGGGGTTCCTTGGTTGGGGACAGAAGCACCAGATCGTCAGCAAACTGTAGACATTTGACATGAGACTCTAGTAGGTTGAGGCCGGGTGCTGCAGACTGTTCTAGTGCCCTCGCTAATTCGTTGATATATATGTTGAAGAGGGTGGGGCACAATCTAGATCCCTGTCTCACCGCCCAGCCCTGTCAAATTTTACCTTCACTATTACAGTAAAAATGTTTTGACAAGGAAGTTGTCGAGAAGAGATTTAATTTGTTGCTGCCTTATTGTTTTTTTTGGGAGGTTTCTACAGTACTTTCCTTCCATCTATAGCATTTGTTAATATTATGCTCTTCCTTTGGCTTTGATGCCTCATGATTGAGCATTGCTCTCTTCAAGTAGATTGTGATTTGTCTGTTATCTGATAGTGGTGTCAGTGGGCTGACTGTGAACGCTCTGAGGAACTCTGGGTTGAGGTCAGTGATAATGTAATCTACAATACTACTGCCAAAGGATGAGCTGTACGTGTACCTACCGCAAGAGTCCCCTCAAAGCCTACCTTTGACTATGTACAGACCCAGCATGCGACAGAGCTTCAGGGGATTTGACCTGTTTATGTAGTTTGTTTTTTCATAGTTGTGTCTGGGAGGCATATTTGGGAGGGAATGCTATCACCTCCAGTTAGGTGTTTGTCCCCCTGTGTGCTAAGAGTGTCAAGTTATTGTCTAGTTCTGGCATTTAGGTTGCCATAGACTAGTATATGTCCCTGGAAATGATTAATCTCCCCCTCTAGGATGGAGAAGCTGTCATCGTTAAAATATGGGGATTATATTGGCATACCCTCTGAGTCTCTTCCCTGTTTCATAACTGGTAGGTAGGACACATAAGGAAATGTTTATCTCTTGAGATAATTCCCATATTCATTTCCAGCCAGATGTAAAATGTTCCTGTTTTGACCTAATTGATAGAGTGTATTAGGTCTGCTCTGTACCAAATTGGCATACCCTCTGAGTCTCTTCCATGTTTCATAACTGGTAGTTTGGTGGAGGGTACAGAATCCAGAAAATCACATTGTAGGATTTTTTATTATTTTTTTTGCAAATTATGGTGGGGGGGTCAAAATGATCACAAGAACGGTGAGCAAAAATCCCAGAACCACACGGGGGGACCTAGTGAATGACCTGCAGAGAGCTGGGACCAAAGTAACAAAGCCTACCATCAGCAAGGGCATTGAAGATGAAACGTGGCTTGGTCTTTCAGCATGACAATGATCCCAAACACACCGCCCGGGCAACGAAGGAGTGGCTTCGTAAGAAGCATTTCAAGGTCCTGGAGTGGCCTAGCCAGTCTCCAGATCTCAACCCCATAGAAAATCTTTGGAGGGAGTTGAAAGTCAGTGTTGCCCAGCAACAGCCCCAAAACATTACGGCTCTAGAGGAGATCTGCATGGAGGAATGGGCCAAAACACCAGCAACAGTGTGTGAAAACCTTTGGAAGACTTACAGAAAACGTTTGACCTCTGTCATTGCCAACAAAGGGTATATAACGAAGTATTGATATAAACTTTTGTTATTGACCAAATACTTATTTTCCACCATAATTTGCAAATAAATTCATTAAAAATCCTACAATGTGATTTTCTGGATTTTTTTTCTCATTTTGTCTGTCATAGTTGAAGTGTACCTATGATGAAAATTACAGTCCTCTCTCATCTTTTTAAGTGGGAGAACTTGCACAATTGGTGGCTGACTAAATACTTTTTTGCCCCACTGTTTATTCCAGGATTCCAGGATGTTCCTCTCCCTCCTCCTGCAGTGCTGTTAGCTGTGCCATGTGTTCCTCTCCCTCCTCCTGCAGTGCTGTTAGCTTTGCCATGTGTTTCTCTCTATCCCCCTGCAGTGCTGTTAGCTGTGCCATGTGTTCCTCTCCCTCCTCCTGCTGTGCTGTTAGCTGTGCCATGTGTTCCTCTCCCTCCTCCTGCAGTGCTGTTAGCTGTGCCATGTGTTCCTCTCCCTCCTCCTGCAGTGCTGTTAGCTGTGCCATGTGTTCCTCTCCCTCCTCCTGCTGTGCTGTTAGCTGTGCCATGTGTTCCTCTCCCTCCTCCTGCAGTGCTGTTAGCTGTGCCATGTGTTCCTCTCCCTCCTCCTGCTGTGCTGTTAGCTGTGCCATGTGTTCCTCTCCCTCCTCCTTAAGTTCTCTCACCTTAGACCGGAGTGCAGTCAGCTCTCTCAGACATCCATCTACTGTTGAAGTCGTAAGTTTACATACACCTAAGCCAAATACATTTAAACTCAGTTTTTCACAATTACTGACATTTAATCCTAGTAACAATTCCCTGTCTTAGGTCAGTTAGGATCACCACTTTATTTTAAGAATGTGAAATGTCAGAATAATAGTAGAGAGAATTATTTATTTCAGCTTTTATTTCTTTCATCACATTCCCTGTGGGTCAGAAGTTTACATACACTCAATTAGCATTTGGTAGCACTGCCTTTAAATGGTTTAACTTGGGTCAAACGTTTAGGGTAGCCTTCCACAAGCTCCCAACAATTAGTTGGGTGGATTTTGGTCCATTCCTCCTGACAGAGCCTGTGTAACTGAGTCAGGTTTATTGGCCTCCTTGCTCACACTCGCTTTTTCAGTTCTGCCCACACATTTTCTATAGGATTGAGGTCAGGGCTTTGTGATTGCCACTCCAATACCTTAACTTTGTTGTCCTTAAGCCATTTTGCCACAACTTTGGAAGTATGCTTGGGGTCAATGTCCATTTGGAAGACCCATTTGCGACCAAGCTTTAAATCCTGACTGATGTCTTGAGATGTTGCTTCAAATATCAGTAGTATTTTCCTGCCTCATGATGCCATCTATTTTGTGAAGTGCACCAGTCCCTCCTGCAGCAAAGCACCCCCACAACATGAAGCTGTCACCACGCTGCTTCACGGTTGAGATGGTGTTCTTCGGCTTACAAGCCTCCCCCTTTTTCCTCCAAACATAACGATGATCATTATGGCCAAACAGTTCTATTTTTGTTTCTTCAGACCAGAGGACATTTCTCCAAAAAGTACGATCTTTGTCCCCATGTGCAGTTGCAAACCATAGTCTGGCTTTTTGATGGCAGTTTTGGAGCAGTGGCTTCTTCCTTGCTGAGACGCCTTTCAAGTTATGTCGATGTAGGACTCGTTTTACTGTGGATATAGATACTTTTGTACCTGTTTCCTCCAGAATCTTCACAAGGTCCTTTGCTCTTGTTCTGGGATTGTTTTGCACTTTTCGCACCAAAGTATGTTCATCTCTAGGAGACAGAACGCGTCTCCTTCCTGAGCGTTATGACGGCTGCGTGGTCCAATCTGTTCAGATTGTTTTATAAACAGTGTTTATACTTGCGTACTATTGTTTGTACAGATGAACGTGGTACCTTCAGGCATTTGGAAATTGCTCCCAAGGATGAACCAGACTTGTGGAGGTCTATATATTTTTCTGAGGTCTTTGCTGATTTCTTTTGATTTTCCCATGATGTCAAGCAAAGAGGCACTGAGTTTGAAGGTAGGCCTTGAAATACATCCACAGGTACACCTCCAATTGACTCAAATTATGTCAATCAGCCTATCAGAAGCATCTAAAGCTATGACATCATATTCTGATATTTTCCAAGCTGTTTTAAAGGAATTCAAAAAAAAAAACTGCTGCTCAAGGGTATTGGGAACGATGCAGTTCAATGATACCAATGGGGGACCTCATTGAATTCTGAATTTTGTTCTTTGAGGAAACACTGCTTTTGGAGTCAATAGCAGAGGTAATAACTTTGTTTTGCTTACCTCTGAATGTGAATCTCTGTACAGGTGGAAAGAACCTGGTATTTCTCTTTACCTTCTTCATGCAATTCACTATTTACAGTCCTCACTTGACAGTATTTTCATTTTGTCACATGTTAACTTCAGTGTATCTCAATTGTGATACAGTGAATTATAAGTGAAATAATCTGTCTGTAAACAATTGTTGAAAAATATACATGTGTCATGTACAAAGTAGATGTCCTAACCGACTTGCCAAAACTATAGTTTGTTAACAAGTGTATGTAAACTTCCGACTTCAAATGTATCTCCACCTTCAGCCCACTGGGGACTGTAGGGCTGCTCTGTTTTGTGTGTCTGTGCTGTCTGGAGTGTGTGGACTAGCCCTCTGAGCTCCACCATGTCTCTCTCCAGCTCTGTGAATGTATCCCTCTCAGTGATGGAGGAGCAGTGCAGTTGTGGACCTGGGTGTGTTCAATGCTGGGGGGGTGACTATCCTCGTTTGCAGGACAGTTTGAAGAGGAACTTTCTCTCTCTCTCTCCACCCCTCTCTCAATTTTTCTCCTTAATCCTTCTGCCTGCTAGTGGTGATCAGTCCAAAAGGCACTCATTGCAGCCCACCTACCCGGGGATAAATCAATACACAAATTACAACACAGAAGCCATTATTTAAGTCAAGGTTCCAGCAAGAAAATGATTGTTCTCTGTTCAGAACTACCAGAACAAAATAATAATTTCCCCCTCTCTTCATTACTCTCTCTGGTGAAGAAGGGCACCAGAGGGAACTAAAAACCCATTTATGCCAACA
The DNA here is from genome assembly GCF_057628025.1 of Oncorhynchus mykiss. Classification (NCBI taxonomy): domain Eukaryota; kingdom Metazoa; phylum Chordata; class Actinopteri; order Salmoniformes; family Salmonidae; genus Oncorhynchus; species Oncorhynchus mykiss. Next base: position 60,250,229 of record NC_143037.1, read on the forward strand.
CCTAATGACGCGTTACTCTGGCTGACTAACACACCATTAGGTCTAGGCGGACTAAAATATATGATGATGTCGAGGGGAGAAAATGCTTGTCAATCAATGCCTCGTCGGCCACATGTTCTCATCTCTTAATGTTGATAATGGAGTTATGAGTGTGCAGGTGTGTGCTGCGTCTTGGACTGTTTTGAATCTATGTAATGCAGATGTTTTTTCCAGCACAGGTGTTCAGTTTCCCACTAACTCTAGTTCATCATCTTACTAATACTATTTATCATCATTACAAGGATATATATATATATATATATAGAGAGAGAGAGAGAGAGAGAGAGAGAGAGAGAGAGAGAGAGAGAGCGAGAGAGAGAGAGAGAGAGAGAGAGCCAGAGAGATAGAGCCAGAGGGAGGGAGAGGGAGAGACAGACATAGGGAGGACTTAGCCAGTCCACAGTGTGGGTTTTCCACCCCCCTAGCAGCGGTACAGAAACTTCAGTCCACAGTGTGGGTTTTCCACCCCCCCAGCAGCAGTACAGAAACTTCAGTCCACAGTGTGGGTTTTCCACCCCCCAGCAGCAGTACAGAAACTTCAGTCCACAGTGTGGGTTTTCCACCCCCCCAGCAGCAGTACAGAAACTTCAGTCCACAGTGTGGGTTTTCCACCCCCCAGCAGCAGTACAGAAACTTCAGTCCACAGTGTGGGTTTTCCACCCCCCCAGCAGCAGTACAGAAACTTCAGTCCACAGTGTGGGTTTTCCACCCCCCCAGCAGCAGTACAGAAACTTCAGTCCACAGTGTGGGTTTTCCACCCCCCCAGCAGCAGTACAGAAACTTCAGTCCACAGTGTGGGTTTTCCACCCCCGAGCAGCAGTACAGAAACTTCAGTCCACAGTGTGGGTTTTCCACCCCCCCCAGCAGCAGTACAGAAACTTCAGTCCACAGTGTGGGTTTTCCACCCCCCAGCAGCAGTACAGAAACTTCAGTCCACAGTGTGGGTTTTCCACCCCCCCAGCAGCAGTACAGAAACTTCAGTCCACAGTGTGGGTTTTCCACCCCCCCAGCAGCAGTACAGAAACTTCAGTCCACAGTGTGGGTTTTCCACCCCCCCAGCAGCAGTACAGAAACTTCAGTCCACAGTGTGAGTTTTCCACCCCCCAGCAGCAGTACAGAAACTTCAGTCTGCCCCTTAATTGGTGCTATTAATATTGGTTAAAGTTTTAATACCTATTTATTAAAACTTTAAAGAAAATGAATTATGAATCTCAAAGGCGATGTTCTATATAAAGATTTGTGAATCAATTATTGATGTGCGACCACTTCATTTAATCTGCAGAGATCTCATTCCTAAGGTCCATTATTAGGTTCAATTCTCAGCATTAAATACATCTAAGTTCCTTTTGAATCATTCTATTTTAACTGCTTGAGTATTTAACGGCTCAAAAAACGACGTTTGCCTTCATTAGATAAACGTCATAACATCGATATGGGCTTGCTGAGATCATGTTACTCAGAACTACTCCAGCCCCAAGCCAAGCTTAGAGGCAGTACCTGGCCTTTAAAAGAAACCTTTATTAATGAAGTCCATGCCAGAGAGAACCTTGGGATGTGCTGTTTTTTCTCCATAAGTATCTCTGGTCTTTGACAGTGGGTCTCAAACGTAAATTGGGTCTGAAACATAAATTGGGTCTCAAACATAAATTTAGAGTCTAGTGAGGAGGCAGCTAGCTATATACAGAGTGGGAATCTTAATGTACACCAAGTGCCTAGCTAATTCGGCCTGTTTATATCATTAAAGCACCATGGGCTGACAGATAAACTGCCGGTACAAAGCCCCGGTGCTTATCAGCTGAAAAGAGCAGAGTCATATACAAGGAGACAGATTTAAGAAAAGCTCAAATCCCCTGTTATTAGAACGAATTAAAACTAAAAGATTTGACATTTCCTCTCTACACTTGCACCCAGTAATCTCCATGTGAGTATGATTTCGGGGGTTTGAGCTTTCACAATAACTTATGAAATGCGTATACCTAATTAAACCCAGAAAAGAAAACTATAATCCATATTTAAAGTTTGAAAATCCCATTAATCTGGTTGTAAACGAATGCACAAATGCCCCCTAAAGAAATCGCTCCTCAATGCAAAAAATAATGAGAACAGTGGAGTGATTTGTGAAGGGGAACAGGAAGAAGGGCATCAGTTCACCCTCTAGCCCTCTACTACTCATCCCCCTCTCCTTCCATCTTGCCCTCTATACTTCTATCTTTCTCTTCAGCCCCCCCCCCCCCCCCCCCTCCCCCTGCCCGAACCCCCTTTAGGACAGAAGAGTGTTGAGGCTGGTCTTGTTAGATTAAATATTAATGGGGAGTTGATGAGGGGAGAGAAGGTAGGTGGGAAGAGCGGAGACACACTCCTGTATCCTGTGGCCTACTTCTCTGTCTTAATGGGTGGTTGCCCATTATTCATGTACCAGCTAACCTGCACTGGCATCTCCGCTGGCACAGAGTGGGTGCTGAGCTGTTCCAGCCAGGCATATGGGAGCCAGGTCAAGGACCTTTAAATAGAAATCTGAAGATTTGGAGATTTCAATGTGCAGGAGGACGTTTTATCATATGACAGAGTGGGCTTCAGAGTGGGTCTGCAGTTTTGTTGAGCTCATTTGTGTCCAAGGCTAAATGGCTTCAAATGTTGTTGGTCTGTTGTTAGCAGTTTGTGTGTGTGTGTGTGTGTGCGTGCGTGTTTGGCTAGTGTTTAGTAGTACTAAGAGGTGTGAATGCATGGTAAGTGGTGGTGGAGTACACAGAGGTCTCTGGTAATTGTAAGTGAATCAATTAGAGAACACTACATCACATGTCTCCTATGTATTATTCATGCTTTCATAGCACGCTCATAATGCATCTGAAGTATTGACGTTAAACTGCATGTCATCTGCACATGACAGCCCTTATAGAGCATAACTATGCACAGAGGAGTTGACACACTGGTTTACACACACGCGCGCACACACGTATTCTATCGTGCGCACACTCACACACACACCCATTAGTCACACCACAGCTGTTCAACACACATTTTCACTCACCAATGAGTAGTCCCACTGTAGAAATACATTTAGATGCAGGTGTGTGTTTTAACACAACTTGGTATGACTATTGCATGCATGTATTATTAGATATGCCTACTGACCCAGTGTACCTGATTAGCATTTACTACTTTCAACATGGTTTGTATTGTCCATCGTCTCTCAGCACAAGAGTTCTTAGTAACAGCCATAGAGACAATGAGATGGCCAGATGTGAAAGCACTCCTCAACACAGTCTGACCGCCACCTCACTACTTGCAGGCTACAGAGAGAGGAGCTCTCCCTCTCCCTCCCTCTGGCTCTCCCTCTGGCTCTCTCTCTGGCTCTATCTCTCTGGTTCTATCTCTCTGGTTCTATCTCTCTGGCTCTCTCTCTCTGGCTCTCTCTCTCTGGCTCTCTCTCTCTCTGGCTCTCTCTCTCTCTGGCTCTCTCTCTCTCTGGCCCTCTCTCTCTGGCCCTCTCTCTGGCTCTATCTCTCTGGCTCTCTCTCTGGCTCCCTCTCTCTCTCTCTCTCTCTGGATCTCTCTGGCTCTCCCTCTGGCTCTATCTCTCTCTCTGGCTCTCTCTCTGGCTATCTCTCTCTCTCTCTCTCTGGCTATCTCTCTCTCTCTGGCTCTCTCTCTCTCTCTCTGGCTCTCTCTCTCTCTCTCTCTGGCTCTCTCTCTCTCTCTCTCTCTCTCTGGCTCTCTCTCTCTCTCTGGCTCTCTCTCTCTCTGGCTCTCTCTCTGGCTATCTCTCTCTCTCTCTCTCTGGCTATCTCTCTCTCTCTGGCTCTCTCTCTCTCTCTCTGGCTCTCTCTCTCTCTCTCTGGCTCTCTCTCTCTCTCTCTCTCTCTCTCTCTGGCTCTCTCTGGCTCTCTCTCTCTCTGCACTCTCTCTCTCTTTGGCTCTCTCTCTCTCTCTGGCTCTCCCTCTGTCTCTCTCTGTCTCTCCCTCTCTCTCTCTCTAGCTCTCTGGCTCTCTCTATGGCTCTCTCTCTGGCTCTCTCTGGCTCTCTCTCTCTGGATCTCTCTCTCTCTCTCTCTCTCTCTGGCTCTCCCTCTGGCTCTATCTCTCTCTCTGGCTCTCTCTCTCTCTGGCGATCTCTCTCTCAATTCAATTCAATTCAATTCAAGGGCTTTATTGGCATGGGAAACATGTGTTAACATTGCCAAAGCAAGTGAGGTAGACAACATACAAAGTGAATATATAAAGTGAAAAACAACAAAAATTAACAGTAGACATTACACATACAGAGGTTTCAAAACAGTAAAGACATTACAAATGTCATATTCTATATATATATATATATATATACAGTGTTTTAACAATATACAAATGGTTAAAGGACACAAGATAAAATAAATACGCATAAATATGGGTTGTATTTACAATGGTGTGTGTTCTTCACTGGTTGCCCTTTTCTCGTGGCAACAGGTCACAAATCTTGCTGCTGTGATGGCACACTGTGGAATTTCACCCAGTAGATATGGGAGTTTTTCAAATTTGGATTTGTTTTCGAATTCTTTGTGGATCTGTGTAATCTGAGGGAAATATGTATCTCTAATATGGTCATACATTGGGCAGGAGGTTAGGAAGTGCAGCTCAGTTTCCACCTCATTTTGTGGGCAGTGAGCACATAGCCTGTCTTCTCTTGAGAGCCATGTCTGCCTACGGCGGCCTTTCTCAATAGCAAGGCTATGCTCACTGAGTCTGTACATAGTCAAAGCTTTCCTTAATTTTGGGTCAGTCACAGTGGTCAGGTATTCTGCCGCTGTGTACTCTCTGTTTAGGGCCAAATAGCATTCTAGTTTGCTCTGTTTTTTTGTTAATTCTTTCCAATGTGTCAAGTAATTATCTTTTTGTTTTCTCATGATTTGGTTGGGTCTAATTGTGCTGTTGTCCTGGGGCTCTGTAGGGTGTGTTTGTGTTTGTGAACAGAGCCCCAGGACCAGCTTGCTTAGGGGACTCTTCTCCAGGTTCATCTCTCTGTAGGTGATGGCTTTGTTATGGAAGGTTTGTGAATCACTTCCTTTTAGGTGGTTGTAGAATTTGACGGCTCTTTTCTGGATTTTGATAATTAGTGGGTATCGGCCTAATTCTGCTCTACATGCATTATTTGGTGTTCTACGTTGTACACGGAGGATATTTTTGCAGAATTCTGCGTGCAGAGTCTCAATTTGGTGTTTGTCCCATTTTGTGAAGTCTTGGTTGGTGAGCGGACCCCAGACCTCACAACCATAAAGGGCAATGGGCTCTATGACTGATTCAAGTATTTTTAGCCAAATCCTAATTGGTATGTTGAAATTTATGTTTCTTTTGATGGCATAGAATGCCCTTCTTGCCTTGTCTCTCAGATCGTTCACAGCTTTGTGGAAGTTACCTGTGGCGCTGATGTTTAGGCCAAGGTATGTATAGTTTTTTGTGTGCTCTAGGGCAACAGTGTCTAGATGGAATTTGTATTTGTGGTCCTGGTGACTGGACCTTTTTTGGAACACCATTATTTTGGTCTTACTGAGATTTACTGTCAGGGCCCAGGTCTGACAGAATCTGTGCATAAGATCTAGGTGCTGCTGTAGGCCCTCCTTGGTTGGTGACAGAAGCACCAGATCATCGGCAAACAGCAGACATTTGACTTCGGATTCTAGCAGGGGGAGGCCGGGTGCTGTAGACTTTTCTAGTGCCCGCGCCAATTCGTTGATATATATGTTGAAGAGGGTGGGGCTTAAGCTGCATCCCTGTCTAACCCCACGACCCTGTGTGAAGAAATGTGTGTGTTTTTTGCCAATTTTAACCGCACACTTGTTGTTTGTGTACATGGATTTTATAATGTCGTATGTTTTACCCCCAACACCACTTTCCATCAGTTTGTATAGCAGACCCTCATGCCAGATTGAGTCGAAGGCTTTTTTGAAATCAACAAAGCATGAGAAGACTTTGCCTTTGTTTTGGTTTGTTTGGTTGTCAATTAGGGTGTGCAGGGTGAATACATGGTCTGTTGTACGGTAATTTGGTAAAAAGCCAATTTGACATTTGCTCAGTACATTGTTTTCATTGAGGAAATGTACGAGTCTGCTGTTAATAATAATGCAGAGGATTTTCCCAAGGTTACTGTTGACACATATTCCACGGTAGTTGTTGGGGTCAAATTTGTCTCCACTTTTGTGGATTGGGGTGATCAGTCCTTGGTTCCAAATATTGGGGAAGATGCCAGAGCTAAGTATGATGTTAATAAGTTTTAGTATAGCCAATTGGAATTTGTTGTCTGTATATTTGATCATTTCATTGAGGATACCATCAACACCACAGGCCTTTTTGGGTTGGAGGGTTTTTATTTTGTCCTGTAACTCATTCAATGTAATTGGAGAATCCAGTGGGTTCTGGTAGTCTTTAATAGTTGATTCTAAGATCTGTATTTGATCATGTATATGTTTTTGCTCTTTATTCTTTGTTATAGAGCCAAAAAGATTGGAGAAGTGGTTTACCCATACATCTCCATTTTGGATAGATAATTCTTCTTGTTGTTGTTTGTTTAGTGTTTTCCAATTTTCCCAGAAGTGGTTAGAGTCTATGGATTCTTCAATTGCATTGAGCTGATTTCTGACATGCTGTTCCTTCTTTTTCCGTAGTGTATTTCTGTATTGTTTTAGTGATTCACCATAGTGAAGGCGTAGACTCAGGTTTTCCGGGTCTCTATGTTTTTGGTTGGACAGGTTTCTCAATTTCTTTCTTAGATTTTTGCATTCTTCATCAAACCATTTGTCATTATTGTTATTTTTTTTCGGTTTTCTATTTGAGATTTTTAGATTTGATAGGGAAGCTGAGAGGTCAAATATACTGTTAAGATTTTCTACTGCCAAGTTTACACCTTCACTATTACAGCGGAACGTTTTACCCAGGAAATTGTCTAAAAGGGATTGAATTTGTTGTTGCCTAATTGTTTTTTGGTAGGTTTCCAAACTGCATTCCTTCCATCTATAGCATTTCTTAATGTTGCTCAGTTCCTTTGGCTTTGATGCCTCATGAATGATTATTGCTCTGTTTAAGTAGACTGTAATTTTGCTGTGGTCTGATAGGGGTGTCAGTGGGCTGACTGTGAACGCTCTGAGAGACTCTGGGTTGAGGTCAGTGATAAAGTAGTCTACAGTACTACTGCCAAGAGATGAGCTATAGGTGTACCTACCATAGGAGTCCCCTCGAAGCCTACCGTTGACTATGTACATACCCAGCGTGCGACAGAGCTGCAGGAGTTGTGACCCGTTTTTGTTGGTTATGTTGTCATAGTTGTGCCTAGGGGGGCATATGTGGGAGTGAATGCTGTCACCTCCAGGCAGGTGTTTGTCCCCCTGTGTGCTGAGGGTGTCAGGTTCTTGTCCGGTTCTGGCATTTAGGTCGCCACAGACTAGTACATGTCCCTGGGCCTGGAAATGATTAATTTCCCCCTCCAGGATGGAGAAGCTGTCTTCATTAAAATATGGGGATTCTAGTGGGGGGATATAGGTAGCACACAGGAGGACATTTTTCTCTGTTAGGATAATTTCCTTTTGAATTTCTAGCCAAATGTAAAATGTTCCTGTTTTGATTAATTTAATGGAGTGAGTTAGGTCTGCTCTATACCAAATTAGCATACCCCCTGAGTCCCTTCCCTGTTTCACACCTGGTAGTTTGGTGGATGGGACTACCAGCTCTCTGTAACCTAGAGGGCAACCAGTGGGTCCATCTCCTCTATACCAGGTTTCTTGCAGGATGACAATGTCTGTATTACCGATTTCTTTGGTGAAGTCCGGGTTTCTGCTCTTTAGGCCAAAGGCAGATGACCTCAGGCCTTGGATATTCCAGGATAATATAGTGAAGGCTTTTTGTTCCATAGAGTGTCCAATGTTGTTGGTCGTGGTTTGGCCTCAGGCCAGTAAGTGTGAGCAGAGCCTGCTGAGCATCTGGTACATGCCATTGGCTTGGGCGAGTGTGAGAGTGGGGGTTGGGACTGTTTGCCCGCTCACTACCTGGGCGTATGTGTGGCTTCCATGTTGAGGCCCTCTTTGCGGGGGTGGGGTGCATGGGGTGGGCAGGAGTGGCATAGGTCTGATCTGAGGGGGCCTAAATGGGGTGTGGGCATGGTTGACGTGGGGGGGTGTTGATTGGTTGGGGTGGGGGTGTGGCTGTGTCTGGGTGTACTGTGGTCTGGATGTAATTCCTCTTGGCGTGGGTCCTCTATGTGTAGGTCCAGGGGGGGGTCCTGCAGATCTGGGAGGGTGTCTCGCTGGTCTGGATGGGGTGTCTATTGATCTTTTGCTCCTGTGTGAAGTGTTGGGGATACGTTTGAGAGCGATGTCCTTTAGAGTTCGGGCAAAGGTGGGCACTGCTGCCTTGTAGAGGTGGACCTGGTCATAGAGGCTGTTCAAGTCCAGGGTGGAGTGGTGGGCCAGGAAAACGTTTGGTTTTGAGGCACAGTCACGGGAAATACTTGCATTTACCCGCTGTATTGTGGCAGGGTGGAAGTCTTTTCGTGGTAGCAGGGTGGAGATAACCACTTGTGCGTTGGGGAAAGTAGAAGAAGCCTTTTCAATCACTCCCTTCAGTGCTGTGGCCACTCTTTCCTGCTGTGCTCTCAGGTCGTTTGTGCCTGTGTGTATTATTATGTGGCTGGGTGAGCCTAGTTTGGCCTCAGACAGAAGGTCTAGGGCGCGCTGGGTGTTTGGACACCAGAGTTTAGACACACTGTGTTTGGGAAAAAGTTTTTTTTCTTCTATATATTTCCCATTTGAGTCCATAAGTAGTACAATCTGTGTCTTGTGTTTGTCCTCAGTGGGTGTGGGGGGGTTGTCAAAAGGGCTATCAGGGTGGCTGACAGGGGGGGTGCTCAGAGGGGGTGAGAGCCTCTGGGCTTGGGGTTCTTCATTGGTCTGTTCTGCTGTGATGTCGACTCTATGGTCAGGGTCTGGTGTGGACTGTTCTGCTGTGGTGTCGACTCTATGGTCAGGGTCTGGTGTGGACTGTTCTGCTGTGGTGTCGAGACTTTTGTTGGGTGCTGAGGTGGGCTGTTCTGCTGGCTTCTCTGTGGGGGTGGCCACCTCTCTAGTGGGTTGTTCTCTGTCACACGCCGTCCCCCTCAACTTCTCCACCATCCCCCTCACCCTCTCGTCCATCCCCCTCAACCTCTCCTCTCTCTGTCTCTCTCTCTCTCTGGTTCTTTCTCTCTCTCTCTCTCTGGCTCTCTCATTCTCTGGCTCTCTCTCTCTCTGACTTTCTCTCTCTGTCTCTCTCTCTCTCTCTGGCTTTCTCTCTCTCTCTCTCTCTGGCTCTCTCTCTCTCTGGCTCGCTCTCTCTGGCTCTCTCTCTCTGGCTCGCTCTCTCTCTCTCTCTCTCTGGCTCTCTCTGCACTCTCTCTCTCTCTTTGGCTCTCTCTGGCTCTCTCTCTGGCTCTCTCTCTCTCTCTGGCCCTCTCTCTCTCTGGCTCTCTCTCTCTGGCTCTCTCTCTCTGTCTCTCTCTCTCTCTCTGGCTGTCTCTCTCTCTCTCTGGCTCTCTCTCTCTCGGACTCTCTCTCTCTCTCTGGCTCTCTGGCTCTCTCTCTCTCTCTGGCTCTCTCTCTCTGGCTCTCTCTCTCTCTCTGGCTCTCTCTCTGGCTCTCTCTCTCTGGCTCTCTCTCTCTGGCTCTCTCTCTCTGGCTCTCTCTCTCTGGCTCTCTCTCTGCACTCTCTCTCTCTTTGGCTCTCTCTCTCTCTCTGGCTCTCCCTCTGTCTCTCTCTGTCTCTCTCTCTCTCTCTCTGGGTCTCTCTCTGGCTCTCTCTCTCGCTCTCTGTCTCTCTCTCTCTCTGGCTCTCTCTCGCTCTCTGGCTCTCTCTCTCTCTGGCTCTCTCTCTCTGGCTCCATCTCTCTGGCTCTCTCTCTGGCTCTCTCTCTGGCTCTCTCTCTGGTTCTCTCTCTGGAATTTCACCCAGTAGATATGGGAGTTTATCAAAATAGGATTTGTTTTTGAATTCTTTGTGGATCTGTGTAATCTGAGGGAAATATGTCTCTCTAATATGGTCATACATTGGGCAGGAGGTTAGGAAGTGCAGCTCAGTTCCCACCTCATTTTGAAGGTCTGTATCTCTCTCTTGCTCTCTCTCTGGCTCTCTATCTCTCTGGCTCTCTCTCTGGCTCTCTCTCTCTCTCTCTCTGGATCTCTCTGGCTCTCCCTCTGGCTCTATCTCTCTCTCTGGCTCTCTCTCTGGCTATCTCTCTCTCTCTCTCTCTGGCTATCTCTCTCTCTCTGGCTCTCTCTCTCTCTCTCTCTCTGGCTCTCTCTCTCTCTCTCTCTCTCTCTCTCTCTGGCTCTCTCTCTCTCTCTGGCTATCTCTCTCTCTCTCTCTCTGGCTATCTCTCTCTCTCTGGCTCTCTCTCTCTCTCTGGCTCTCTCTCTCTCTCTCTCTGGCTCTCTCTGTCTCTCTCTCTCTCTGCACTCTCTCTCTCTTTGGCTCTCTCTCTCTCTGGCTCTCCCTCTGTCTCCCTCTGTCTCTCCCTCTCTCTCTCTCTAGCTCTCTGGCTCTCTCTATGGCTCTCTCTCTGGCTCTCTCTGGCTCTCTCTCTCTGGATCTCTCTCTCTCTCTCTCTCTCTCTCTCTGGCTCTCCCTCTGGCTCTATCTCTCTCTCTGGCTCTCTCTCTCTCTGGCGATCTCTCTCTCTCTGTCTCTCTCTCTCTCTCTCTGGCTCTTTCTCTCTCTCTCTCTCTGGCTCTCTCATTCTCTGGCTCTCTCTCTCTCTGACTTTCTCTCTCTGTCTCTCTCTCTCTCTCTGGCTTTCTCTCTCTCTCTCTCTCTGGCTCTCTCTCTCTCTGGCTCGCTCTCTCTGGCTCTCTCTCTCTGGCTCGCTCTCTCTCTCTCTCTCTCTCTCTGGCTCTCTCTGCACTCTCTCTCTCTCTTTGGCTCTCTCTGGCTCTCTCTCTGGCTCTCTCTCTCTCTCTGGCCCTCTCTCTCTCTGGCTCTCTCTCTCTGGCTCTCTCTCTCTGTCTCTCTCTCTCTCTGGCTGTCTCTCTCTCTCTCTGGCTCTCTCTCTCTCGGACTCTCTCTCTCTCTCTGGCTCTCTGGCTCTCTCTCTCTGGCTCTCTCTCTCTGTCTCTCTCTCTCTCTGGCTCTCTCTCTCTGGCTCTCTCTCTCTGGCTCTCTCTCTCTGGCTCTCTCTCTCTGGCTCTCTCTCTGCACTCTCTCTCTCTTTGGCTCTCTCTCTCTCTCTGGCTCTCCCTCTGTCTCTCTCTGTCTCTCTCTCTCTCTCTCTGGGTCTCTCTCTGGCTCTCTCTCTCGCTCTCTGGCTCTCTCTCTCTCTGGCTCTCTCTCGCTCTCTGGCTCTCTCTCTCTCTGGCTCTCTCTCTCTGGCTCCATCTCTCTGGCTCTCTCTCTGGCTCTCTCTCTGGCTCTCTCTCTGGTTCTCTCTCTGGCTCTCTCTCTGGCTCTCTCTCTTGTTTTTGAATTCTTTGTGGATCTGTGTAATCTGAGGGAAATATGTCTCTCTAATATGGTCATACATTGGGCAGGAGGTTAGGAAGTGCAGCTCAGTTCCCACGTCATTTTGAAGGTCTGTATCTCTCTCTTGCTCTCTCTCTGGCTCTCTCTCTCTCTGTGTCTCTCTCTGTATCTCTCTCTCTCTGACTCTTGTTGGCTCTCTATATCTCTCTCTGGCTCTCTCTTTGGCGCTCTCTCTGGCTCTCTTGCCCTGGCTCTTTCTGGCATTCTGGCTCTCTGACTCTGGCTTTCTCTCTGGCTCTCTGGCATTTTCTCTGGCTCTCTCTGGCTGTCTCTCTGGCACTCTCTCTGGAACACTCTCTCTCTCTCTCTCTGGCTCTCTGACTCACTGGCTCTATGGCTCTCTCTCTGGCTCTCTGGCACTCTCTGACACGATGGCTCTTGGGCACTCTGTCTGGCTCTTTCTCTAGCTCTCTGACTCTCTGGCACTCTCTGATTCTATCTGGCTGTCTCTCTGGCTATCTGACTCTCTCTGGCTCTCTCTCTCTTGCAGCACTCTGGCTTACTCTCTCTCTCTCTCTGGTGCTCTCTGGCACTCTTTCTGGTTCACCTTCTCTCTCTGGCTGTCTCTCTAGCTCTTTGGCTCTCTGGCACTCTCTCTGAATCTGGCTTTCTGACTCTCTGGCTCTCTGGCACTCCATGGCTTGCTGGCACTCTCTCTGGCTCTCTCTGACTCTCTGGCACTCTCTCTGGATCTGTGGCTCTCTGGTGCTCTCTCTGACTCTCTGGCTCTATGGCACTCTCTTTGACTCTCTGGCTCTCTGGCACTCTCTCTCTGGCTCTCTGGTGCTCTTTGGATCACTGGTACTCTCTCTGGCTGTCTATGGCTCTTTGGCTCTCTGGCTGTCTCTCTAGCTACCTGGCTCTCTGGCGCACTCTGGTTCGCTGGCATTCTCTCTGGAATTCTCTCTGGATCTCTCTCTGGCGCTGTCTCTGGCTCGCTCTATGGATCTCTCTTTGGCTCTCTCTCTGGCTCTCTGGCACTCTCTCTGGCTCTCTTGTTCTCTCTCTCTCTGGCTCGCAGGCTCTCTCTTGCTCTCCGGCTCGCTCTCTGGCTTTCTGGCTCCCTCTCTGACAATCCTGCTCACTCTCAGGCTCTCTGTCTGTCTGTCTTTCTGGCTCTTTCTGGCTTGCCGGCGCTCTCTCTGTCTCTCTCTGGCTTTCTCTCTGGGTCTCTGGCTATCTGGCTCTCTGACTCTCTCTCTGGCACTCTGGTGAGCTCTCTCTCTGAGAGGGATAATTAGAACTATGCATTGGGGAGTTCACACATCATAGAACAGAAACAAGAAATAGAGAGTGTGTGTCTGTGGATTTCTGTCTTTGTGTCTGTGTTGGTGAGTGCGCTGTGCTGTTGTTTTACCCGGACAGTGGAGGTGTTGCGTTGCATGACAGAACCAGCCTCTCTCACTGTGCAGTGTGGTACAATATATCTGTGTCGGCGGTGGACAAGACACATAGTTGCAACTCAACAAGCTCCCGTGAAGCAATTTGGGAGTGGAGGGGGGATGGATGAGGTGTGGGGAGGAGGGGGCTGGTGTTATCGGTCCAATCGTTCCGTGATGGTGAACATCTGGGAGTGTGTGAGCGTCCATCTGTAAGTGAATGACCGCCCAGTCAGTACTAATGGCCTACTATGCTCACTGCCTCTCTGACCGTGTGTTTGAGTTGGATGACCAGCTCAGTCGAGGGAGAGACGCACACTGTTTTTTAAAGCTTCTAGGCATAGCAAACGTGTGTACTCTACACAAGGAAACACATCTTGCACAGTATTCCAACATCGTGAACATCATTCCCATAAGGACAAGTCCTTACCAATATGAATTGAAACAGTAGATTATGGTAGAGTCTTTTCCCATTTGCTTTTCTGTGTTATCTCTGAAGTTGATGGTAAAGTTGACTCTGACAACTTCCGTGTCCTTGAGACTGTCCACCTGCCTCCTTCCTCCATCTGGTCACCACGGGTGACCACTAACATCTACAGGGATTGCCTCCAATCAGAAATCAATGCCCCAGATCACACCTCCTTTCTCCACCGACTTTACCCTCTACCACTGCCCCCAGCTGATCTCCCTTTACCTGTCCAGACAGACGCCTCACACATCAACATATACACACAAAAACACATGCCCACACGCAGCAACACACACACAGACGCACACACGCAGGCACATGTGCACACACACATGTTAAATACTTTATTTGAATCCACAAATAACCTTACATCAAAATATTCAAAGGTCGTTGATGCAAGGACACATAAGGAAATGAAAAGGCCTCTGGTGTAGGTTTCGCGGAAAGAGACCAGGATGCTTTGTGAGGATCAGGTGACGAGTGGCTAATCTGCCCTTGCCTTCCGTTCTGCTAGTTAACGTTCAATCGCTGGAAATCCTATATCCTACCAACGGGACATTAAAAACTAATATATTATGTTTCACCGAGTTGTGGCTGAACGACGACATTAAGAACATACAGCTGACGGGCTATATACTCTATCGGCAGGACAGAACAGCAGTCGCTGGTAAGACAAGTTCAGTTGAGTGTTTTAATAAAATTAACATAAGACAAAACAAGAAACACTAACAGCACACAGACATGAAACAAAAACAATGACGCCTGGGGAAGGAACCAAAGGGAGTGACATATAGAGAAGATAATCAGGGAAGTGATGGAGTTTAGGTGAGGCTGATGACACGCAGGTGCGCGTAACGATGGTTACAGGTGTGTGCCATTATGAGCACCCTGGTAACCTGGAGGCTGAGAGGGAGCACACGTGACAGTACCACCTCCCCGACACGCGGCTCCTGCCGCAGGACGCCGACCAAAATGACGATCCCGGGATCAGGAGCGGACCGGTCACCCATGCTGATGCGTGGGAATCTGACAGACTGGCTGAGGCAGGGGAGCCTGGCAAACTGTCTGAGGCAGGGGAGCCTGCCAAACTGTCTGAGGCAGGGGAGCCTGCCAAACTGTCTGAGGCAGGGGAACCTGCCAAACTGTCTGAGGCAGGGGAGCCTGGCAAACTGTCTGAAGCAGGGGAGCCTGGCAAACTGTCTGAGGCAGGGGAGCCTGGAAAACTGTCTCAGGCAGGCGAGCCTGGCAAACTGTCTGAGGCAGGGGAGCCTGGCAAACTGTCTGAGGCAGGGGAGCCTGGCATACTGTCTGAGGCAGGGGAGCCTGCCAAACTGTCTGAGGCAGGGGAGCCTGGCAAACTGTCTGAGGCAGGGGAGCCTGGCAAACTGTCTGAGGCAGGGGAGCCTGGCATACTGTCTCAGGCAGGCGAGCCTGGCATACTGTCTGAGGCAGGGCAGCCTGGCAAACTGTCTGAGGCAGGGGAACCTGACAGACTGTCTGAGGCATGCAAGCCTGGCAAACTGTCTGAGGCATGCGAGCCTGGCAAACTGTCTGAGGCATGCGAGCCTGTAGCGGCTCCCGGACCCGCCGTCATTCCCACCAAAACAACAACAAAAAATAACTCCCTGATGCTTCCTTTAGGTGAGGCGTCATTCCGTAACGATATGCGCTGAGAGTCCGGGAGATCAGGAAGTGAGTGTTTTAAGAAAATAAACATAAGGCAAAACGAGAGAGAAACACTAACAGCACACAGACATGAAACAGAAACAATGATGCCTGGGGAAGGAACCAAAGGGAGTGACATATAGAGAAGGTAATCAGGGAAGTGATGGAGTCCAGGTGAATCTGACGACGCACAGGTGCGCGTGTAATGATGGTGACAGGTGTGCGCCATAACAAGCAGCCTGGTGACCTAGATGCTGGAGAGGGAGCACACGAGACAGTTATTCTTATCTGTTTTGGGGGAGGGGCTATCTAGTGTCTAATTGGTATACTTCGCCACCATGGCCTATTTATTGCCTAACCTCCCTTTTCTTACCTCATTTGCACACACTGAATATAGATTTTCTTCAGCTGTATTATTGACTATACGTTTAGTTTATTCCATGTGTAACCCTGTGTTGTTGTATGTGTCGAACTGCTTTGCTTCGGCGCATGTGACAAATAAAATGAGATTTGATTTATTATTAGCATTTAAAATGGCCCTCTGTGCCTCTGTGGACACACTATTATCAACCTGAGTAAAGAAAGAAAAACACAGATTAGAAAGAGAGAGCGAGTGGAGGAAAAGAGTTTGGGATTTCCCTCGTCAACTCTGTTGCTTTGAAGAGTAAACACAATACTGGGTCTCATAGTAGTGTCTTGGGGCTTGGCTGGAGTCTGCAGGCCCAGTCAGAACCAATATTACTGGGTACCACAGTTGGCGACTGCAGGCCCAGTCAGAGCCAAAATTACTGGGTTCCACGTCTGTACCACAGCCCTCAAACTGCCTCCTGTGTACGGTAACTCCTCAGTACAATGGAAGAATGCTAAGAAAATCAAACACTAGGGTCTCTACAGTGTTCCTCAATCACCACAGAATCAAAACCTAGAGTACAACACTTTCTGTTCTGTGTTTTAGCCTCCCTATCTGCCCCCCTCTCTCTCTATCTCTCAATCTCTCTCAGTGCATGCTGGGAGTGTTTTGTAGTTGAGAGGCCAGGTGAAGGGCTCTGTCCTTTCTTATTTTCTTGATTATTTCCTTGGTCCTTCTTTAAATTTGTATTTTCTATGGTGGAGGGTTAACACTGTTAGTTTAGCGGTACCGACTGTTAGACTTTTTCAAGGAGGAAACGCACAGAGTTTTAGTCTCCTGGGGGTTTGAACGATGTGGTTTACGCAATGGCTTCGCAGCCTAATGCGGAGAAGACGCTGTCGTTACAGCATGGTTTCAGGTGTGTTGCTGAGAATGGACTTAAGGTGGAAGAGGTTCTGCTCGTGGTCGGCGAGCAGAACAATGTTGTGGATGTGGCGTTTATACATTCCACATCCAGAATGAACAAAGCTGTGGTTGTGTTCTTGAATCTGGTGGCTAGGCTGATTGCTGGTGGAATGTTTGGGGGATGTGTTCTCCTCTTTCGACTCCTTCGACTAGGGTGGTAGTTGCGAATCTACCTCCATTTATTACGGATGATCAAATCCGGAAAGAGCACAGTCAGTTTGGTAAGTTTGCTAGCGGTTTTCGTGTACTGTCGGCAGGTTTTCAGACAGATGCCGTTAAGCATGTTGTTTCGTTCCGGAAGCATGTGTTCATTTCTGAATGACAATCGGCAACAGCTAAATGTGCATTTTGAAGTGAGGCATGGCGAGGGGCTCTATGTGGGGTTTGCCAGCACAGATAGTCTTAGCTTTGCGTGCCCACATAAAGGCTGTAGACAAGGTGAGGGTACAAGCGCCAGTGGGGGAAATCAAGGTAAAAGTGCAGGGAGCCTAGTCATGCTATAGATGGTGGTGTAGATGAGGCTGGGTCTAGCCATGCTATAGATGGTGGTGTAGATGAGGCTGGGTCTAGCCATGCTATATATTGGTGGTGTAGATGAGGCTAGGTCTAGTAATGCTATGGATGGTGGTGTAGATGAGGCTGGGTCTAGTCAGGCTATAGATGGTGGTGTAGATGAT
Source organism: Oncorhynchus mykiss (assembly GCF_057628025.1). Classification (NCBI taxonomy): domain Eukaryota; kingdom Metazoa; phylum Chordata; class Actinopteri; order Salmoniformes; family Salmonidae; genus Oncorhynchus; species Oncorhynchus mykiss. Next base: position 60,267,281 of record NC_143037.1, read on the forward strand.
GGTGGTGTATTTGTGATAATGATAATTACAACAATACTGAATGAACACTTATTTTATTTTTAATATAATATCAAATCAAATTTTATTTGTCACATACACATGGTTAGCAGAGTGTAGCGAAATGCTTGTGCTATAATATATCAATAAAATAAATTTAGCCTCAAGTAAATAATGAAACATGTTCAATTTGGTTTAAATAATGCAAAAACAAAGTGTTGGAGAAGAAAGTAAAAGTGCAATCTATGCTATGTAAGAAAGCTAACGTTTCAGTTCCTTGCTGAGAACATATGAAAGCTGGTGGTTCCTTTTAACATGAGTCTTCAATTTTCCCAGGTAAGAAGTTTTAGGTTGTAGTTATTATAAGAATTATAGGACTATTTCCCTCTATACCATTTGTATTTCATTAACCTTTGACTATTGGATGTTCTTATAGGCACTTTAGTATTGCCAGTGTAACAGTATAGCTTCCGTCCCTCTCCTCACTCCTCCCTTGGCTCGAACCAGCAACACAACGACAACAGCCACCATCGAAGCAGCGTTACCCTTGCAGAGCAAGGGGAAGGCTCAGAGCGAGTGACGGTTGAAACGCTATTAGCGCGTGCTAACTAGCTAATCATTTCACTTCGGTCACAACAGCCTCCTCTCGGGAGTTGATAGGCTTGAAGTCATAAACAACGCAATGCTTGGCGCACAACGAAGAGCTGCTGGCAAAACGCACAAAAGTGCTGTAAGAATGAATGTTTACGCGCCTGCTTCTGCCTACCACCGCTCAGTCAGATACTTAGATACTTGTATGCTTGTATGCTCAGTCAGATTATATGCAACGCAGGACACGCTAGATAATATCTAGTAATATCATCAACCATGTGTAGTTAACTAGTAATTATGATTGATTGATTTTCATAAGATAAGTTTAATGCTAGCTAGCAACTTACCTTGGCTTACTGCATTCACGTAACAGGCAGTCTCCTTGTGGAGTGCAACGAGAGAGAGACAGGTCGTTATTGCATTGGACTAGTTAACTGTAAGGTTGCAAGATTGGATCCCCCGAGCTGACAAGGTGAAAATTTGTCGTTCTGCCCCTGAACGAGTGCAGTTAACCCACCGTTCCTAGGCCGTCATTGAAAATAAGAATGTGTTCTTAACTGACTTGCCTTTTTAAATAAAGGTATATAAGATTGTTATGAAAACTTGAAATCGGCCCTAATTAATCGACCATTCTGATTAATCGGTCGACCTCTAAACATCAGAAGGTGGGGGGAAATTAACCATATTTTGGTAATCCAACCAGTTGAACATATGCGTTGGTATTTAATGAATATGATGTCAGTTCAGTTGTCATCTGAGACATTCTCATCAATGATAGGATGACATAAACGGTACAGTGGAAAGTCTACACATTATAGTTATCAGATTCACATGGAATTGTTGTGCAATTTAAATGTTTGAATATGAAATTATTTGTGAGGGAATGAAATGTGATTTTAGCTTCTAAAATGTGAGAATTGTGTTTTCATGAGTGAATTAGGCCAGACTCAGTGGCCCGCCCTCGTGAAGAGACATTGGTTATAAACAATGAAACACGCCGTCCTCTCCCTTCCTATATAAAGCCTTGACGACAATATAACTTCCTGTTCCTGGGACATTAAGTCGACAGCCTTGACGTTAGAAGGGCAGGTGACACCTACAAAGCAAAGCCAAACTCAGCTACCTAAAGAAATTAGCATTGAATTCCCACGTGAAGAGGAAGATGGACATGTCGAATATGATGAATTTCGACAATACCAGCCAGAATATCGCATGAGCATATAAGCATGGCAACGGGGTGTGAACTCTGATTCACTCCAGCCGCCAAGCGTGGACTAGGAAAGGTCAGACAGAGTATACCGTCTACCACACAACAACGTTACTAAAATGGGTACAGTTTACCACCAGAGACGCTCTTCAAAGAATGGAATAACCCTTGGGCAACTCGCCCGTCCATCTACCATCAACCTATTGAAGCGCAGCTCAGAGTAAATATTCATTGTATTTTCCTTTTCCAAATGGGCGGTAATTTAGAATGCATAAGATCTTGTATTTACGATAGAGACATCGCTTCTCCCTTTGTTCTTCAGTCTTCCCGCTCTTTCACTCAAACCCAACCCCCTTTTCTTTGGGTAAACAGCTGTCATATCTGTTCCGTCCGCTAGGGACATTTTCCTTTATGACATCATTTGTAATCAAGGTATGATTAATTCTGTGTATATGTAATTCTGTGTGATTTAGTTAGGTATTTAGTAAATAAATAATTAAACCCAATTTTGTATTGCTGATTCAACTTGTTAGCCAGGGTTCGTGAAGATAACCAAGAACTTACAACTTTCAGATGAGACTGAAATAAGGTGACGATTAATGTTGACTGCTTTTGATGTAAAATATTACTAGGTCTTTAAGAGTTTATTCGGAAGATAACTGCTCTATAAATATTATTTTATGGTGTGGAGCCTGGTCTGTGGGTGTGGGAGGAGCCTATCTTCCACAATCCAGCCATCCTTTTGTGATTGGTTTAGTCGGCCACCCTGCTGAAGCAACTGATGGCAGCAGGTTTACTAAGGCTGGGCGACTTGCGGCTGCGTGGGGAGGTGGGGTAGAAAACCCCGGAAGTCCTGCACAACAAACAGGACTAACATTTCTAAGGCTGCTGCAGAGAGATTCCTGGGGGAGGTCCAGGAGGCACTGTCTGAGCCGGTAAGGGGGGGAGGGGTGTTTGAGCAGCCAAATGGGAAGGGGCCACCAATGTTTCTGACGGCAGAGAGTGGGGACTGGCAAGGTGGTGTGGAGGACATTTGTTGGACTTTAACACTCCGAGCCTGGGGGAGTTTGGGGGTTGGGCCCTATACAACCTCTGCATTAAGGTGAGGAACTTTAGGAGGATAACAGGAGTGAAGGCACATCAGTGGCAGGGGGCATGTGGGGTGGACAGTATGGCGGGTTTTAGATGGAGGGGGCTTTACAAACTCCCAGTACCAAAGAGGTTTTAATGAAATGAGGATGTATCGTTAAAGAAAGACAACATGTCAATAAAGTCTCTCTCTCTTTTATCATCTGTTGTTGTTCCCTGATATAGACTCGTTGATCTCTGAGTGACAGTGCAGGCTGATCAATGCTTAGCAGTAATGTGTTTTGTCCTCCACCCTTTTGAACTATACTGAATACAAATATAAACGCAACATGTAAAGTGTTGGTCCCATGTTTCATGAGCTGAAATAAAAGATCCCAGAAATGTTCCATACGCACAAAATGCATATTTATCTCAAACAAACGTGTTTACATCCCTGTTGGTGAGTATTTCTCCTTTGCCAAGGTAATCCATCCACCTGACAGATGTGGCATATCAAGAAGCTGATTAAACAGCATGTTCATTACAATAAAAGGCCACTCTAATATGTGCAGTTTTATCACATCTCAAGTTTTGAAGGAGTGTGTAATTGGCATGCTGACTGCAGGAATGTCCAACAGAGTTGTTGCCAGAGAATGTAATGTTCATTTCTCCACCATAAGCCACCTCCAATGTTTATAGAATTTGGCAGTGCGTCCAACCGGCCTCACAATTGCAGACCATGTGCCCCTGCCCAGTCATGTGAATTTATTTAAATTGACTGATTTCCTTCTATGAACTGTAACTCAGTAAAGTCTTTGAAATTGTTGCATGTTGAGTTTATATTTTTGTTCAGTATAATTATGTAAATCTCTAAGACTTTACTTAGGGTGCATGCCTCAGATGGCTGCTGTCACTCTGGGATTCGACACAACACATCAGCGAGTGAGTGACTTATAGTAAACACGTTCGTTCTTTTTCATTTTGTCATACAGACTTCTGTAAAATATTGTTTCAGTACAGTACATTTCAATGAACACAAAAATAGAAAGGCTTCAGAAAAAAAATATACAGCTTATTTTTTGCCATTGCAGGTTTTTACAACAAAAAAACAAAGAAAAGTATAATTACATTACCGTAATCAATACAATATGTTACTGTAAACTCAAACAAAAATAATTACAGTAAAATTACAGTGCAATGGTAAAAATAAAATAGCATTGTAAGGGATTGTAAGGGATGGGGTGGATGGTTTATGGATCCTGCCTTCTGTTAGGGTCTGGCCACATCACCTCATCCACATCACAACCAATGTCATCCCTGGTTAGGCAACGGGGAAAATATTGCCTTGCTTGCCTTATCCAACCCTGGACTGACACCACCTCAATGTCTCTGCATGCCTCTTCCATTGCTTGCAATAGAGGCAGGCGGGCATGTGGTTGGCGGTCATACACTTTCCAACGCCAAGCCAAAAATAATTCCTCAATCAGATTGAGAAATGGGGAGTAAGGAGGCAAGTATACAACTGTGAAGTTATTGTGGTTGGTGAACCAGTCCCTGACCAGAGCACCCCGTGGAAACTAACATTATCCCAGATGACAACAAACCTGGGCTGCTCTGGTCCGTCCTGTACAACTGTGAAGTTATTGTGGTTGGTGAACCAGTCCCTGACCAGAGCAGCCCGGTGGAAAATAACATTATCCCAGATGACAACAAACCTGGGCTGCTCTGGTCCGTCCTGTACAGCTGCATTATGTAGTGCATCCAGGAATATGATTATGTGTGCTGTATTGTAGGGACCAATGATGGCATGGTGATACAGAACTCCTTGCAGACTAATGGCGGAACACAAGGTGATATTTCCCCCGCGCTGCATAGTGACATTCACAATGGCTCTTTGTCCTGTAACATTCCCCTGCGCTGCCCAGGGACATTCACAACGGCTCTTTATCCTGTAACATTCCCCCGCGCTGCCCAGTGACATTCACAACGGCTCTTTATCCTGTAACATTCCCCCGCGCTGCCCAGGGACATTCACAACGGCTCTTTATCCTGTAACATTCCCCCGCGCTGCCCAGGGACATTCACAACGGCTCTTTATCCTGTAACATTCCCCCGCGCTGCCCAGGGACATTCACAACGGCTCTTTATCCTGTGACATTCCCCGAGCTGCTCAGGGACATTCACAACGGCTCTTTATCCTGTAACATTCCCCCGCGCTGCCCAGGGACATTCACAACGGCTCTTTATCCTGTGACATTCCCCCGCGCTGCCCAGGGACATTCACAACGGTTCTTTATCCTGTAACATTCCCCCGCGCTGCCCAGGGACATTCACAACGGCTCTTTATCCTGTAACATTCCCCCGCGCTGCCCAGGGACATTCACAACGGCTCTTTATCCTGTAACATTCCCCCACGCTGCCCAGGGACATTCACAACGGCTCTTTATCCTGTAACATTCCCCCGCGCTGCCCAGGGACATTCACAACGGCTCTTTATCCTGTAACATTCCCCCGCGCTGCCCAGGGACATTCACAACGGCTCTTTATCCTGTAACATTCCCCCGCGCTGCCCAGGGACATTCACAACGGCTCTTTATCCTGTAACATTCCCCCGCGCTGCCCAGGGACATTCACAACGGCTCTTTATCCTGTAACATTCCCCCGCGCTGCCCAGGGACATTCACAACGGCTCTTTATCCTGTAACATTCCCCCGCGCTGCCCAGGGACATTCACAACGGATCTTTATCCTGTAACATTCCCCAGCGCTGCCCAGGGACATTCACAACGGCTCTTTATCCTGTGACATTCCCCCGCGCTGCCCAGGGACATTCACAACGGCTCTTTATCCTGTAACATTCCCCCGCGCTGCCCAGGGACATTCACAACGGCTCTTTATCCTGTGACATTCCCCCGAGCTCCCCAGGGACATTCACAACGGCTCTTTATCCTGTAACATTCCCCCGCGCTGCCCAGGGACATTCACAACGGCTCTTTATCCTGTAACATTCCCCCGCGCTGCCCAGGGACATTCACAATGGCTCTTTATCCTGTAACATTCCCCCGCGCTGCCCAGGGACATTCACAACGACTCTTTGTCCTGTAACATGTCGGCCCTGACGCCTGGTTTTAGCTAGATTGAATCTAGCTTCATCAATGGAAATGAACTCATGAGGCTGTGCAGCTGCGTCAAAGTCCAGGACTCTCTGTAACAGAAAATGCATACACTGTACCTTGAATATGGTTGTAACTCAAAATGGTGTAACTCACACAAGGATGGGGTTTGTGGATGGGGGGTGGGTTTGGTCAGACACATTCAGTCAAAACTACAAGCTACGGGCAAGGCAAGTACCCCCCCCCCCCCCCCCCACCATCCCCAGAATGAGGGCCCCTGCCTATGTCACATACTGCTTTGTCTGAATGCATTTATGCAGTGCAATATGACACAATCTACTGCCATTACTTTATTACAGTACAGTACAGTGACACCTACTTGCACATCGTCATAGTGAAGGTCTTTGACTCTATCGCTGTTCCTTCAAATGGAACCCTGGACAGCGGCTACATCGTAAGTCGGTGTTGACGCGAGATGCTGACACAGTTGATGTTATGGAATGTTATGTGATCTGTGAGGATTTGCTCTCGTAGTTGATGTAGGCGGATGGTGTAGTTTGCCAACACTAGATTGAAAATGGCCAGTTCCTGTTCATGGGTGAACAGATGACCTCCTGAGGGTAGAAGGCAACGTCTGGCAGTTCTGTAGAAAATGCAAGAATATGATGTAATTGGTAAGGTTATTTTTTACATACTATACTGTACACAGTAACATCAAAACTGTATTACACAGCACTATACCCATTTTGTTTGTTCACTGAGGAGCGTAGGCCTAATATTGTAGGACTACATTGTATTGTACTGTGATGCAGCATGATGTGCAACAATTACATAGGTACAGTCTAGTGTAGAAAGTTGAAGACATACCTGTTCTCCAGTCTAAATGTCCGTATTATGGATGCTACCGTGTAGCGACTCAGGTTGTGCTGGACTCTCTGCCCAGCCTCCCTTATCGTCAGGCCATGATTTAATGTCGTCAGAAATAGGTCTCTGTCTATTGCCTGGTCCCCTTTGTTCTTATCTTTGTCCTCCTCCTACGCCTCTCTCTCTTCCTCTTCCTCTCGCTCTCACTACCTCCATGTTTGCAAAGTTCTCACAAAAGACGTGATCTTACATGAGGTCTATTTGCAGTGCTGAGGCTCAGACTAATTGGTGTTCAATTACTGTTGAAGTGTTTTCATGTGTGTGTGGGGGTGTTGTCAATTTCAGGTATGTTTTGCGTTTTGAATAGAAGTGTTTCCCCAATGACTGTAAGAGATTTCATTATTGAACGAAGTGTCAAATGTAAGAAACAGTGTAGTGTTTTGCAAGTGTGTTCCAGAATTGCAAACAAAGTGCAAAGCAGAAAATGTGTTTGTACTTTTGGTGCCTTTGTTTAAGGCGTGGTTACAAAAGGTGTTGATGCTTTTCTCAAAGCATTCACTTTGAGTGGGTAAGCAATCGGCAAAAACTGTAAAGGAAATTAAAGTCACACACTCAGTTTTCCACTGCAGTGTTTTCTAGCTCATCAGTGTTTTCTAGCTCATCAGTGTTTTCTAGCTCATCAGTGTTTTCTAGCTCATCAGTGTTTTCTAGCTCATCAGTGTTTTCTAGCTCATCAGTGTTTTCTAGCTCATCAGTGTTTTCTAGCTCATCAGTGTTTGAAAATGTGATTAAAGAAGTAGCAATCACCCTCGCTAATATGACTCACCTCCAACTGAAGACTCTATTAGGATGAATGAATAGGATGAAGAGTAGGCTTACATAATGTCTGTTTTTAACTCTGCTGGCTGGGTGTGTCATTGATTTGTACTGGCCTCGTGTATGGTTATTAGCTTGTTCTTTTTATATCCATGTTAGTGAGTTTGAAACACTTCTGTGTATCCATTGAACCATTTTACAACAGTATACCTACATTTTTATTTTTCAACAGTACCTACATTTCTTTCTTATAAATTGTATTATTTGTGCATGAATAATTATTCCCTTTGTGAAGGAATGAAAAGAGAGTTGTCCAGGCAATGAAAACATGTCCAGGCTTAACAAATGGTATCCTAGGCAACGTGCTACCTATTCAGTTTTGCACAAATCAATCAATATGTTTTTCAATTAGTAGCAGTATTGACAATTCATTCAGCTAAACATTTATACGTCCTACATGCTGAATCCAATAGCTTCAAGTGGATCGCAACACAACACATTTTAATTACATTTTTTGTTATTTTTTATTTATAACTCCAGTCTGCTCATTCTTGTCTTATTTGTATAATCATGGTTATCCTGATGACAGATTAAGCTATGGTCGTGCTGATGTCGGTAGTTTGTAGTGTCCTGTAGGGGTTTATTAGGGATATTGCTTGTTTGGTGTTGTTGGTAATGTGATTCCACTAATGACGGTAGTAATTGCAGTGGGACAGAGGGAGGGAGGGAGGGTGGGTGAGGAAGCCCTGGTCTGGTTGTTGCTGAGCTTGTAAAGGAACGCCTGAACATGCACCTGCCATCTCCAGATATCATCATTAAAGAGGAGAGATGCCAAGATGAAACATCTCCCCCAGCATCTCCCGCTACACACACACACACACACACACGCACGCACACGCATGCACGCACGCACGCACGCATGCACGCACACACACACACACACACACACACACGCACACACTAATGGATACAGAGCAAGCCAGAGTTGTTGAGAAAAATGGGTTATTGTATTACAATAAAGATGGCTCTGCTTAATTTATCATCTGTAGTTTACGTATAAAAGGCATATTGTGTGGTACATACATACTGTATCTATAACGTCTTTGCAGACATCCGTCAAAACATTCCACTGGATTGTTTAAAGTAAGACATTAACACAAGTATTGACTCTGTATGCATGTTGCCTCTGTGGGTGAATGTGTGTGTGGGTGTGAGTGAGTGACAGAAAGAGAAAGTAACTAAATGAAGAGAGAAATCGAGTACATGTGTCTGAGTGAGTGTGTTGTTCTGCCACCCCAGACCTCCATGTTGAGTGGTATTGGCAGTGGCACATCAAAGCCCATTGAGTGGCTGGTGTGTATTGAGTAAAATGTGGTGTGCACCGGCCCAGCCCACATATGCTGCTGACAGCACCAGGCAAATCACACCCTTGGCCATGTATTTGCATGTTATTTGCATTCCTGCATGTTTAATTAGCGTTCAGTTATAATGCCGGATGAAAGACACAGCATGTAAATATGTTCATCCTCTAATTATGGCGATATATCTCACCGTTAGCCACTACTGCACTTGACTAAGTCCCCGTAGCTATGTGTGTGCATGTGTGTGTGCATGTGCGTGCATGTGTGCTAATGTGTGTGTGTGTTAATTTGTCCAAGCAAAAACAATATCCTCACAGCACAAATTCATGTTGTGAGTTCAATACAAAGAGAAAGCTCTGGAACGAAGCGTGAGGATGCACTCACTGAGAGGAAGGAAGAAAACATCTCAAGGACTTAAACATGGAAAGGGAGAAAAGCATCATGTTTCTGCATTTATCCAACGTTCATCATCATATTTACCCCATAGTCCAGCGATTGGCTCTAGTTAAGTTTATCCTATCAGACTACCTCTAAGGCAATGAAGACTTCTGTGTGACTACTGTCACCTCGACCTTTTAACTTTTAAACATCCTCGCCTGTGTCATCTCTACTTTTAATGTCTCTCTTCTTCTCTGACACCTCTCTCTTTAACTTCACCCTCTCTGTCATCTCTCACTTTTAATGCTCCTTCGCTCTCCTTTTCTTTCTGTTTCCTCTACATTTTTGATTTCCTATTTGAAGTGTGGGAGGGAAAGGTTAGGAGGCAGATGGCCGGTAGTCTGGCTCCACTGTGTCTAGTCCTGTGCCTGTTTAATGGCTTATCTAAAGGTTAGCCACAGAAACGCAGGCCAAAGAGCACCAGGTGACATTTGTCCCTCAACATTAACTACCTAACTCTTCAATCATTTTTTTTCTGTCTTGGTCTCCTACTTTTCTGTTCCTTATGTTGGTAAACTATTTCCACTTTTCTCTTGAACATCTTAAGATACAACAGTTAGTGTGACAATTTAAAACAAGCCATGTTTAATATTTTGTGTGTACTGGTTTTCTTATGACACTTGGCAAGAATCGAAATCTCCAGTTGTGTATTTTATTTCATCTAGAGAACTTTATTAGCATATTATATGAGACAAAAGAAAGAAAAGAAGAGAGTGAGAGAGAAGAGAGAGGCAGGAGGGGACTTCTTTAAGAGAGGACTCATTCAAGTCACTGACTCTTATGGAATGATCAAGGCAATTTTTTCATAAAAGAGGAAATGAGAGGTTTCACGCCCTGACCTTAGTTATCATTGTTTTCTTTATTATTTTGGTCAGGTCAGGGTGTGACAAGGGTGGGTATATGTGTTTTTTTGTCCTGTCTAGGGTTTTTGTATGTTTATGGGGTTTTCTAGTCTAGGTGTTTATACATCTATGGTTGCCTAGATTGGTTCTCAATCAGAGGCAGCTGTTTATCTTTATTTCTGATTGGGGACCATATTTAGGTAGCCATAATCCTTGGGTAGTTTGTGAGTTTTTATTCTATATTTAGTTGCCTGTTCTGCACTAGCCATATTGCTTCACGGTTCATTTAGTTGTTTTGTTAGTTTTGTTCAATGTTCATTCTTCTATTAAATAAGTATGTTCGCTTACCACGCTGCGCCTTGGTCTCCTCTTTATGATGACCGTGACAGAACATCCCACCAAATTAGGACCAAGCAGCGTGCTAAAAAGGAGTGGACATCTTGGAGAAAGAGGAGTGGAGGACATCCTGGACCTGGGAGGATGTAATGGCAGGGGACAAGACCCTGCCATGGAAGCAGGTGGAGATAGCACAGGAGGAATGGCGTTGATATGAGTGTTCACGACTGGCACGGAAGCTCGAGAGGCGGCCCCAATATGTTTTTGGGGGGAGGGACACGGGGAGATTGCATGAGTCAGGTCGGAGACCTGAGCCAACTCCTCGTGCTTACTGTGGGGAGCGTGTTACTGGTCAGGCACCGTGTTATCCTGTGGAGCGCACAGTGTCTCCAGTGTGCTATTCTAGCCCGGTGCGCTCTATTCCAGCTCCTCGCATTGGCCGGGCTAGAATGGGCATCCAGGTAGGAAGGAGGGTGCCGGCTCAGTGCTCCTGGTCTCCAGTGTACCTCCTTGGACCAGGATATCCTGCGCCGGCTTTGCGTACTGTGTCTCCGGTGAGTCTACACAGCCCAGTACGTCCTGTGCCAGCGCCCTGAAAATAAACATCCAGCCAGGACGGGTTGTGTCAGCTCTACACTCCAGACCTCCAGTACGCCTCCACTGTCCAGTACGTCCTGTTCCTCCTCCCCGCACTCGCCCTGAGGTGTGTGTCCTTAGCCCGGTACCACCAGTTCCGGCACCACACACCAGGCCTCCAGTGCGCCTCCAGGGTCCAGTACGCCCTGTTCCTACTCCTCGCACTCGCCCTGAAGTGCGTGTCCCCAGCCCGGTACCACCAGTTCCGGCACCACGCAACACGCCTACAGTGCGCCTCGGCAGTACAGAGTATCCGAAAACAGTACCCAGTCCAGAGCGTCCGGCAACGGTGCCCAGTCCAGAGCTTCCGGCGACAGTTCACAGACCGGAACCTCCAACGACGGGCCACAGACCGGAACCTCCAACGACGGGCCACAGTCCGGAACCTCCAACGACGGGCCCCAGTCCGGAACCTCCAGCGACGGTCCCTAGTCCGGAACCTCCAGCGACGGTCCCTAGTCCGGAACCTCCAACAACGGGCCACAGTCCGGAACCTCCAACGACGGGCCACAGTTCGTAACCTCCAATGACGGGCCACAGTCCGGAACATCCAACGACGGGCCACAGTCAGGAACATCCAACGACGGGCCACAGTCCGGAACCTCCTACGACGGGCCCCAGTCCGGAACTTCGAACGACGGGCCACAGTCCGGGGTCCCCAACGGTGGTCCCCAGTCCAGAACATCCGGCGATGATCCACGCAGCGAGGGTCCCCAGCCTGGGGCCTACGGCGAGGATCCCCAGTCCAGCGCCTCCGACGATGATCCACGGGTCAGTGATACAAAAGTGGACTCAGAGTATAGAAGGGGGGCTGCGTTCAGAACCAAAGCCGCCACCAAGGTTAGATGCCCACCCAGACCCTCCCATATAGGTTTAGGTTTGCGGCCGGGAGTCCGCACCTTTGGGGGGACTCTTTACTCTGAGTCCACTTTTGTATCACTGACCCGTGGATCATCGTTGGAGGCGCTAGACTGCGGTTCCTCGCTGGACTGCGGGGAGTAGGAACAGGACGTACTGTCAGTGTGCATTCTTCCATGAAATAAGTATGTTCACTTACCACTCTGCGCCTTGGTTACCTCTTTATGAAGACCGTGAGGAGGAGAGAGGTGGAATACAGAGGAGGGAGTAGGAAATACAGATAAGTGTGTGTTAGAACAGATAGGTGAAGAGCAGTGCTCTTTGTGTCAAAAGTGTTGGAAAAAGCTCTGTTTCTCATCAGAATTATTGAACATAACCAAACTGTCTGAACTGCTGTTTCAAGAGGAGAACTGTTCCAGCCCTTACAGACAGAGCACGTCAGAGATAGAGAGACAGATAAAGAAAAAAGGATAGAGAGAGCGATAGAAAGAGAGAGATGTGAAGTGTTTCTGTGTATCCTCTCCTAGTTGATCAGCACTACATATTGTCTTTGACTACTACTCTTTCTCTGTGAGTCATCGCAACTGTATGTGTGAATGTGTTATTGACTTACGCCCTACTAAAGTTAGAGTAGATTACACCCTCAAATCCACAGGATTTTGCCTTATTCCAGTCTCCCATTCATTTCACTCTGTATTTTATTTCACCTTTATTTAACAAGGTAGGCAAGTTGAGAACAAGTTCTCATTTATAATTGCGACCTGGCCAAGATAAAGCAAAGCAGTTCGACACATACAACAACACAGAGTTACACATGGAGTAAAACAAACATACAGTCAATAATACAGTAGAAAAATAAGTCTATATACAATGTGAGCAAATGAGGTGAGATAAGGGAGGTAAAGGCAAAAAAAGGCCATGGTAGCGAAGTAAATACAATATATCAAATCAAATCAAAATTTTATTTGTCACATACACATGGTTAGCAGATGTTAATGCGAGTGTAGCGAAATGCTTGTGCTTCTTGTTCTGACAATGCAGTAATAACCAACAAGTAATCTAGCTAACAATTCCAAAACTCTTGTACACAGTGTAAGGGGATAAAGAATATGTACATAAGGATATATGAATGAGTGATGGTACAGAGCAGCATAGGCAAGATACAGTAGATGGTATCGAGTACAGTATATACATATGATATGAGTATGTAAACAAAGTGGCATAGTTAAAGTGGCTAGTGATACATGTATTACATAAGGATACAGTCGATGATATAGAGTACAGTATATACGTATGCATATGAGATGTATAATAATAATGTAGGTAAGTAACATTATATAAGGTAGCATTGTTTAAAGTGGCTAGTGATATATTTACATCATTTCCCATCAATTCCCATTATTAAAGTGGCTGGAGTTGAGTCAGTGTCAGTGTGTTGGCAGCAGCCACTCAATGTTAGTGGTGGCTGTTTAACAGTCTGATGGCCTTGAGATAGAAGCTGTTTTTCAGTCTCTCGGTCCCAGCTTTGATGCACCTGTACTGACCTCGCCTTCTGGATGATAGCAGGGTGAACAGGCAGTGGCTCGGGTGGTTGATGTCCTTGATGATCTTTATGGCCTTCCTGTGACATCGGGTGGTGTAGGTGTCCTGGAGGGCAGGTAGTTTGCCCCCGGTGATGCGTTGTGCAGACCTCACTACCCTCTGGAGAGCCTTACGGTTGAGGGCGGAGCAGTTGCCGTACCAGGCGGTGATACAGCCCGCCAGGATGCTCTCGATTGTGCATCTGTAGAAGTTTGTGAGTGCTTTTGGTGACAAGCCGAATTTCTTCAGCCTCCTGAGGTTGAAGAGGCGCTGCTGCGCCTTCTTCACAATGCTGTCTGTGTGAGTGGACCAATTCAGTTTGTCTGTGATGTGTATGCCGAGGAACTTAAAACTTGCTACCCTCTCCACTACTGTTCCATCGATGTGGATAGGGGGGTGTTCCCTCTGCTGTTTCCTGAAGTCCACAATCATCTCCTTAGTTTTGTTGACGTTGAGTGTGAGGTTATTTTCCTGACACCACACTCCGAGGGCCCTCACCTCCTCCCTGTAGGCCGTCTCGTCATTGTTGGTAATCAAGCCTACCACTGTTGTGTCGTCCGCAAACTTGATGATTGAGTTGGAGGCGTGCGTGGCCACGCAGTCGTGGGTGAACAGGGAGTACAGGAGAGGGCTCCGAACGCACCCTTGTGGGGCCCCAGTGTTGAGGATCAGCGGGGAGGAGATGTTGTTGCCTACCCTCACCACCTGGGGGCGGCCCGTCAGGAAGTCCAGTACCCAGTTGCACAGGGCGAGGTCGAGACCCAGGGTCTCGAGCTTGATGACGAGCTTGGAGGGTACTATGGTGTTGAATGCCGAGCTGTAGTCAATGAACAGCATTCTCACATAGGTATTCCTCTTGTCCAGATGGGTTAGGGCAGTGTGCAGTGTGGTTGAGATTGCATCGTCTGTGGACCTATTTGGGCGGTAAGCAAATTGGAGTGGGTCTAGGGTGTCAGGTAGGGTGGAGGTGATATGGTCCTTGACTAGTCTCTCAAAGCACTTCATGATGACAGAAGTGAGTGCTACGGGGCGGTAGTCGTTTAGCTCAGTTACCTTAGCTTTCTTGGGAACAGGAACAATGGTGGCCCTCTTGAAGCATGTGGGAACAGCAGACTGGTATAGGGATTGATTGAATATGTCCGTAAACACACCGGCCAGCTGGTCTGCGCATGCTCTGAGGGCGCGGCTGGGGATGCCGTCTGGGCCTGCAGCCTTGCGAGGGTTAACACGTTTAAATGTCTTACTCACCTCGGCTGCAGTGAAGGAGAGACCGCATGTTTTCGTTGCAGGCCGTGTCAGTGGCACTGTATTGTCCTCAAAGCGGGCAAAAAAGTTATTTAGTCTGCCTGGGAGCAGGACATCCTGGTCCGTGACTGGGCTGGATTTCTTCCTGTAGTCCGTGATTGACTGTAGACCCTGCCACATGCCTCTTGTGTCTGAGCCGTTGAATTGAGATTCTACTTTGTCTCTGTACTGACGCTTAGCTTGTTTGATAGCCTTGCGGAGGGAATAGCTGCACCGTTTGTATTCGGTCATGTTACCAGACACCTTGCCCTGATTAAAAGCAGTGGTTCGCGCTTTCAGTTTCACGCGAATGCTGCCATCAATCCACGGTTTCTGGTTAGGGAATGTTTTAATCGTTGCTATGGGAACGACATCTTCAACGCACGTTCTAATGAACTCGCACACCGAATCAGCGTATTCGTCAATGTTGTTGTCTGACGCAATACGAAACATGTCCCAGTCCACGTGATGGAAGCAGTCTTGGAGTGTGGAGTCAGCTTGGTCGGACCAGCGTTGGACAGACCTCAGCGTGGGAGCCTCTTGTTTTAGTTTCTGTCTGTAGGCAGGGATCAACAAAATGGAGTCGTGGTCAGCTTTTCCGAAAGGGGGGCGGGGCAGGGCCTTATATGCGTCGCGGAAGTTAGAGTAACAATGATCCAAGGTCTTTCCACCCCTGGTTGCGCAATCGATATGCTGATAAAATTTAGAGAGTCTTGTTTTCAGATTAGCCTTGTTAAAATCCCCAACTACAATGAATGCAGCCTCCGGATAAATGGTTTCCAGTTTGCAAAGAGTCAAATAAAGTTCATTCAGAGCCATCGATGTGTCTGCTTGGGGGGGGGGATATATATACTGCTGTGATTATAATCGAAGACAATTCTCTTGGTAGATAATGCGGTCTACATTTGATTGTGAGGAATTCTAAATCAGGTGAACAGAAGGATTTGAGTTCCTGTATGTTTCTTTCATCACACCATGTCACGTTAACCATAAGGCATACGCCTCCGCCCCTCTTCTTACCAGAAAGATGTTTGTTTCTGTCTGCGCGATGCGTGGAGAAACCCGTTGGCTGCACCGCCTCGGATAGCGTCTCTCCAGTGAGCCACGTTTCCGTGAAGCAAAGAACGTTACAGTCTCTGATGTCCCTCTGGAATGCTACCCTTGCTCCGATTTCATCAACCTTGTTGTCAAGAGACTGGACATTGGCAAGAAGAATGCTAGGGAGTGGTGCACGGTGTGCCCGTCTCCGGAGTCTGACCAGAAGACCGCCTCGTTTCCGTCTTTTTCAGAGTCGTTTTTTTGAGTCGCTGCATGGGATCCACTCCGTTGTCCTGTTTGTAAGGCAGAACACAGGATCCGCGTCGCGAAAAACATATTCTTGGTCGTACTGATGGTGAGTTGACGCTGATCTTATATTCAGTAGTTCTTCTCGACTGTATGTAATGAAACCTAAGATGACCTGGGGTACTAATGTAAGAAATAACACGTAAAAAAACAAAAAACTGCATAGTTTCCTAGGAACGCGAAGCGAGGAGGCCATCTCTGTCGGGTCCGGAAGTAGTCCAGCAAGTAAAACCTGGAATGGTATATTTGCAGTGGAAGAATGTGCAAAGTAGAGATAGAAATAATGGGGTGCAAAGGAGCAAAATAAATACATTAATACAGTAGGGGAAGAGGTAGTTGTTTGGGCAATGTAGATGCGCTATGTACAGGTGCAGTCATCTGTGAGCTGCTCTGACAGCTGGTGCTTAAAGCTAGTGAGGGAGATAAGTGTTTCCAGTTTCAGAGATTTTTGTAGTTCTTTCCAGTCGTTGGCAGCAGAGAACTGAAAGGAGAGGCGGCCAAAGGAAGAATTGGTTTTGGGGGTGACCAGAGAGATATACCTGCTGGAGCGCGTGCTACAGGTGGGCGCTGCTATGGTGACCAGCGAGCTGAGATAAGGGGAGACTTTTTGATGTATGGGCACAGAGGCTAGTAAACACCAAAGAAATGACACCAATTCAAATATATACAGTAACTCCCTAAAAGGTGCTAGCGCTGTGTCTGGTTTGATGGAGGTCTTTACCTTTCCCGACCAGAATAACCCAGAGATTGTTTGATTTGGGAAAAAGGAGGTAGACTAGAAGGAGTCTGGTTCCCTGGCATGGAAGCTGTGTCTGGGTGTCTCCTCTCTGGATCCTCTCCGTCAGACAGACCAGGCCTGGTTGGCAGCCATGGCAACCTCCCCCCTCTGCCCCCAAAATGTCATATCTAATATTGACTCATTAAAGCATGAAAGTTTAATAAGCCAATGGAAAAGGGAGCCGGACCCCAAATAGACGGTGTCCTTTGAGCCTTTGAGGCTATATCCTATCTACTCTCTTTGTTCTGTCTGTCTGTCTTGTATGTATGTATGTACAGTGCATTCGGAAAGCATTCAGACCCCTTGACTTTTTCCACATTTTGTTGCGTTTAAGGCCTTATTCTAAAATGGATTAAATTGTTTTTTCCCTTCAATCTACACACAATACCCATAATGACAAAGCAAAAACAAGTTTGTATACATTTTAGAAAAATCATTAAAAAATATATATAAAACAAAATATCATATTTGCATAAGTTTTCAAACCCTTTACTCAGCACTTTGTTGAAGCACCTTTGGCAGTGATTACAGCCGCAAGTGTTCTTGTGTATGATGCTACAAGCTTGTCATAATCAAATGTTATTAGTCACATACACATATTTAGCAGATGTTATTGTGGGTGTAGCACTATGCTTGTGTTCCTAGCTCCAACAGTGCAGTAATATCTAACAATACACAACAATATACACAGATCTAAAAGTAAAGTAATGGAATTAAGAAATATGGCCATGTTGGAGTGTCATTGACTAAAATACAGTAGAATAGAATAAGGTATATATACATATGAAATGAGTAAAACAGTAGGTAAACATTTTTAAAGTGATTAGTGTTCCATAATTAAAGTGGCCTGTGATTCCATGTCTATGTATATGGGACAGCAGCCTCTAAGATGCAGGGTTGAGTAACCGGGTGGTAGCAGGCTAGTGATGGCTATTTAACAGTCTGATGGCCTTGAGATAGAAGCTGTTTTTCAGTCTCTCGGTCCCAGCTTTGATGCAACTGTACTGACCTCGCCTTCTGGATGATAGCAGGGTGAACAGGCCGTGGCTCGGGTCGTTGGTGTCCTTGATGATCTTTTTGGCCTTCCTGGGTGATGGAGGTGTCCTGGAGGGCAGGCAGTGTGCCCCCGGCAATGCGTTAGGCAGATCGCACCACCCTCTGGAAAGCACTGCGGTTACGGGTGATGCAGTTGCCATACCAGGCGGTGATGCAGCCCGACAGGATGCTCTCAATTGTGCATCTGTAAAGGTTTGTGAGGGTGTTAGGGGCCAAGCCAAATTTCTTCAGCCTCCTGAGGCTGGCCACTCTACCATAAAGGCCTGATTGGTGGAGTGCTGCAGAGATGGTTGTCTTTCTGGAAGGTTCTGCCATCTCCACCGAGGAACTCTGGAGCTTTGTCAGAGTGACCATCGGGTTCTTGGTCACCTCCCTGACCAAAGCCTTTCTCCCCTGATTGCTCAGTTTGGCCGGGCAGCTAGCTCTAGGAAGTGTCTTGGTGGTTCCAAACTTCTTCCATTTCCAAACTTCTTCCAATGATGGAGGTACCCTTCCCTAGATCTGTGCCTCGACACAATCCTGCCTCAGAGCTCCACAGACAATTCCTTCAACCTCATGGCTTGGTTTTTGCTCTGACGTGCACTGTCAACTGTGGGACCTTATATAGACCGGTGTATACCTTTCCAAATCATGTCCAATCAATTGAATTTACCACAGGTGGACTCCAAGGATTATCAATGGAAACAGGATGCACCTGGGCTCAGTTTTGAGTCTCATAGTAAAGGACCTGAACACTTATGTAATACAATTATTTATATTTAACGTTTCTAAAAACCTGTTTTCGGTTTGTAGTTAGGGTGTATTGTGTGTAGATTGATGAGGAAATTGTTTTATTTAATAGCTTTTAGAATAAGGCTGTAACATAACAACATGTGGAAAAGTCTAGGGGTCTGAATACTTTCCGAATGCACTGTATGTCTTTCTAACTACCTAAGCTTTCAAGTATTCTCTCTCTCTTTTTTCTCTCTCATCTTTCTAATTTTCTTTATTCCCTTTTGCAAAACAAATCATTCCCTTCCTTTTTTCTGTCTTTCCGTCCATCTCTTCCTCTCTGGTTTTGCTCTCTGTTGTCAAGCCCCTGCTGTCGGCTGATTGATGCCTTTGCCGGAGTGCTGTGTACTTCATTACTCTGATTCTCCCTGTCTGCGGCTGGCTGCTGTGCTGTGCTGTTCTGTGCTGTGCTTTGAAGACAGACAGTGTGTGAGGAATGGGGAGTGGGGGGTAGAGGGGGGCACGCTACCCCACTGAGAAAATTCAATCACCCAAATAACATCACCAAATTATCCCCATGGCCCATCCCATGCCAATGCTTCTCCTGTGACTGGTGTGTGTGTGTGTGTGTGTGTGTGTGTGTGTGTGTGTGTGTGTGTGTGTGTGTGTGTGTGTGTGTGTGTGTGTGTGTGTGATCAAAAGCAAAAATGAAGTGTGAATTTTGTTTTTACAAAAGCCCTAGCTACTTTCTGCTGGGGACAGCACTGGTTGTCAAAACGAGGTGTGGTTTGAAATCTTGCTGTTGTTTGAATCTTGGATTAGGGGCTGTCATTCCACTGAGAGAAGAGGCAGCACAGTGTTTGAAGCTATGGCTGTTTGTTGGACATCAGGTTTTACCTGGCTATCTGACAACACTATCCACATACTTATATATAGCCTGTGTGATTCTGACACTCAGAAACAGAAAATGTGTGTGCATCATCACCAGGTCATCATGATGTTACACTGTGCTTTCTTTCTTTGTCTTTGGAACAGACTTCCAATGGACCCCAATCCAATAGAGGTTTCTCACACAAGACTAGCTAGCTATGTTGAGTATTGTAGAGTTGATTCAATGAATGGTATTTTCTCTCACCCTGCCTATTTGAGAAAGATACATGTATTCAGGTTTCTAGTTGAAGAGAATCAGCAGAAGAGTAGCCTTGAGAAGAGAGGTTAAAATGGCAGTGGACATGTCTTACTGCGCTGACATTTCTCAGACCGATCTTGTCATTTGAAATATCCATAATTGATGTTTCTTCCATACACTGACTGCATTGACATTGTGTGGGCGAATATAGCTGTGGACATTTCTCAATCTCTTGCTGTTTCTCTCTTTTTCTCTCTGTCTCTCTCTTTATCTTTCTGTCTCTCTCTTTCTCTCTCTAGCTCTCCCCCTCTGTCTCTCTATTGAGCTCTCCCCCTATGTCTCTCTCTCTTTTAGCTCTCCCCCTCTGTCTCTCTCTAGCTCTCCCCCTATGTCTCTCTCTCTCTCTCTAGCTCTCCCCCTCTGTCTCTCTCTCTAGCTCTCCCCTATGTCTCTCTCTCTCTCTCTCTAGCTCTCCCCCTCTCTCTCTAGCTCTCCCCCTCTGTCTCTCTCTCTAGCTCTCCCCCTATGTCTCTCTCTCTCTCTCTCTCTAGCTCTCCCCCTCTGTCTCTCTCAAGCTCTCCCTCTCTGTCTCTCTCTCTCTCTAGCTCTCCCCCTATGTCTCTCTCTCTCTAGCTCTCCCCCTCTGTCTCTCTCTCTAGCTCTCCCCCTCTCTCTCTCTAGCTCTCCCCCTCTGTCTCTCTCTCTCTAGCTATCCCCCTCTGTCTCTCTCTTTCTTATTAGAGAAAGCAGTAAGCCTGCATTTCATTTTTGTTAGATTATTTTCCCTGTTCGATAGGTTAACTAAATCCACCGACATTAATGAGTAATTAAGTGGAGTAATCTGTCTCTTCTCTCAGTCTGATGTGGAGTTATTAGTGTATCAATGATTTTTAAAAAGCTTTAGAGAAGCACACATACACACACAAATACATCCCATCTGTAGAGACAGTGTCACAGTAAAGCCATCATGTCACCAAGATGGCATAGCAGTCAGACGTCTTTTGTCCTCGTCTTGTCGTGTCCCGTATATATATATATATATATATTTACAACTTTCTTCTCATACCTTTTTATATATATTTTTTTCTTTTCCATATACTCATCTTCAAAACACTCTCCTGCAACCCGACTCACCAATTTATGTTTAAAAAAAAGAAAGTATTATTTACCTAAAATCTGTAGTCCTCCATAGAAGCTAGCCAGAAGCTAGCCAGAAGCTAGTGTTGATAATGGGATATGTAGGAGGGTGAGCCGGTCAAGGATCGATTCAGACAAGGTGGTCTATTGTATGACAAGTGACAGTTTTATGAGTAAAGATATCTGGTACAACGTATACGGGCCCATTTCATTCGGTTCTTAAGGAACCAGCAGAAAAGAAGCGCAGATAACAGAGTGCACATGTCTCATATACAGAACAGAAAGTAGGTTGATTCTAGAAGATCGGGTCTTCGGGTTGGTTCAGGCTGAGGTGTAGTCTTCTTGGATTGGCCCTGTTGGGCCGTCCGTCATCCCTCTGGTTCCCGTTCTTTGTCACACAATGTTCAGCTAAAAAAGGAGATTAGGTGTGTGCGCTGGTTTCTGCAAGTCAAGGCTGTCTCTTCCTCCCAATGTGTGGGTGTATGTCTTATCTGTGTGTCCTCGGCAGTTAGTGTGTGTAATGTGTGTGTGCTGTGTGTGTGGGTGTGGGAGCTATCCTGTATGGGACCTAACATGTTTTACTGTGAAAATACGTTGTCTCAGTTATAGCAATGTAATAGCAGTAGGCTGGTCACCTGCATAAGAAATAGCACTTCCTTACAAATCCCTCTCTTCACGTCTCCCCAGAGACGTGACACAACCTAACTAGATCCAGACACAAAAAGAAAACTTTTCCCAGAAGGAAAAGTTTTGTGATTCCCTCTCTTCACATCTCCTAAGAGATGTGACATAAACTAGGCTAACAATTACAAAGTTTAAAATACCTTCATGTTCTCCATTCGATCCCACTATGTACTAGATTGGCTACCAGCCACCTAGGAACTTGCAACCCTCATGCCAAAAGAGAACAACAGCTCATTGAAAAACAGAACAAAAGAAAATGATGTGAAATTTAAGCCCCCCTTTTTGACACCCACTAGGGTGTCACTCATTATCCCTTATTTCAGCAGTCATAGCATTTCATGAAAAGAAAAAACAAAACCTAGTAGGCACTCTCAACCTCATCCTCAAATTCGGGCAGGTCATTAGCAAGCAGAGGAAACATCTGGGAAAGGGGGGAAGGGTCAATAGCTCTAGAGATAACCCTAGTGGTAAGGGAACGGATAGATGGAATGCAACAGCATCCACAGAGAACCAAAATGGCCGCGAACACCGAAATGGAGACCAAAATGGAGGAGACCAGGGTTTTATATTTACCAAAGGCACTCATCCAGGAGTCCCACATTGAGGTATCAATCCCAGAATGAGATTTCATTTTACCATTAAGAGTCCTCAAACCTTCTAGGGCTACGGTCAAGCTACCATCGGAGGCTGTGTTATTAGGGATGAAAGTACAACACTGTTCACCAAACATAGTGCAAGCTCCACCTTTCTCTGCCGGTAGCATATCCACTGCAATGCGATTCTGGAATGTATTCTATCCACATTTTTATTAACAGTGCACCACCAACAAATGGAGGACTCAAACCCAGCTGCCACCTGATCCACCAACTTGTACTCGTCAGGAACTCCCCTTGGGACTCCAATGGCGTCTATGTACGTCGGATCACCACTAGATGGGGTGGTGGCACGCCTGGAACGTCCCCTCCAATATTCAGGGTTCACCCTCTGGACCCTAAGGATGAGGTCTCCAGCCTCTGTAGGGTAGATAGAAACAGGCAAAAGGAGAGTAACAAGTGCACAGCTTCCAGTAGTATTGGAGGGTAATTTATCAAACAGGACAGTGTTGCCACACCACCACCTCACATCTGCTCTGGATATTGGACTGAAACTCCCAACAATGTTGATTGTATCCAGACACCAATTCCCAGGAACCTGTCCCACATTAGTACCGCCTCCCGTCATTTTGACACAGGTGAAATGTGCCCTGGCAACCTTGTTGGAAAACAATGGTTTCCTAGCAGTAGATTTAGTCATGGGATAGACAGCATCCCAGGCAGAGCAATTACAACTGGGGTTATCCGTAGTCATTAATGGGATTAAACATGTTAGAGTCACATCTGTAACAGACTTCTTAAAACACGGTATGATGCAAGCAGCACAACACATCAATAATAAAAATACAAGAATTAGGGTCAGAAATCCAGTAACCACCATACCAGTGTACTTACCAAACCAGGCTCCCAACCAAAAGAACAGTCCAGACTCCTCCACCCCCGCCATGGTCCTCATCTCAGCAGATAGTGCACCAAGCCCATTAAAGGCCTTAGCTATACCACCATCTGGAGTGGTGTTATTAGGAATATACGTGCAACATTGTTCACCGAACATCTTGCAGACTGTCTGGCAACCCTAGATGTGGCCTCAAGCTGTTCAGACAGACCAGTGAGTGCATCACGGGGGTAATTCACAAAACGCTGTTGATTATAGTAGATATAACTGATCCATGCAGTCTGTCTAGCATCCACTATGGCTGGACCTATAATAGGTAGTAAGTGCCAGAGTCCATCATTCCTACCCAAGGCCTGAAACTCATGAGGAACCCCCACTGGCACTCCCAACAGGTTAGTGTGTATGTCAACTACATCTTCTGTCCATGGAGCACTACATCTATGTCTCCCATGGGATGGAATGTTTTCAGGTCCCCTGGATACAGAACCCAACAGCTGTTCAGAAGTAACATCAACAATGGTCAGTGGAATTATCAAACTGGTCAGAGCACACATACCTTGCCAGTCTCCTCTAAGAATGGGTCTCAGTACTCTTTTGGGTCCACATATCCACCACACATCAGCCAGACCACTAGTTTGGTTTAGGCCTGTAACTGGCCAAGTGGCATAAATGGTTATGTTACTGCTGCAATCAGCTTCAGGCAATCTCCCATAGTCCATGCCACTACCTGTACCCGTGATGCAACTGTAATTGCCCCCATATGCCTTAACACCCCAAGGGGCCCGATGAGGAGGTACTGTAGGAAACACAAGGCTCAAAGAGGAACAGAGGGTTGAATTGGGCTGAACCTGGTAAAAACCTCTCAGAATACACAACCACCCCTCTACTTCTCCTATAGCAAATGGGTGTGTAGCCAGAACAAGTCTAGCATGACTACAAATAGTGCAGTCCTTTCTTCTCAGGGTTTTAGCTGTGTACCTCATATAAGACAGCCACAAATTGTCCCTACCATCAAAACCAGTCTCAGTGCCTAATTGATCAATAGCTGTGTAGTCTCTAACATTAATTACCTGAATAGGATTTTTTAACACAGTGGTGGTAGGTGGCAGGTTCGGTCCAGGGGTGGTAGAGGAGTGTGTCTGGCCCTGGTTCGTCTGGGACCTCTGGTTTTGGCAGCTCCCTAATAGAAAACACACCCATCGTGTCTGTCCCGGTCCTTTGTAGTCCGAGGGTGTAAGTGCCTGCATCAGAGAGCTTAATAGTTTTGATGGTTAGTAGGATTTCATCACCTTTACAAAGTTCAACAGTGCTCCCAGGTTTTCCCCATATGATGGAAAACCTATCCACCTTTGTGGGATCCCCTATGCTATAAGAATACCCTCTTCTCCAATCCTAGAATTGTCCCAAGTTGGTTATCATGTAATCCCCATATGGACACCCTCCCCCATTACACAGGTACACTGACACTCCTGTAAAGCCCCACCCTCTCCCAGAGAACACATCACTAGCAAGAGCCAGACACATCTTCACTTCTATGAACAAAAACAGGGGTGACAGGACAGGGAGGGTTACTTCATTCGAGAGATGGCCCCCGGAATTCTGTTAATTCCAGTTCTCCTCTCGAACACTGTTTATTGTTCGACAGTGTCATGTGTCCTACCCTCCCCCGTGCGATATGATCCGGGTAGCTCTTTCAGCTAGCTGTCACCAGGAGTCCTTGTATGGTCCCCCCAACAAGCCTCTGGGACTGGATTGAGTGACTTCACCTGTAGTTCACCTGTAATGCATAAAATCCTGGACATACAGGCTTGGTTAACAAACAGTTTCTCATATGTTTTATCTGATTATATCTTTAGTTTCTTATCCAATAGGCCCCATCCTATCCTAGACCACAATTTACCCATCCCCCTTTTGATACCTGGCTCTGCCCAGGTAACAACCTTACCTACTCTAAATAATGACTTAGGTAAGATTAGTATATTATCCTTCTGTTCTGACATTATCATGTAGGAGCGCCCCTTTCATTTTCCACATGTCCAATTATCCCTTTTGTCTCCACTCAGTAACTGTTATCTACACATTCTGTTATCTTTGCTCGTCCTGGCTCCCTTTTAAAACTTCTCCTCTCTGCTCTCCAACCTTCAAGGTCTCTGCAGTGCAGGGGAGGGCTCTTCTGTCTGCCTTTTCCCCTTATCTGTCTGTAGCTCGTTTTCTCATGTTTCCAAATTTGAACTAAATGTCTCACTGTTTGGCTTTATCTAAACTCATAGATTTTTTTTTTTTTTGAAAAACATGTCTATGGTGGCACTTTCTAAAGTCCTTATATAGGTTAATTAAACCCCACTATAATTAATTTACCAATAAAAAATAAAAACAAACCGTATTACCCATGACCACAAATTAAATATTCAAATGGCACCCCCTATACACAGGTGTTAAAACCAAACACAAATATCTCAATTTCTTCCCTGCCCTGTTTGCTCAAAATATGTCCCAAATACTTAACATGAGTCTACCATAAATAAAACTTATCCTAGCTAAATTTTCACACCACGTTCATCAGAGAAAATATAATGACACTATAATGTAAATTTCACTGCCTTTTTGTATTAAATTACCTTAATATCAGTATTACAAATTACCCTAGATTCTCCATCCAAATGGCTTTCCAATGAGGCTGATCAGACCACAAAGGAAAGTTACAATGGAGGTCATAAGTCATACCACCCCTTCAAAGAAGTGTTTCTTACTATATTAAACAACATTCCTCTATCAAAAGATTTCACCTATTTAATTAAGACTCAGAAAATAAAAACGTATAATATTTCATATGTGAGTGTACCCCTTTAAGATATCTTGTCTCTGGGAACATTGAAATCCCCTTAAACCCAAAACGTTTGCTACAAACAAAACCTAATAATTATAATAATACCTTCAAATAATTTGTTTTAAATTTCCTCAATGTTTCATGTAACTCATTCAGTCTTTAAAGGATTGTCTCCCCAAAATGCTTTATACCCTGCCAATAAACTCACACAATTGTGATAAACGTGCACTGTCCCTTTAACATAAAATAATATCAGCCTGCAATCCACTCTGCGGGCCTTTCATTGTTCCCCATAATGAAAACAGATTCTAATGTTAGTATACCTTAACCTCCTGTTTAATTTCAGTGGTGTTATCTGAACAATCAAACCAAAATCAATAACCGGGAAGTACTTGTGTAAATTAATTAAAAGAACAAAATAAATCTACCTTATTTCTCAGCACTTGGTTAGAACATCACTCCCGTTTTACATCGACCACACCCTTCGCCCCGTCCCTAGTGTATATCTTATCTATTATTCAGTGGCTCAATTAATGTTTAACGTAAGTATGTTCAGATGTTGATTATGTAATTCTACAATATTAGTATAGTTCAAACCTCATATAATATATATATATATTTTTTTTTTGAATTTAGGAAATACTTTTTCCACAATAATTTTAAATATTGGTAATGATATCAGGGACTTGTGAAACGCCGTTTACATTTAGTCTATAGTCAACACACAAATATTCTTACATGGACATAGTCTTAAACAAAATTGATCAATTAGAACATCTTATTCTATGACATCACACATTCGTACATTTATCACATTCATTCTGGCCACAACACAAAGCGGACTTTTCAGTCCAACTAACAATTAATCTATTGTAGACACCTCACCGGACACTACCGGCTATTGGATTTTACCTCACCGGACACTACCGGCTATTGGTTTTCTCTAAAACACTAATTGAATTTATCTTTTGCAGATGGATGATCGAATCACACTCAGATGTTAATGATAAAACTGATCACGCCCTTTTTCAGACGCCCGAACGAATATCACTTATACAAAGAATATAATCCTGATCACATCAATACTCAATAATAGACCACCTTACCAGACACAGCTGGACCGGTCACTAGCCGGACTATCGGTGAAAATCTATCCTAGACTATATTTTATTCCTTACTGGTGTCTGCCACCAGACCGTTCACAGCCGGACTATCAGAATATTCTATTAATATTAGGTCTACTACTACATATCCCTTACCGGTGTCTGCCACCGGACCGTTCTCATGCCGGACTATCGGAATATTCTAAATACCACATATGTTTACTTCACTGTCAATTTCAAGTCCATTATTTATGTAAAATTTACACAAAAATTCTTACCCACACTCGGTACTACTGATCGTAATTTGGTATGACTATTCGACAATATGCAAAGTTTGATAAAACAGGTTTTGCTTACCTTATTTTGTGGTCGACCAGAGATCAGTTTCCCGAGTTGAGCAGAATTGTTGTCCACCCCCGAATGGTTTTCACCTGTCCTCCGGGAACCGTCCTTTCACCAACTCGCCCCCTCACACCCACATCAACCACTCTGGACTGGGTCGTTAGTAAACCATCCTCTGCTACCAAGTTTCTGTTGATAATGGGATATGTAGGAGGGTGAGCCGGTCAAGGATCGATTCAGACAAGGTGGTCTATTGTATGACAAGTGACAGTTTTATGAGTAAAGATATCTGGTACAACGTATACGGGCCCATTTCATTCGGTTCTTAAGGAACCAGCAGAAAAGAAGCGCAGATAACAGAGTGCACATGTCTCATATACAGAACAGAAAGTAGGTTGATTCTAGAAGATCGGGTCTTCGGGTTGGTTCAGGCTGAGGTGTAGTCTTCTTGGATTGGCCCTGTTGGGCCGTCCGTCATCCCTCTGGTTCCCGTTCTTTGTCACACAATGTTCAGCTAAAAAAGGAGATTAGGTGTGTGCGCTGGTTTCTGCAAGTCAAGGCTGTCTCTTCCTCCCAATGTGTGGGTGTATGTCTTATCTGTGTGTCCTCGGCAGTTAGTGTGTGTAATGTGTGTGTGCTGTGTGTGTGGGTGTGGGAGCTATCCTGTATGGGACCTAACATGTTTTACTGTGAAAATACGTTGTCTCAGTTATAGCAATGTAATAGCAGTAGGCTGGTCACCTGCATAAGAAATAGCACTTCCTTACACTAGCCAGAAGCTAACCAGAAGCTAGCCAGAAGCTAACCAGAAGCTAATCAGAAGCTAGCCAGAAGCTATTTAGCTTCTTTACTGGCTAATCGTTAGTATTCAGCTAACCACGGTTTATGGTCATCCACTATCCTTTAGCTCGAAAATCTATCGCCAGTTTTGTACGGCGCGGCTCGGACCGGAACATACCGGACCTATTTTTCTCTCCATGTCCCCGGATTTCAACCGCAAGCTCTGGACATTTATACCTGGATCTCGCAGCTAGCTAGCTGCTATCTGTGTGACTATCGGCTTACGTCGATTCTGGAGCAAACATCAATAATTCCGGAACTAGCCAGCTGAAGAGTTCCATCAGTCACTCCTGGGCTACAATCACCTATCCGGACCCGTTTTACTGCCAACTCGGAGCCCCACCGGGCCTTCACAACTGGACTACCGACGTTATCTGCCCGAGGGAGTTATCCAGCTGGCTCCTCCGTCGCGACGTTACCTGAATGCCCATCTGCGGTCCGCTAATCGTTAGCTGTCTTATCGGCTGCTATCTGAATAGCCCTATCGGATAATTTTTTTTCTTTTTTCTTGGGCCTCTATAACTATATCAAATTTTTTTTGCGAATTGGATTGATCCCCTCTACCACACGGAACCCCACTAATCATACTGACGGAAACGCACAAGGTGGCTAAAAACAGACCTCCATCCTATGCTAGCTTGCAACCGATGGCCCGGCTAGCTGTCTGAATCGCCGTGACCCCAACCAACCTCACTACTCACTGGACCCCTTTGATCACTCGACTAAGAATGCCTCTCCTTAATGTCAATATGCCTTGCCCATTGCTGTTCTGGTTAGTGTTTATTGGCTTATTTCACTGTAGAGCGAGAGCCTGCTCTAGTCCTGCTCACTATACCTTATCCAACCTATTAGTTCCACCACCCACACGTGATGACATCTACTGGTTTCAATTATGTTTCTAGAGACAATATCTCTCTCATCATCACTCAATACCTAGGTTTACTTCCACTGTATTCACATCCTACCATACCTTTGTCTGTACATTATACCTTGAAGCTATTTTATCGGCCCCAGAAACCTCCTTTTACTCTCTGTTCCAGACGTTCTAGACGACCAATTCTCATTGCTTTTAGCCGTACCCTTGTCCTACTCCTCCTCTTTTCGTCTGGTGATGTAGAGGTGAATCCAGGCCCTGCAGTGCCTAGCTCCACTCCTATTCCCCAGGCGCTCTCTTTTGATGACTTCTGTAACTGTAATAGCCTTGGTTTCATGCATGTTAACATTAGAAGCCTCCTGCCTTAGTTTGTTTTATTCACTTCTTTAGCGCACTCTGCCAACCCGGATGTTCTAGCAGTGTCTGAATCCTGGCTTAGGAAGACCACTAAAAATTCTGAAATTTTCATCCCAAACTATGCTTAACACCCCAGCCATCCTACAGTCTAAGCTTGATGCCCTCAATCTCACACAAATTTTCAATGAACCTACCAGGTACCTCCCCAAAGCCGTAAACACGGGCACCCTCATGGATATCATCCTAACCAACTTGCCCTCTAAATACACATCTGCTGTCTTCAACCAAGATCTCAGCGTTCACTGCCTCATTGCCTGCATCCGTAATGGGTCAGCGGTCAAACGACCTCCACTCATCACTGTCAAACGCTCCCTGAAACACTTCAGCGAGCAGGCCTTTCTAATCGAACTGGCCGGGGTATCCTGGGAGGATATTGATCTCATCCCGTCAGTAGAGGATGCCTGGTTATTTTTTTAAATGCCTTCCTAACCATCTTAAATAAGCATGCCCCATTCCAGAAATTTAGAACCAGGAACAGATATAGCCCTTGGTTCTCTCCAGACCTGACTGCCCTTAACCAACACAAAAACATCCTATGGCGTTCTGCATTAGCATCGAACAGCCCCCGTGATATGCAGCTTTTCAGGGAAGCTAGAAACCAATATACACAGGCAGTTAGAAAAGCCAAGGCTAGCTTTTTCAAGCAGAAATTTGCTTCCTGCAACACTAACTCAAAAAAGTTCTGGGACACTGTAAAGGCCATGGAGAATAAGAACACCTCCTCCCAGCTGCCCACTGCACTGTAGATAGGAAACACTGTCACCACTGATAAATCCACTATAATTGAGAATTTCAATAAGCATTTTTCTACGGCTGGCCATGCTTTCCACCTGGCTACCCCTACCCCGGTCAACAGCACTGCACCCCCCACAGCAACTCGCCCTAGCCTTCCCCATTTATCCTTCTCCCAAATCCAGCCACCTGATGTTCTGAAAGAGCTGCAAAAGTTGGACCCCTACAAATCAGCCGGGCTAGACAATCTGGACCCTTTCTTTCTAAAATTATCTGCCAAAATTGTTGCCACCCCTATTAAAAGCCTGTTCAACCTTTCTTTCGTGTCGCCTGAGATTCCCAAAGATTGGAAAGCAGCTGCGGTCATCCCCCTCTTCAAAGGGGGACACACTCTTGACCCAAACTGCTACAGACCTATATCTATCCTACCCTAACTTTCTCAGGTCTTCGAAAGCCAAGTCAACAAACAGATTACCGACCATTTTGAATCTCACCATACCTTCTCTGCTATGCAATCCGATTTCAGAGCTGGTCATGGGTGCACCTCAGCCACGCTCAAGGTCCTAAACGATATCTTAACCGCCATCGCTAAGAAATAATACTGTGCAGCCGTATTCATTGAACTGGACAAGGCTTTCGACTCTGTCAATCACCACATCCTCATCGGCAGACTCGACAGCCTTGGTTTCTCAAATGATTGCCTCGCCTGGTTCACCATCTACTTCTCTGATAGAGTTCAGTGTGTCAAATCGGAGAGTCTGCTGTCCGGACCTCTGGCAGTCTCTATGGGGGTGCCACAGGGTTCAATTCTTGGACCGATTCTCTTCTCTGTATACATCAATGATGTCGCTCTTGCTGCTGGTGAGTCTCTGATCCACCTCTACGCAGACGACACCATTCTGTATACTTTGGCCCTTCTTTGGACACTGTGTTAACAACCCTCCAGACAAGCTTCAATGCCATACAACTCTCCTTCCGTGGCCTCCAATTGCTCTTAAATACAAGTAAAACTAAATCCATGCTCTTCAACCGATCGCTGCCTGCACCTGCCCGCTTGTCCAACATCACTACTCTGGACGGCTCTGACTTAGAATATGTGGACAACTACAAATACCTAGGTGTCTGGTTAGACTGTAAACTCTCCTTCCAGACCCACATCAAACATCTCCAATCCAAAGTTAAATCTAGAATTGGCTTCCTATTTCGCAACAAAGCATCCTTCACTCGTGCTGCCAAACATACCCTTGTAAAACTGACCATCCTACCAATCCTCGACTTCGGCGAAAAAATAGCCTCCAATACCCTACTCAACAAATTGGATGCAGTCTATCACAGTGCCATCCGTTTTGTCACCAAAGCCCCATATACTACCCACCATTGCGACCTGTACACTCTCATTAGCTAGCCCTCGCTTCCTACTCGTCGCCAAACCCACTGGCTCCATGTAATCTACAAGACCCTGCTAGGTAAAGTCCCACCTTATCTCAGCTCGCTGGTGACCATAGCATCACCCTCCTGTAGCACGCGCTCCAGCAGGTATATCTCTCTGGTCACCCCCAAAACAAATGATTTCTTTGGCCGCCTCTCCTACCAGTTCTCTGCTGCCAATGACTGGAACAAACTACAAAAATCTCTGAAACTGGAAACACTTACAGTGCCTTGCGAAAGTATTCGGCCCCCTTGAACTTTGTGACCTTTTGCCACATTTCAGGCTTCAAACATAAAGATATAAAACTGTATTTTTTTGTGAAGAATCAACAACAAGTGGGACACAATCATGAAGTGGAACGACATTTATCTCCATCACTAGCTTTAAGCACCAGCTGTCAGAGCAGCTCACAGATTACTACACCTGTACATAGCCCACCTATAATTTAGTCCAAACAACTTTCCCTACTATATTTATTTTATTTTTATTTATTTATTTATTTTGCTCCTTTGCACCCCATTATTTTTATTTCTACTTTGCACATTCTTCCACTGCAAATCTACCATTCCACTCTTTTACTTGCTGTATTGTATTTACTTTGCCACCATGGCCTTTTTTTTGCCTTTACCTCCCTTAACTCACCTCATTTGCTCACATCGTATATAGACTTGTTTCTAATGTATTATTGACTGTATGTTTGTTTTACTCCATGTGTAACTCTGTGTCGTTGTATGTGTCGAACTGCTTTGCTTTATCTTGGCCAGGTGGCAATTGTAAATGAGAACTTGTTCTCAACTTGCCTACCTTTTTAAATAAAGGTGCATTTTTTTGTATTTTTAAAGCACAGTGATGATAATGCATGGTGTCACCAAGTGCCTTTCTGTCTTCTCACTGTATTAATATGGCAGTCCTATCAAGTACAAACATCCAACCCCACTGCAGAGTGGCTCAGACAGCCGTCATGCAAGCGCAGCATTTGTGTCTTAATGGAGTTTTGCTCTTTGTTATTGCTGAATACGCAAAAGGTGATATTAGTGAGAAGTGCATTGTCTCCGGAACGCCGTGAGTCGACGCTTCCTCCTTTCCAGAGCAGAGAGCATCGTTCCTGCAGTAAATTGCTACTCCATTTCCATATTAGAGAGGATTTGTTTTTTCTTCATTCTTTCTCTTTTTCCTCACTTTCTGTCTTTCTCTTCGCAGTCAATTAACGCGGGAACTTCTCTGGCTCTGTGGCTGGCTAATAGGCTGTCCTTGACTTACATATGAGCCATTTGAAGAAGACAGCTGGAAAATAAAAAATGCACTCTGTTTCTGTTTTTGGAGGAGAGGAGAAACTATTCATTGAAACGGGAAAGGGGGTGAGACGATGTATATTGCACATTCCACATCTCCTCAGTGCTGTCAAACAAATTGTCTGCCTGCTGATAATAAAGCAACACAGCTGAACAAAGTGAGCTCTTCAAAGCCATTGCAGGAAATAAATGAAAAGAGAAAAAGAAAGAGTGGTGCGACTTCATTTTCCCTCCACATCTCCACTCTTGACAGTTTACATCAACAGTGCCTCACCCAGAATGAGAAAAGCAAATGCAGTAGGTCCTCTGTTCAACCTATCCCCACCCATGTGTTAGTGTTTCCTTCTCTCGCTCTCTCAATCTGTCTATGCCTCTCTCTCTTTCTCGCTATCTTTCTCTCACTCATGCCTAGTGTGTGTGGAATGAAATTGTTAGATGGTGTATGTCCTCTCTCTCACACAGAGGATGTAGAGAGGTGTGTAATGTGTGTTAGCTCTCTCTCTCCGTCTCCTTGGGTGACTTCCTGCCCTTCATAGTGTGTTAATGTCTACGGCCTCCGCAGAGCAAGGAGAAAGCACAGTGGCCATGTTTCGTGAATGTTTGATCACTCGCTCTCTCCCTCATGCTCAGCAGCTTAACACATAAACCTCACAGATCTATCTATCTAAGTAGCGACCTGTTCTCTTGACTCTATGTGATCTATGAAACCCTTTCATGCCATTGCTTCCCCTTCTCCAATAGGAAAAATGGGAATAAAGGATTAATTATTTCAAAACATAGTTCATATAGATTTGATATTAGGCTGTGCGTGCGTATGCGTTTGTGCGCGTTTGTGTGTCAGTGGCGATTTTAACATAGCGTAGCGTAGCATCCCACCACGCCAACAGCCAGTGAAAGTGGAGGGCACCAAATTCAAAACAACAAAAATCTCATAATAAAAATTCCTCAAGCATACAAGTATTTGACACCATTTTAAAGATAAAATTCTCGTTAATCCAGCCACAGTGTCTGATTTCAAAAAGGCTTTAGCTAAAGCACCACAAGCGATTATGTTAGGTAACCACCAAGTCACAGAAAAACACAACCATTTTTCCAGCCAATGAGAGGAGTCACAAAAAGCAGAAATATAGATCAAATTAATCACTAACCTTTGATGATCTTCATCAGATGACACTCATAGGACTTCATGTTACACAATACAAGTATGTTTTGTTCGATAAGGTGCATATTTATATCCAAAAATCTCATTTTACATTGGTGTGTTATGTTCAGTAGTTTCAAAACATGCGGTGATTTTGCAGTGAGCCACATCAATTTACAGAAATACTCATAATAAACATTGATAGAAGATACAACTATCATACAGGGAACTTTAGATAACCTTCTCCTTAATGCAACCGCTGTGTCAGATTTCAAAAAAACTTTACGGAAAAAGCATACCATGCAATAATCTGAGTACGGCACTCAGAGACAAAAACAGCCAAAGAGATATCCGCCATGTTGTGGAGTCAACATTAGTCAGAAATAGCATTATAAATAATTACTTACCTTTGATGATCTTCATCAGAATGCACTCCCAGGAATCCCAGTTCCACAATAAATGTTTGATTTGTTCGATAAAGTTCATCATTTATGTCCAAATACCTCCTTTTGGTAAACAAATCCAAACGCGCGTGCAAGTCCAGCTGAAAGTTCGGACGAAAAGTCCAAAATGTTATATTACAGGTCGTAGAAACATGTCCAACGATGTATACAATCAATCTTTAGGATGTTTTTATCATAAATCTTCAATAATGTTCCAACCGGATAATTCCTTTGTCTGTAGAAAAGCAATGGAACGCAAGCTAACTCTCACATGACCGCGTGTCACGAGCTCGTGGCAATCTGCCAGACGCCTGGCTCAATCCCCTCTCATTCACCCCCACTTCACAGTAGAAGCATCAAACAACGTTCTAAAGACTGTTGACATCTAGTGGAAGCCTTAGGAAGTGCAATATGACCAATATCCCACTGTATATTTGATAGGCTATGACTTGAAAACCTACAAACCTCAGATTTCCCACTTCCTGGTTGTATTTTTCTCAGATTTTCGCCTGCCATATGAGTTCTTTTATACTCACAGACATCATTTAAACAGTTTTAGAAACTTCAGAGTGTTTTCTATCCACATATACTAATACTATATGCATACTCTAGCTTTTATGGCTGAGAAGCAGGCAGTATACTCTAGGCACCATATTCATCCAAGCTACTCAATACTGCCCCCCAGTCACCAAGAAGTTAAGGACAACAAAGTCAAGGTATCTCCCTGGCATATTATATAATTTATGCAACAACATACAATACATTTTTGGACTCACCTTGTTGTTCCATGCTCACTTGAACAGGAAGGTTACGGTCCTTGTGGGCAAACTTTGTTATCATTTTTTTAGCTTTCAAGACAACTGGGACCTTGGAACTAAACAAGGTCGAATCATGACATCAGTGATCTTCAGGTCAGAGCTCTAGAAAGAGGTCAGAGTTCCCAATTGGAATTACGAGTTGGATGACCTTTTGAAACATATTTTCCCAGTCGGAGATTATTTTTCTTTTAGAGTTCCCAGTTGGGAACTTGAACTCACTGAAGTCTGAGATTTCCCAGTTCAGAGTTTTCAGTTGAACGCTGGATTGACAGCATGGCCAAGCCCATGTTGTTGAATGTTTATCCTTTTATACTTGGAAAAGAGACACTTAATCCCAGACTTGGACCGCACACCCACAACACCGAAAACCAGACTAGTGATTGCTTTGCAACACTTGCAGTTTGCCAATGATTCCTTCCAAACCACTCATTGTTGAATTTGTGATTTCCAACGTGTTGTGTAATGTTTATGTCCAATGGCCGATGAGCACCGATAATGTTTTCTCTACAATTTCTCTTCATATGACAAGGATGGGTAATGTTGTTTTTTTAAGTAAATAAATATATATATATATAACCTTTATGTAACTAGGCAAGTCAGTGAAGAACAAATTCTTATTTGTCCAAACCCGGACGCCCCTGGGCCAATTGTGCACCGCCCTATGGGACTCCCAGTCATGGCCGGTTGTGATACACCCTGGTTTGTTTCCAGGCTGTGTGTAATGACGCCTCTAGCCCTAGGATGCAGTGCCTTAGATTGTCAAAGTGATTCATGATGATGACTGCTTTTCTAGCTTGCTAGCTAAGATTTTGAAAGTATGATGTGATGACATGATCAGTCCAATCAAAGCTACCGTAGATATAACGTGATTTGACGTCATTTTATCTGTGGCTAATGACCTTGAGCCTTCGTGGATGGGCACTTTTAATGTAACTCTATGGCATCACCCAACGGACTTGAATTTTTGAGCTCTCCCCATAGATTTTGTGGTGAGGTAGTGTCCCCATGAGTGACAGAACACTGAGCCAGTCACAAGGCAACTAGATAACATTACCAACCCCTACGCTCCGTACTTACCCACTGCCTGCCCCACCACCACAGAAAGCACTGAGCTAGGGTGAAACACCTGCATTTTGGACCTGCCTTACTCAAGAAAGCAAAAAAGAGACCATGTTTGTATGTGGCCTTTTTATCTCAAATATTTGTTTTACATTGTTTGCAAACTGACATGTATTAATCCCAAAATAAGCCCACCCCCCAAAAAAATGAAAGGCTCTGCCCCACCTGCCATGAATGACGGGTCGCCAATGGTGTGTGTGGGGGGGGGGGGGGGGTGTGTAGCTGGTAGAGGGAGTTAAGTGGCAGAGATGATGAGCAGAGTGGAGCTGCAGCTAGATTAATGAGTGGATTGTTTTGGAGCGGACAGGCTGTCACTCAGGCCCTGGTTTCCACGGTGAGACTCTGCCAGGATCTGCCTCCGCTGCAGCCCGTAAGTGCTGACATAGGAGAAAACCAAATGTCACACTTCACACAGAGAGAGAGAGAGGGAGATAGGAAAGAGAGAGTGATGAGGAAGTGGGGAAGGGGAGAGATACGGGGTAGAGAGAGGAAGAAGGAGAGGAGGGGCAGAGAATAGAAAACAAAACAAAGATTGTGAGCGATACGGTAATTGGAGAAAAAGAGTTATAGTCTAAAACGATTGACAGTATAGTCAGTTCAGAGAAAAAAAATGTAACAGAGATAGAAGGGGAGAAAATAAAGTGAGAAAGATGGAGTGAGAAAGGAAATTAGACACGCAGAGAGCGAGAATGGTGTGAATTAAAGTGGCTGAGATGAAGACAAAATACAGTGAGAATTAGAAATGGAGAGAAATGTCTCCTCTGCTAATCTAGTCTATTTCTAGCAGCATGGGATGTGAACCTTATAGGCTGGCACACACGTGCCAGTCACAGGAGAAGCATTGGCATGGGATGGGCCACGTATTCATATCTGTGTGTCAGTTAGTCTATCTGTGTTTATTTCTGCCTATATCATAAGTAACACATGGTGGCACCTTTTCATTAAGATATTGATTTATACTATGAGGTGTGTTTATTTCAAGTAGGTGGGCAGTCTTCATATTCAGAGACTGAGGTTGGGAGTCAGAACAGACAGAACAGACATCATAATTATGCCAAATAACTGTCTATACAGTGCAGTAGCAGTGGGTTTATCTAGCTATGTGAAATAATAATGGTGAGGTCTCTGTCCATCACAGCGCATTGTCATTACCTTATTTGGCTAATTAGAGGGGTTCTTTAACACAAAGAACAGAGAATAGTGCCTCAGGCAGAACACGCAACTTTGACATGAAGAATATATTATCTTTTGTCTGGCAGTACGTTTAATGATGTTAGCGGTTGATTTGTGTTCACCCGCACCCATTGGTGGCTGTGTGTGTGCTTGTGTGTGTTTGTGTGTGTCTGTGTAGCTCCCCTGCATAACTCCCAATGTGTTTTAAGTCATCTCACAGTAAGTAGCATCAGGGATGGTCTTGCTCATTTGAGGCCAATTGTTGTATACCATAGGGCCTTGTCTGGGCTGACAGAGATCTAAAAATGATTCTGTGTTGGATACAATCCGAACAATTACCTGCTCCCATCCTGAAAGACTGAATAAAAGGCATTTTAGTGTCCAGCATTTTAGTGATCCTTGCATTCAATAATTTACAGCATGTAATGCTTCTGTCATAACTGGCTACCTTCTGATCTGTTTCTCTCTCCATTCTCTCTCCACTCTCCCTCCATTCTCTCTCCGTTCTCCCTCCATTCTCCCTCCACTCTCTCTACATTCTCCCTCCACACTCCATCCACTTTTTCTCCACTTTCTCCATTCTCCCTCCACTCTCTCTCCATTCTCCCTCCACTCTTTCTCCACTCTCCATCCACTTTCTCTCCACTCTCTCTATTCTCTCTCCACTCTCTCTCCATTCTCCCTCCACTCTTTCTCCACTCTCCATCCACTTTCTCTCCACTCTCTCCATTCCCTCTCCATTCACTATTCACTCCCATTCTCTCTCCGTTCTCCCTCCATTCTCCCTCCACTCTCTCTACATTCTCCCTCCACACTCCATCCACTTTTTCTCCACTTTCTCCATTCTCCCTCCACTCTCTCTCCATTCTCCCTCCACTCTTTCTCCACTCTCCATCCACTTTTTCTCCACTTTCTCCATTCTCCCTCCACTCTCTCTCCACTCTCCATCCACTTTCTCTCCACTCTCTCTATTCTCTCTCCACTCTCTCTCCATTCTCCCTCCACTCTTTCTCCACTCTCCATCCACTTTCTCTCCACTCTCTCCATTCCCTCTCCATTCACTATTCACTCTCATTCTCCCTCCATTCCCTCTCCATTCACTATTCAGAGAGAGAGAGAGAGAGAGAGAGAGAGAGAGGTGGGGCTGCAGTGTCTGCCATGGTAGGTCTCTCACATTGGTTATACTGTAAGATCACTCACTCATGAGAATCTATTAAATGATATATCTGAAACAGGAGAGGAGAGGTGAAGGCACAGCCTGTCCTGCACTACTTTGTGAATGAGAATATATGGCAGGGGGTTAGGGTACTACTGCTATAATACCTATAAGTGGTGTCAAAAGACTTCTGAAACAAAAACTTTTCACGAAATGAATATAATGAATTCATGTCTGGGAGACTTGAGTCTTTTGACAGAAGTGTGCAGTAAGCAAAGAATTATTCATGATCCGGAGCTAGTTGTTAAACTTTGTCCAATTACTGGACATTTTTCTTTGTGGCCTATGACAGAACAGGAAACGGCATACATATTCCATTGTCCATGTCTAAGTGTCTCTTTAGTGAGTGTCTCCACTATATGTGTGGACCAATGAGGGGTCAGACAGAGGCAAAGTGCTGAACAGCAGGAAACTGTGTGTGACAGTGACAGAGAGATGGAGGGATGATGGGAGAAACAGAGAGATGGAGGGATGATGGGAGAGACATAGAGAAGGGGGGATGATGGATGGAGGAGAGAGAATAGACAGCCCACAGACTGGACATAGGGAGAATAACTGACACACTCACACATACACCACACACACTTATATATGCAGTGACACGTAGTGACACACACACACCAATGCCCTCTACAGGCTCAACATGTGTGCATTTGTCACATCATGGCCCTCACTGACCTTGTATGACCCGCACCTCTCTGATTGAGAGGGGTTAAATGTGGAAGACATTTCGGTTGAATGCTTTCAGTTGTACAACTGACTAGGCATCCCCTTTCCCCGACATAACTCCAGCTTAAATCTCTCTGTAAGTATAAGTGGATGGAACACAAACACACACACACCATAGTGGAGTTGGAGTGCAGAGGTATTCAAAGTGTGTGTGTGTGTGGGATTGCATGCGTGCGTGCGTGTGTGCTTGTGTGTGTGTGTGTGCTTGAGCCTGCAGCAGTAAGGTCATTAAGGCTAGGTGTCTGGGGCATAATGCCCTCCATCCCTTCATTAGAGCTGTTTACTCTGCCAAGCACAACTGCACACGCTCACACGCACACACACCATAGTGGAGATGGGGTGCAGAGGTACTTATACGATGTGTGTGTGTGTGTGTGCTTGTGCGAGTGTGTGCAGTTGTGCTTGGCAGAGTAAACAGCTCTAATGAAGGGATGGAGGGCATTATGCCCCAGACACCTAGTCTTAATGACCTTACTGCTGCAGGCTCTTACCCCTTACCCTGGCTGGACAGATCCACATCCACTCTACTGGCTTTATCCTCTCATACACGCTTACAAACACACTCTCATACACACACTGTTGAATACACACACACACATGAATGAACACACACACACAATGCAGACATGTACTAATACACTTGTGTGTGTACACGTGTATCAAGTGGAATCATGATATGAGTAAAGGAGCAAGATATTGTGTGTGGCACGCCACATACACACACACACACACACACACACACACACATACGTGCACACAGTCATAGTGAACAGTGTAGTGTTTCTTTGTGTCAGCATCTATCAGGTGTGTCTAGACAGACAGAGGGACCAGTCA
The DNA here is from genome assembly GCF_057628025.1 of Oncorhynchus mykiss. Taxonomy (NCBI): domain Eukaryota; kingdom Metazoa; phylum Chordata; class Actinopteri; order Salmoniformes; family Salmonidae; genus Oncorhynchus; species Oncorhynchus mykiss. The sequence goes on from NC_143037.1 coordinate 60,307,928, forward strand.
GGAATGTAAAATGGGCTCTCAGCAATCAGGACTAGTCTGTATTGATCCCTCCACTAACCACCACACTGTAGCAACTACAGCCCAGATACTACAACTATCACTCTGCCACCACCACATTATAACAACTACAGCCCAGATACTACAACCATCACTCTGCCACCACCACACTATAACAACTACAGCCCAGATACTACAACTATCACTCTGCCACCACCACATTATAACAACTACAGCCCAGATACTACAACCATCACTCTGCCACCACCACACTGTAGCAACTACAGCCCAGATACTACAACCATCACTCTGCCACCACCACACTGTAGCAACTACAGCCCAGATACTACAACTATCACTCTGCCACCACCACATTATAACAACTACAGCCCAGATACTACAACCATCACTCTGCCACCACCACACTATAACAACTACAGCCCAGATACTACAACTATCACTCTGCCACCACCACATTATAACAACTACAGCCCAGATACTACAACCATCACTCTGCCACCACCACACTATAACAACTACAGCCCAGATACTACAACCATCACTCTGCCACCACCACATTATAACAACTACAGCCCAGATACTACAACCATCACTCTGCCACCACCACACTATAACAACTACAGCCCAGATACTACAACCATCACTCTGCCACCACCACATTATAACAACTACAGCCCAGATACTACAACCATCACTCTGCCACCACCACACTATAACAACTACAGCCCAGATACTACAACCATCACTCTGCCACCACCACACTATAACAACTACAGCCCAGATACTACAACCATCACTCCGTCCCCATCCCCTGTTGTGGCTGTCATTACAATGCACACATCTCTAACATTGCCATCATTATACCAGAGGAGGGGAGAGACACAGGAGACATGACAAACATACATCAGTGTGTGTGTGTTCCTATGTGTGTCTGTTTCTGTGTGTTTGTTTTCGAGAGGGGCGAGTGAGATAGCCTGAGAGCGATGTGCGCTAAAAGGCGGTGTCATCTTCAATAAAGGCTGACAAGGTTCACAGGACCACTAACTCTGTTGTGTTATTCTGCACCACTGCGGCTACTGTAGCATTGTGTATCACAGAACACTGCAGGTCAGTGAAGACCATTGTTTATTTATGACCTGGGGATAGTAGTATGATTGTTTATTTTTATTGTATAAATATACATTATTTTATTATAAAAAAAAAATGTTTGTATTTTTTTGTAATTAATGACTTGAATCTTATTTTCAATTTTCAATTTGATTGTATTTTATAGCCCCAAATATTGTAAAGTTCGTATTGTTCTTACTGTCAATTATTTCCATTTCAGTCTTCCCTTCTCTGTGGTATGGAAACATGGCTTTCGTGGAAGTCTTTTTGCTCTCTCTCTCTCTCTGTGTGTGTGTGTGTGTGTGTGTGTGTGTGTGGGCGAGAGAGAGAGAGAGAGAGAGAGTGAAAGAGGGAGAGAGTGAAAGAGAGCGAGAGTGAAAGAGAGAGAGAGAGACGGACGGACGGATGGAGAGTGAAAGAGAGAGTGTGTGTGAGAGAGAGAGAGAGAGAGAGACGGACGGACGGATGGAGAGTGAAAGAGAGAGTGAGAGAGAGAAAGAGAGAGAGACGGACGGATGGAGAGTGAAAGAGAGAGTGTGTGAGAGAGAGAGAGAGAGAGAGAGAGCGAGAGAGGGAAGGAGAGGGGGTAGAGAGAGACGCTGGGATGGAAACTATTTGCTCCTCTCAAACAACAAAATGGCACCATTTTGACGGAGAAAGGAAGACGGAGAAAATGAAAGAAAAAAAGAAGAAGCCAAAGAGTGTGGTTCCAACACACACACACATTCCTAAAAATATATACACACAATGCAGGCACAGAAACATGTTTTTCTCAAGCTTATCCAAGTTTCCAAGATATCGAGAAAACAGTGCATTTGAAAAACATGGACACGCTGTTCGCCTCAGGAATGGAAAACATGGAATAACTGGGAAACGGTTTATTTGTATCTGCTGTGCTTGTGGGGTGGGGAGTAAAGATATGGACTGTATTAGTCCTGGGCCGTGCCTCATTCCAGAAACATGTTCCCTCATATCTGCCCCTTGACTTCAATTATTCATTCCTATTCAATCTGCAAAAAAGAGTGAACAAGGGCAGGTGGGATGGTTGAACTATTGGAATGAGCCCCAGCCCCAGTCAGAAGGCCTGTCTGTTAGGGTTATGTGTGTGTGGATGACAATGGAACAGCTGTGCATGATGGGGTATGTCGAGGATGAATAATGTTAATGTTTATCTAACGGTACAGAGGATGAATAATGTTAATGTTTATCTAACAGTACAGAGGATGAATAATGTTAATGTTTATCTAACAGTACAGAGGATGAATAATGTTAATGTTTATCTAACAGTACAGAGGATGAATAATGTTAATGTTTATCTAACGGTACAGAGGATGAATAATGTTAATGTTTATCTAACAGTACAGAGGATGAATAATGTTAATGTTTATCTAACAGTACAGAGGATGAATAATGTTAATGTTTATCTAACAGTACAGAGGATGAATAATGTTAATGTTTATCTAACAGTACAGAGGATGAATAATGTTAATGTTTATCTAACGGTACAGAGGATGAATAATGTTAATGTTTATCTAACAGTACAGAGGATGAATAATGTTAATGTTTATCTAACGGTACAGAGGATGAATAATGTTAATGTTTATCTAACAGTACAGAGGATGAATAATGTTAATGTTTATCTAACAGTACAGAGGATGAATAATGTTAATGTTTATCTAACAGTACAGAGGATGAATAATGTTAATGTTTATCTAACAGTACAGAGGATGAATAATGTTAATGTTTATCTAACGGTAGAGAGGATGAATAATGTTAATGTTTATCTAACAGTACAGAGGATGAATAATGTTAATGTTTATCTAACGGTACAGAGGATGAATAATGTTAATGTTTATCTAACGGTAGAGAGGATGAATAATGTTAATGTTTATCTAACGGTAGAGAGGATGAATAATGTTAATGTTTATCTAACAGTACAGAGGATGAATAATGTTAATGTTTATCTAACAGTACAGAGGATGAATAATGTTAATGTTTATCTAACGGTAGAGAGGATGAATAATGTTAATGTTTATCTAACGGTACAGAGGATGAATAATGTTAATGTTTATCTAACAGTACAGAGGATGAATAATGTTAATGTTTATCTAACAGTACAGAGGATGAATAATGTTAATGTTTATCTAACGGTACAGAGGATGAATAATGTTAATGTTTATCTAACGGTACAGAGGATGAATAATGTTAATGTTTATCTAACAGTACAGAGGATGAATAATGTTAATGTTTATCTAACGGTAGAGAGGATGAATAATGTTAATGTTTATCTAACAGTACAGAGGATGAATAATGTTAATGTTTATCTAACAGTACAGAGGATGAATAATGTTAATGTTTATCTAACAGTACAGAGGATGAATAATGTTAATGTTTATCTAACAGTACAGAGGATGAATAATGTTAATGTTTATCAATTCTACCAGTTTGAGTAGTGTTTCAAATGGATGGTAGCTTTATCTCAAAGAATGTGCATTACATTTGCAATAATGCATGTTGCATTCTCACCTGCGTGTGCGCGCGCACACACACACACACACACACACACACACAAACAAATAGGTTCTCTCTTTAACACCCACGGTGCCTTGATTTAAAAATAAATGTAGCTCCATGTTCCCCATTGTGATAGTGATGGGTAGCAGAGCACCTGCAGCTGGGAAGGCCTCCTCTCTCAGCTCTGGTTTCAGGGTGTAACTGCAGTGTAACGGGGGGGCAGATAGAGAGGGGAGCTGGGGAACCACACACTCCTCTTCTCCATCATCTGGTTTATGTCTCAACAGCACACTGCTTCCTTTTGCTACTGAATTATGAAACAGACTTTCTCCCTCGTTATCCCTCTCTCTCTATTTCTCAGAGAGAGATAGAGAGAGAGAGGCATAGTCTCTCTCTCGCTCTCTCTCTATGTCTCTCTCTCTCTCTCTCTCTCTCTCTCAATTCAATTTGCTTTATTGGCATGACGTAACAATGTACATATTGCAAAGCTTACTTTGGATTTTTCGATATATCTCTCCCCCTCTCGGTCTCTCTATCTCTCTATGCCTCTCGTTCTCTCTGTCTCTCTCTTTCTCTCTCTCTCTATGCTTCTTTCTCTCTCTCTCTTTGCTTCTCTTTCTTTCTCTCTTTCTCTCTCTCGCTCTCTCTATGCTTCTTTCTCTTTCTCTCTTTACTTCTCTTTCTTTCTCTCTTTCTCTCTCTCTCTTTCTCTCTCTCTCTTTATTTCTCTCTCTCTCCTCTCTTCTCTGTTAGCAGTAGCCTGGCCAGTTCAAACTCACATAATGAAACACTTTACGAGGATTTTTAAATGCGATCATAATCAAGGGGCCCAAATAGGAAAATGTGGGTTTCATTTGTTCGCTCTCATTACCTAAAAGCTTGTTGTACACTGTCTCCAAGGATACAGCCCGAGAATTCTTAGTGCCCCCTACCCCCTCCTCCCCCACTTCCTCCCCTTCTCCGGCCCATTGTTTACAAGGAAGGACATTTTTCGGGCCTTGTTTTGCATTCATGCTTAATTCATTGGTTGCTATTTGCAATGAGCAGGATGCTAATGCTATTGGAGTTGTATCCTTTCTCTGGAGGCTCAAAGTCCAGCAGGGTTCAGCCAGTGACTGTATCTCTAAATGAATCAACAGCTCTGGAGCCTGATGAGGTGACCCAGAACAGGTTAATTATTCACAGCCCCATCCCGTCAGATAGGGTTGTAGCAGATACTGTCCACGGGATGGATGCTGAGTTGGACTGGAACCTATGCGGTTATTATGCACAATGTGGTTCTGTCTGCGTGTATGTGTGTGTATTTGTGTGTGTGTGTGTGTACTACAGTATACTGTTAGGTATGTTTGCACATGAGAAAGAGATTTCCTCAGGGAGAAACTACAAGTGCAACCAATAGTGATTGCTACTTGAAATTGGAGTGCGGCTGAGCAAGGCTAATAGGAAAATGGCTTCAGTTGGTTTGGCCAGCGCATTGTATCAATGTGCATGCTCCGACTGCGTTTTTCCTCATGTTTACCAGGCATGTGCTGTTTTTTTGGCTTTGTCATACTTTGTCTGGTTGGTTGAACAATTTATTTGGCCTGCTGGATCTTTAGGTGTAAAAGTGTAATCATGGCTGACATGGTTTCCCAAAGGCATACACTGAACCCTACTCTCTCACTCCCTCCAACCTTGCCCCTCGTGTTACAAGAAATGGTGGCCATTTTGAAAATGTCTTGTCTCTGTGTACTGTTCCTTCACCAAAGAACATTGGACCAAATGGTTGTGAAGGTAGTTGACCAAGTTTATGTCTGCTATTGTTTTTAAAGGGTTGATGTAAACGTCTTAGCGACTGTATTTAAAGCGGCAGAGGGTTTTCTCCTGGGTCGTCTCAGTCTGGAGCTCCCTGGGCTGTTTATAGCCCTGTGGCTGCCAGAAGAACCACCCTGAGTACTTCACCAACAACACATGACTAACTCTTCATCTGCTAATTGAGGCAAAGACTAATCGCATTTACAGCCATATCGATTTGATTCATCCCTCTTCTCTAGCTCCCCTCTGGTATCTTACATATGGTAGTCATCTCTATTGTCTCTTTGCCCACAAACAGAAGCCGTATCATGAACAATAATGTGTTAGCGATTGCAAGTTGGCTGCTATCGATGTCCCCTTCTCTTGTCTTCTCCTTCTGGGCACAAACTCACAAAACTCCTCTTTTGTACGGCCACACATTGGTTGAATCGGCAGATCAATGGTTGTGTGGAAAGAGCTTATTGTCATCGTGTTTGTGGGTTTGTGTGTGTGTGTGTGGTTCATGCATGTGTTGTGAATGTGTGTGTGCACGTGTGTGTGTGTTTGAAGGCTCTCTCTGTCATGTGTATGGACAGCCCCCGTCACACACAGAGACAGTCATTATGTGTGTGTAAGTGTGTGTTAGAACAAAACAAACACAATAGAATGGACTAATTAGGGTTTCACTTTATTTTATTATTCAATTTGACCGTTAAATCAGTCTGAAAAAACAATTTTGTACGATTGGGGATTTGTTGGTTCAATTTGATTTAATTTATAATTAGTTGAGGTTGAATAGTCCACCTCATCAAGAACTTCACACAGCACCCAGAGAGGATCCAATCTTTAAACTAGCCTTTAAAGCTATCCAGCCAACGGCTTCAGGGACCAAAGTTCTTCATGCTGTTCAGCCCAAATGTTCTGCTTTATTACATTTTGAGGGAGATTTCCGTCTAACCGTGCTGAAGAGTACAGGATTGAAAGACGGAGAAAGATGACAGGGAAGGAGAGCGTGGTAAGCAAAGAGAGAGGGTTATAGACAGAAAGAGAGACATATAGTACGAAAGAAAGGGAGATACAGAAAGAGAAGAAGAGAAAGGGAGCCGTAAAGAAAGAGACATTCACAGACAGAGAGGAGAATAAAAAGTTAGTGTAGAGTTCTCCTACTGTCGTTTCCCTGTAGTCGTGCCCTCTCCTGTTATCCTTGTAGTGACAGGGGAGGGGTGCTCTTAAAGGAATGGGGCATTAATCACTCTCAATCCTGCTCCCCCGACCTCTGACCCATGCTTTTAATTGCTTCCGCTTCTCCTCTCACTGTGCTGTCTTCTGTTTTCCTCTCCTCCATCTTCACTCTCTATCCTCCCTTTGTTGTGTTGGCCCACATCAACAGGGTGCATTGAAGGAGATATTATCTCAGCAGCTGACTATCATTCCCTTCTCTGCCTTCTTTCCATCCCTCTCGCTTCTCTTTTTCTAATCTTTCTATTTCTTGAGGACACATCCTCTTGTGTTCTGTTTCTTCTCTCTCTCTCTCTCTCTCTCTCTCTCTCTCTCTCTCTCTCTCTCTCTCTATCCCAGTCAGGATGAGTGATCTGTAGTTTGTGGCACATTGATATTCAAGGTGCAGTGTTGATTGGAAAAGCTCTGCCTACTCCCTTGGGTCATGTCTGTGGACACAGAGTTGGAAACTAATAAAGAAATGCTGCAGAGTCACTGGCTTTTTACCTCATTATCTGCCAATGACACGCTCCCCTCAGCCAAGGTGTCACCCTGACATTTGTTTAGGCAGGAACATGGGCGAATAAGCTCAATTGAATAAAAAGAAAAGGATGAAAAGAGGGTGAAAGAAGAGGAAGGCAGGCAGAGGCATGGCCTCCTCATGCCAGCCAGAGTCAGAGCCAGAGAGACGTGCCTCCCAGCAGCAGCAGCTGTAGCCCCACCACAACGTATCATATACACTAATCCTGTGTCACACTCTCTGTGTGAGGCTCTGTATTTGGATGGGTAATATTGCTTTTTGCCTGTTTACTTATGCTCTTAATGACTTTGGATTCATGTTTCTGACTCTCGCTTTGCATACCTTTTTGTTGGTGGCAAAATAATGTTTTACTAGTTTCATGTGAGTCTCCTTTTTAGTTACAGATTTGTGAAGTTCAAAGGTTACCACAGCTATTAATCTGAGAAGAAACAAGAGTAAGTACAGAGAGGTGAAAGGTCAAGTTTATGGTCAGGGTCAGAGGACAGTGTCAGGTCTATTTAACATTTTAGAAGCAATAAGCTCCTATGTTTTTTGAATTGATTAACACAGCCGTTCATAGAGGTTCATTTGGAAGGGATGTAAATACAGCACTAATTTCCCATTTATTAAAACCAGGTAAGGACGCCACCCAGTGCTCTCTACCTTTGATATTTTCTTAAATTCTGTCGTCCTGTCTTGAAACTTAAATTGGTACATCTGCACCAAAGCGAGTTTGTTAAAAAACTATTGTCCTCAGATAACCTCTTTTGTCTATTACATATCTTACATGCTTCATCAGAAAGCAAAGCTCCTTGGGCAGTTTTATCTCTCGACGCAAAAAAAGCTTTTGATAGACTATAATGGTGGTATCTTTGGCTCCAATTTCATTAATATGATACTATATACAGTGCCTTGCGAAAGTATTCGGCCCCCTTGAACTTTGCAACCTTTTGCCACATTTCAGGCTTCAAACATAAAGATATAAAACTGTATTTTTTTGTGAAGAATCAACAACAAGTGGGACACAATCATGAAGTGGAACGACATTTATTGGATATTTCAAACTTTTTTAACAAATCAAAAACTGAAAAATTGGGCGTGCAAAATTATTCAGCCCCTTTACTTTCAGTGCAGCAAACTCTCTCCAGAAGTTCAGTGAGGATCTCTGAATGATCCAATGTTGACCTAAATGACTAATGATGATAAATACAATCCACCTGTGTGTAATCAAGTCTCCGTATAAATGCACCTGCACTGTGATAGTCTCAGAGGTCCGTTAAAAGCGCAGAGAGCATCATGAAGAACAAGGAACACACCAGGCAGGTCCGAGATACTGTTGTGAAGAAGTTTAAAGCCGGATTTGGATACAAAAAGATTTCCCAAGCTTTAAACATCCCAAGGAGCACAATGCAAGCGATAATATTGAAATGGAAGGAGTATCAGACCACTGCAAATCTACCAAGACCTGGCCGTCCCTCTAAACTTTCAGCTCATACAAGGAGAAGACTGATCAGAGATGCAGCCAAGAGGCCCATGATCACTCTGGATGAACTGCAGAGATCTACAGCTGAGGTGGGAGACTCTGTCCATAGGAAAACAATCAGTCGTATAATGCACAAATCTGGCCTTTATGGAAGAGTGGCAAGAAGAAAGCCATTTCTTAAAGATATCCATAAAAAGTGTCATTTAAAGTTTGCCACAAGCCACCTGTGAGAAACACCAAACATGTGGAAGAAGGTGCTCTGGTCAGATGAAACCAAAATTGAACTTTTTGGCAACAATGCAAAACGTTATGTTTGGCGTAAAAGCAACACAGCTCATCACCCAGAACACACCATCCCCACTGTCAAACATGGTGGTGGAAGCATCATGGTTTGGGCCTGCTTTTCTTCAGCAGGGACAGGGAAGATGGTTAAAATTGATGGGAAGATGGATGGAGCCAAATACAGGACCATTCTGGAAGAACCTGATGGAGTCTGCAAAAGACCTGAGACTGGGACGGAGATTTGTCTTCCAACAAGACAATGATCCAAAACATAAAGCAAAATCTACAATGGAATGGTTCAAAAATAAACATATCCAGGTGTTAGAATGTCCAAGTCAAAGTCCAGACCTGAATCCAATCGAGAATCTGTGGAAAGAACTGAAAACTGCTGTTCACAAATGCTCTCCATCCAACCTCACTGAGCTCGAGCTGTTTTGCAAGGAGGAATGGGAAAACATTTCAGTCTCTCGATGTGCAAAACTGATAGAGACATACCCCAAGCGACTTACAGCTGTAATCGCAGCAAAAGGTGGCGCTACAAAGTATTAACTTAAGGGGGCTGAATAATTTTGCACACCCAATTTTTCAGTTTTTGATTTGTTAAAAAAGTTTGAAATATCCAATAAATGCCGTTCCACTTCATGACTGTGTCCCACTTGTTGTTGATTCTTCACAAAAAAATACAGTTTTATATCTTTATGTTTGAAGCCTGAAATGTGGCAAAAGGTCGCAAAGTTCAAGGGGGCCGAATACTTTCGCAAGGCACTGTATATGCTAATCCCTCAACCATACTAATAACAGGTGATATCAATTCTGTTCCATTCAGAATAACTAGAAGTAGCAGGCAAGGTGATTCCATGTCACTTCTGATATTGTTTTATGTCGATTGAGCTTCTGGCCCAGGCAATTCGACAATTGAAAGAAATTACACTAATATCTCTCAATTCTACGGATCACGTCATCTCCTTATACGCAGACGATATCGTATTTTATCTAGACAATGTATCTCAATCCCTATCAAAAGCTTTGAAGATCATAGACATATTCAGCTCCATCTCCATTTATAAAATCATTCTAACCAAGTCTGCCCTACTGCCTCTGAAAACCCTGATGGAGGATCCATCGCTACTCATGGAATCCCAATCATTTACCATTTAAAATATTTGGGAATATAACTATTTCTTTCCTTAGATTAAACCCATGTAAGAAACTTTAACAGAACACTCAAATCAATACAATCTGACCTTAGTAGATGGACTAATATTCCAGTTGCTTTAACCAGCAGAATATCTATTGTCAAAATGAATATATGTAGTTCAGTGATTCGCTTGGGTGCTTTTTAGTATTTTAGTTATTGTTGTTCTTTAGTGTTTAATCCTCTGATGTTTGTTTTCTAGTAAATATTTGTTTTTATAGTTTTTTTTATTTTTTATTTTTTCTCCTTTGAAGGCCATTGTTTTGCATCCATGTCTGAAATGTGCTATATAAATAAAGCTTGATTTGATTTGATGCTTTGTCTCCCCTTCTAGCTATTGGGATGAAATGTGTAGCCTGGACAAAACTTACAAACTTGCAAAGAGGGAAAGTCATAGGAGGACTATCCGTACCAAACTTTAAATTGCATTTCCAGTCACTAGCATTTCGTCCCATCCTAAATTTGTTTAGACATGATTCTTCTGCCCCCTGGCTGAGTATATCTTCACTGATATGTCCCTTAATCAATGTAAACTACGCTTTGGTTCTATTGTTGCTCACTCAATTTCTATTTGTTGCAAAATTGAAAAACATTGTAACTGGGAATCAAAATGGCATAACCATATTCCAATATTTCACAATAACGCCTTGTGTTATTGGAGGGCAACATTTTGCATCTCCCCAATGTTCCAAATGTGGAATCTATACCCTTGCCAATATCATGGACAGTAATGGTTTGAGAACTTTCCAAGATTTGAAAGACACATTACCAGGTAAATATTTTTTCTACATTTACAATTTAGTCCCGTAGGATGCCCATCTAATGATGGGATTTATAAATAAGGAGGCCCACTTCTTTTTTGTTTTCTTTTCCTGTTTATGTTGAATTTATTATCACTTAACTTCTGTATTTTTTTATTATGTTTTTTTCTGTGGGAGCCTATGTGTACGTTTTTTAAAAACGTATAATTTTACCTGGAAAATGTAACTGTAACTGTAACCCTCCAACAACAACAAAAACTAATAAAATAAAATGATAGTAAAGATTCAAAGGTTCAAAGGAGGGGAATTATAGGATCCAGACGACATACACCTGCAGCCCAGGAACCAGACGTCAGAGGTCAGGGATGAACTTTGTGACAGCAGGGGGTTGTAGCCAGTCCTGAACACTAGAGCAGGGGGTCAGTCCAGAGCAGCTACAGTGCCTTTGGAAAGTATTCAGACCCCTTGACTTTTTCCACATTGTGTTACATTACAGCCTTATTCTAAAATTGATTACATGATGTTTTTTTCAGCAATCTACACACAATACCCAATAATGACAAAGTGAAAACAGGTTTTAGACATTTTTGCAAATGTATTAAAAATAAAAAACAGAAATACTTTATTTACGTAAGTATTCAGACCCTTTCCTATGAGACTCGAAATTGAGCTCAGGTGCATCCTGTCTCCATTGATCATCAGCTTGATATAGCCTCCGTAAGCCTCCAGAGGCTTCGCAATTGCGTCACACCCTCCATACGGAGCCTCATAAATAGTATTTTGCTCGGGACAGAAAGAGAAGAACAGACAATGTAGGAAGTTGAAAAGAGAGAACTTTTAATGAGGTTTTGTTAGGACTTTGATAGGACCACTGTGTTGTATCATTTACCCTTTGTTACAGAAGGCCAGAGAAATATGACACAGAAGCTAGAGTTTACATGTAAAACCAAACCCATCTCATTCTGTGGGACATTAGGGAAAGGGAAACTGTCATTAGTGGAGATGGCAGTCTGTGGGTTTCTAAATGATGACCTGGGGTTTGATGTGTGTTTGATTTGGTCTGACAGGCCCTTTGTGTCTGTGTATCCCACAATGCAAAGCATCGTGACTGGGTATCTCATGCAAAGCGGAGTGCACAAACAGGTTAAAAATCACATTCCAGCAGGATTCCAAAGAAATGTGACTTCTGTTACAGCCAGGGAGACAAGTTTATGTTTGTTTGTTTGTTTGTTTGTTTGTTTTCCTGATGATAACCAGCCATGGTAATTAGCCCGGCGGCTATGATGGGTCTATCTGTCTCAGTTCTGACAGTCAGAAGATTACAGTAGCCAAACCCTCATTAAAGCAGTAGTACAGTCTCTCTGCTCTGCTAGCTAAGAAGCTATTTATTTTCTGGTGAGGTCGAGGGCAGCTCACTGGGGTCCTGGCATCATAACACAATAGGAGGCCGTCATGCTGCTACTTCCAACCTCAGAAGTGCTCTCATTATGGACTCTTCCAGGCAAACTTTACTACTGTGCTCAGAGCCATCGGTAAACACTTCTGTGTGTGGTTAATGTGTTTGTATTGGTTGAGATCTTTGACCATCTTGAGACATTTTGATACAGCCCTGAGAGCTGGTTTAGCCAGTTAGCTGTGTTTATATGTGGATCAACTCTGCCAACCCGGATGTTCTAGCTGTGTCTGAATCCTGGCTTAGGAAGACCACCATCCCAAACTACAACATTTTCAGACAAGCTAGAACTGCCAAAGGGGGCGGTGTTGCAATCTACTGCAAAGATACCCTGCAGAGTTCTGTCCTACTATCCAGGTCTGTACCCAAACAATTTGAACTTCTACTTTTAAAAATCCACCTCTCTAAAAACAAGTCTCTCACCGTTGCCGCCTGCTATAGACCACCCTCTGCCCCCAGCTGTGCTCTGGACACCATATGTGAACTGATTGCCTCCCATCTATCTTCAGAGCTCGTGCTGCTAGGCGAGCTAAACTGGAACATGCTTAACACCCCAGCCATCCTACAATCTAAGCTTGATGCCCTCAATCTCACACAAATTATCAATGAACCTACCAGGTACCTCCCCAAAGCCTTAAACACGGGCACCCTCATAGATATCATCCTAACCAACTTGCCCTCTAAATACACCTCTGGTGTCTTCAACCAAGATCTCAGCGATCATTGCCTGCATCCGTAATGTGTCAGCGGTCAAACAACCTCCACTCATCACTGTCAAACGCTCCCTGAAACACTTCAGCGAGCAGGCCTTTCTAATCGACCTGGCCGGGGTATCCTGGAAGGATATTGATCTCATCCCGTCAGTAGAGGATGCCTGGTTATTTAAAAAAAAAGCCTTCCTAACCATCTTAAATAAGCATGCCCCATTCAAGAAATTTAGAACCAGGAACAGATATAGCCCTTGGTTCTCCCCAGACCTGACTGCCCTTAACCAACACAAAAACATCCTATGGCGTTCTGCATTAGCATCGAACAGCCAGCCCCCGTGATATGCAGCTGTTCAGGGAAGCTAGAAACCATTATACACAGGCAGTTAGAAAAGCCAAGGCTAGCTTTTTCAAGCAGAAATTTGCTTCCTGCAACACTAACTCAAAAGAGTTCTGGGACACTGTAAAGTCCATGGAGAATAAGAACACCTCCTCCCAGCTGCCCACTGCACTGGAGATAGGAAACACTGTCACCACTGATAAATCCACTATAATTGAGAATTTCAATAAGCATTTTTCTACGGCTGGCCATGCTTTCCACCTGGCTACTCCTACCCCGGTCAACAGCACTGCACCCCCCACAGCAACTCGCCCAAGCCTTCCCCATTTCTCCTTCTCCCAAATCCAGTCAGCTGATGTTCTGAAAGAGCTGCAAAATCTGAACCCCTACAAATCAGCCGGGCTAGACAATCTGGACCCTTTCTTTCTAAAATGATCTGCCGAAATTGTTGCCACCCCTATTACTAGCCTGTTCAACCTCTCTTTCGTGTCATCTGAGATTCCCAAAGATTGGAAAGCAGCTGCGGTCATCCCCCTCTTCAAAGGGGGGGACACTCTTGACCCAAACTGCTACAGACCTATATCTATCCTACCCTACCTTTGTAAGGTCTTCGAAAGCCAAGTCAACAAACAGATTTCCGACCATTTCGAATCTCACCATACCTTCTCTGCTATGCAATCTTGTTTCAGAGCTGGTCATGGGTGCACCTCAGCCACGCTCAAGGTCCTAAACGACATCTTAACCGCCATCGATAAGAAATATTACTGTGCAGCCGTATTCATTGATCTGGCCAAGGCTTTCAACTCTGTCAATCACCACATCCTCATTGGCAGACTCGACAGCCTTGGTTTCTCAAATGATTGCCTCGCCTGGTTCACCAACTACTTCTCTGATAGAGTTTAGTGTGTCAAATTGAAGGGTCTGCTGTCCGGACCTCTGGCAGTCTCTATGGGGGTGCCACAGGGTTCAATTCTTGGGCCGACTCTCTTCTCTGTATTCATCAATGATGTCGCTCTTGCTGCTGGTGAGTCTCTGATCCACCTCTACGCAGACGACACCATTCTGTATACTTCTGGCCCTTCTTTGGACACTGTGTTAACAACCCTACAGGCAAGCTTCAATGCCATACAACTCTCCTTCCGTGGCCTCCAACTGCTCTTAAATACAAGTAAAACTAAATGCATGCTCTTCAACCGATCGCTGCCTGCACCTGCCCGCCTGTCCAACATCACTACTCTGGACGGCTCTGACTTAGAATATGTGGACAAATACAAATACCTAGGTGTCTGGTTAGACTGTAAACTCTCCTTCCAGACCCACATCAAACATCTCCAATCCAAAGTTAAATCTAGAATTGGCTTCCTATTTCGCAACAAAGCATCCTTCACTCATGCTGCCAAACATACCCTTGTAAAACTGACCATCCTACCTATCCTCGACTTCGGCGATGTCATTTACAAAATAGCCTCCAATACCCTACTAAACAAATTGGATGCAGTCTATCACAGTGCAATCCGTTTTGTCACCAAAGCCCCATATACTACCCACCATTGCGACCTGTACGCTCTCGTTGGCTGGCCCTCGCTTCATACTCGTCTCCAAACCCACTGGCTCCATGTCATCTACAAGACCTTGCTAGGTAAAGTCCCCCCTTATCTCAGCTCGCTGGTCACCATAGCATCACCCACCTGTAGCACGCGCTCCAGCAGGTATATCTCTCTGGTCACCCCCAAAACCATTTCTTTCTTTGGCCGCCTCTCCTTCCAGTTCTCTGCTGCCAATGACTGGAACGAACTACAAAAATCTCTGAAACTGGAAACCCTTACAGTATTTATTTATTTTGCTCCTTTGCACCCCATTATTTAAATTTTTACTTTGCACATTCTTCCACTGCAAATCTACCATTCCAGTGTTTTACTTGCTATATTGTATTTACTTTGCCACCATGGCCTTTTTTTTGCCTTTACCTCCCTTATCTCACCTCATTTGCTCACATCGTATATAGACTTGTTTATACTGTATTATTGACTGTATGTTTGTTTTACTCCATGTGCAACTCTGTGTCGTGGTATGTGTCGAACTGCTTTGCTTTATCTTGGCCAGGTCGCAATTGTAAATGAGAACTTGTTCTCAACTTGCCTACCTGGTTAAAGGTGAAATAAAAATAAATAAATAAAAAAAACTGCTACTATAGAGCCTTACTTCTCCAGTAGATGCCTGTAGTATACATGTAACATACGTTCCGCACCGTTGGCTCCGTTCAGCCCCTCTCTCCTCCCAGCACGATATCCTCCTGCCTTCCACCTCCTCTTTCATGTGCCAAGAGACGGTGCTGAAGGCAAGCTCTGACAAAATGTTGTCATTATCTTAGCGTTAGCGGGCCGCCCACGCCACGCCTCTCATTCATTCCACAGCTAGCCCAATGGCCCCAGAGGGAGAGAGAGGAGCGTGTGGGCGAGAGAGAAGGCATTCTCTTCTGTGTTTAGAGAGAAAGAGAGAGAGAGAGAGTAGCAGTGTGTGTAGCAGTAAAATAATATATCATATGAAAAGAACAATGATTTGATTGCAAGCCAAGCTGCTCTAATAGAGATAGAGTATATAGGAAATAGATTAAGCTAGTCTCGAAGTAACAGGCATGAAATGGCTACTGTGATAGTTGGGTTGGGGTTAAAACAAGGACGAGAGCCTCCGAAAGAGATTCATTTTTGATATAGATCAATAAATTCCGCCTTTGTGCCACTTGCCATCACTCAACACTCTGTTTTCCCTGTGGAGTGTCATTGATATGATTATACATGTATTATTTTATTTAACTAGGCAAGTCAGTCAAGAACAAATCCCCCCCCCCCAGGGTACGCCCTCCCCTAACCCCACAACACCTAACATTAAACACAAACACACATGTATGCACAAAAGCCATGTGATTTGTCCCACAGAGAGCAGTGTCTTGCTGGGTGTTTGTGACAGCAGTATCAGTGGGAGAGAGAGCGTGGGCCAGGCTAAGAAAAGACAAGCTCAGTGCTGGTGATTCAGCTCTTAAGTCCAGCTGTGAAGCCTGATTCATTTGCTCTTTAATGGCAATCATAACTCACTGTGCTCATAACTCATTTGTAATGTCTTGTACATCAATAGTAGGGGAGCTTTATAATGACCCAGGCCTTTGCTGGCAGAGTGTGTTTAATGCATCGCTGCAGGGCATGGAGTTCTACAAATGCTGTGTTCAACAATCACTTTCCTCTTTCCAAGAGTCATCATTTGTTTTCTTAGTGCAATGTGCACTCCAGGGGGTTTGGAGTAGAAGTTTTTAGAAGTACTCTTTATTTTAGTGCAGCTATTTTGGTGTTTGGGTTCTTCTGACAACTCCAGTTCGGTTGTTCCTAATTTAGAGAACAGAGGTTGGAGTTGCTCATTATGGGGTGATTGGACTGTGGTAAAGTGTCACTTGTCAGGGAGCGGAGCGTGGTACGATGCTAATGAGTTGAGCTGGAGGCCGTTTCTCTGGGCCCGTCCTGGCAGAGTGTGCGAGTGTGATTGTACGTGTGATCTCATTGCTGGAGGTGTCCCTTGCTGTATCTAAGAATAGAACGAACCCGAGCTAGGCTATAACACTGTATATTATGGTGGGAATGTGAGACAGTAAGACCATTATAAATGTCTTCAGTCTCAGGCTCAACAGTGGTGAGGAAAGTGTTGAAAACACACCATGAAATTGCACATCTATCCCACTCCTGTGTACAAGACAATGGCTTGATGTATGATTTCAAGGAGAGACATTCACTCACTTTCAGTCTCTAGAATAGCCTAACAAATATTGTAAGTCTTTCACCCCCCCTCAACCATGTTAAACCCAATGTCCTTAGACTGAACTCTCGTTAGTGTAATTTCCCACCCCCCACCAGAAATCTCCAGTGCTCCTAACCCAGAAAACTGTAATTTCTCCTTCAACATTAAATATCATTCAATTTATTTCCTTTTCCATCTTCCTCTCCTTCCTCCTCCGGGGAGTTTTCCTCACTTTGCTTTTGACACGGATAAACTTGTGAGGGCTTCTTGAAGTGACAAGGTGTGACTGACAGGGGACTCTGTCTAATCCATAGCTACATATCCCCCCCACACACACACACACACGTCTACCACCCCATTTACCCCCTCCTCCCCAGGGTTATACAACTTTCCCTCCACTCTCTCCATGCCTGTTTTGCCAGACGCGTGGTTGGGATTAGCTAAAGCGATTATCAGGAGCTTTTGCAGTTTTGTGCAGATGAATCATGGTAATGCTACACAGTGAAGCGCCTCATGCATTCCTAAGCCCCCTCTACACTTCTCTCTGATTCTCCCAAACGACACAGCGAGCCAGTTGGCTTCACCTAACTAAGCCAGGTGGAGGCACCTTCAAACACACACACGGAAACATGCACACACGTGCACACACACAAACACACCTGGATCTGTATGGTTGCCAGGACAAATACAGGAATAAGCATCAATGCGTGGTTCCACGTCAGCTCTAGCAGACAATTCTCACATAGGAACTTAATTGGGAGGAAGGATGTTTAACATGCTTTTTACAATTTTATCACTAACCATTTTTTTTTCGAAATTCCGCTTTAGACCTATACATGCCTATAACTGCAAAAGTAAAACCCTATGATCTGTGAACCGTAGATGATACAGACAACATCATGGTGTCATTATACTCCTTATAGTGTTCTCTCAAATATGGAGGAAGTCTAGATTCTGCAATACACATTTTCACATTAATTTATTCAACATTAAAAAGTATATCTCAAAACGACCCTTTTTGGATTTTTTGACATATTGTTTGTAAGAGTATATACCCTTCAAACACCTCACATTTTCAGAATGGGCTCTCTGTTACCTTTAATGATATGACACATTTTATACATAGAAATTTACATTATAGCTAATTTTAACCCCATTAAGTCTAGGCCCTTGATCGCAATATGTACAAAGCTAAGATATGGAATTGTTTAAGATGGTCATAAAATGCATGTGGATGCTTTAGAGCGAAACAACCAACACTGTTGTGTTTGTTCGTGGTGGCGACTTATTAGTTTGTAGCTCAAACGGTTCGGGTTTTACAGACGATTTTGTGACAATATTATTTTCCGGATCCTCTCATGTGTAGAAAAATATTGCTTTCACAAGCCCCATGTTATGGAACAGGTACATACTTTACATTGGCAGAAAGATGGGATTGAGCTGCAGCCACTACGGTAAGTCATTAACATTAACACACAGGGAGATATTCAATGTTCAAAACAATGACATCACCACGTGACGCACTAGGTGGTTTTAACCAATCACAGCCCTCCTTTAGGATTACACATTCAGCAAGTCACCAGCAGAGGGAGTTCCCTTTGAATCCATTTTCCTATTCACTGTGTTGGTGGTGCTCATAAAATGTATCATAATTTTAGAATTAGCAGAGTGCCCACTGGAAATTTGCTGTAGGCCTATTTGTAGTGTATATTGTTCCAAACAATATGTCTTAAAATTAACACAATTAAAAAGGGTCGTTTTGAGATATCCATGTTTTTTTATGTTTAATAAATTAATGTGATTATAAATAATATAAAAAAATCACACATACTCTCTATTTTAGAGCACACTATCAGGAGTATAATGACAAGATGTGTCAAGAACAGTTCACAGATCATAGGGTCTTACAGGAGGAATGTATATTTCTAAAAAGTCAACTTTCATTATGATTTTCTCAAAGATGGTTTGTGATACAAATGTAAAAAGCATTTCAAACATCCTTCCTCCTAATGAAGTTTATATGTGAGAAATGCCAGAACAATCTGAGAAACCAAAAATATTTTCCTCTCCCTCTGTCGTAGAGTTGCCACGATGCAGAGAGCAAACTACACTGTAAGATAGCCATATTTCATTGCTGTGTACAGTTATAATTTCTTGGATTCGGATGCACACTCTATCCTCCCCTGCTTCTCTAGTCCTAGGCATTAAATGTGACATGATAGCTTTGTTTTTTTACACTCAATCAGATGTAGCTCACACACACTCACACACACCCTGTGGGAGAGAGGAATGCCTTTGGCGCTTTCTGACTTTGCTACAATGTTAAACATTTCTCAAACATGTTCGCCTTAAGGGTAGTTTAACTCGGTGTGTACTGTTCAACATTACCATAGTGGATTGCTATCAAATGTCCATACTTCAACACAAAACATAAACCATTTAGAATATGTACTTCTGATCACCATCACTGTCACCGTTATGACTTATGTTGTCTAGTTGAAGTTTAAAAATATATATATTTAACCTTTATTTAACCAGGTAGGCTAGTTGAGAACAAGTTCTCATTTATAAATGCGACCTGGCCAAGAATATAGCAAAGCAGTTCGACACATACAAGTTACACATGGAATAAACAAACATACAGTCAATAATACAGTAGACGTCTATATACATAGTGTGTGCAAATGAAGAAAGATAAGGGAGGTAAGGCAATAAATAGGCCATAGTAGCAAAGTAATTACAATTTACCAATTAAACACTGGAGTGATTGATGTGCAGAAGATGAATGTGCAAGTAGAGATACTGGGGTGCAAAGGAGCAAGATGAATAAATAAATACAGTATGGGGATGAGGTAGTTGGATGGGCTATATTACAGATGGGCTATGTACAGGTGCAGTGATCTGTGAGCTGCTCTGACAGCTGGTGTTTAAAGCTAGTGAGGGAGATATGAGTCTTCAGTGATTTTTGCAGTTCATTCAAGTCATTGGCAGCAGAGAACTGGAAGGAAAGGCGGCCAAAGGAGGAATTGGCTTTGGGGGTGACTAGTGAGATATACCTGCTGGAGCGCGTGCTACGGGTGGGTGCTGCTATGGTGACCAGTGAGCTGAGATAAGGCTTTACCTACGCTTTACCTAGCAGAGACTTGTAGATGACCTGGAGCCAATTGGTTTGGCGACGAGTATGAAGCGAGGGCTTACCAATGAGAGCGTGCAGGTCGCAATGATGGGTGTATATGAGGCTTTGGTGACAAAACAGATGGCACTGTGATAGACTGCATCCAATTTGTTGAGTAGAGTGTTGGAGGCTATTTTGTATATGACATCACCGAAGTAGAGGATCGGTAGGATGGTCAGTTTTACGAGGGTATGTTTGGCAGCATGAGTGAAGGATGCTTTGTTTGCGGAATAGTTAGCCGATTATAGATTTAATTTTGGATTGGAGATGCTTAATGTGAGTCTGGAAGGAGAGTTTACAGTCTAACCAGACACCTAGGTATTTGTAGTTGTCCACATATTCTAAGTCAGAACCGTCCAGAGTAGTGATGCAGAAAGGTGCGGGCAGCGATCGGTTGAAGAGCATGCATTTAGTTTTACTTGCATTTAAGAGCAGTTGGAGGCAACAGAAGGAGAGTTGTATGGCATTGAAGCTCGTCTGTAGGTTAGTTAACACTGTGTCCAAAGAAGGGCCAGAAGTATAGAGAATGGTGTCGTCTGTGTAGAGGTGGATCAGAGAATCACCAGCAGCAAGAGTGACATCATTGATGTATACAGAGAAGAGAGTCGGACCGAGAATTGAACGCTGTGGCACCCCCATAGAGACTGCCAGAGGTCCGGACAACAGGCCCTCCGATTTGACACACTGAACTCTATCAGAGAAGTAGTTGGTTAACCAGGCGAGGCAATCATTTGAGAAACCAAGGCTGTTTAGTCTGCTGATAAGAATGTGGTGATTGACAGAGTCGAAAGCCTTGAACACGGCTGCACAGTAATGCACAGTAATGTCTCTTATCGATGGAGGTTAAGATATCGTTTAGGACCTTGAGCGTGGCTGAGGTGCACCCTTGACCAGCTCTGAAACCAGATTGCATAGTGGCAAAGGTACATTGGGATTCGAAATGGTCTGAAATCTGTTTAACTTGGCTTCTTAAAGACCTTAGAGAGGCAGGGTAGGATAGATAGGTCTGTGGCAGTTTGGGTCTAGAGTGTCTCCCCCTTTGAAGAGGGGGATGATTGCGGCAGCTTTCCTATCTTTGGGAATCTCAGACGATACGAAAGAGAGATTGAACAGGCTAGTAATAGGGGTTGCAACAATTTCGGCAGATAATTTTAGAAAGAGAGGGTCCAGATTGTCTAGCCCGGCTGATTTGTAGTGGTCAAGATTTTGCAGCTATTTCAGAACATCAGCTATCTGGATTTGGGTGAAGGAGAAATGGGGAGGCTTGGGCGAGTTGCTGTGGGTGTGCCGAGCAGTTGACCGGGGTAGGGGTAGCCAGGTGAAAAGAATTCCCAGCCATAGAAAAATGCTCATTGAAATTCTCAGTTGTAGTGGATTTATCGGTGGTGACAGTGTTTCCTAGTCTCAGTGCAGTGGGCAGCTGGGGGGAGGTGCTCTTATTCTCTATGGACTCTACAGTGTCCCAGAACTTTTTTGAGTTTGTGCTACAAGATGCAAACTTCTGTTTGAAAAAAGCTAGCCTTTTTAAGTTAAGAACATTAAGAACATTAAGTTTCTCTCCAACTCTGTATTTCTTGTACTCTCCATTCCTCTCCTCTCTCGCTCAGACTTTATGCTACTCAATAACTCTGCTCCTGCAGATGGCTTGGACTAATTGCAAAGCCTTGTTGCGGTTCTTCTTCACACTCCATCCTCCTTTCCTCACAAACAGATAATCATGGCCCTGGTTTTTTTCCTGCCTCTTCCAAAAACACTTGAGGATGTTCTCATTAACAGGACTTGTCATTTACTCATTTATTCCCCCCCTTTCCACCACACGCCACCCAGCACCCTCTCCTCGTGGCGGGTGTGGATGGTTTCTCCCTGGAAGCTCCAGGGCCCTCTCCTTCTCAACCACACAAAAATTAGCTGCAGCTTCTCAGACAGCCTGTTTAAATTAGTATCTGTGCGTGGGTGGTGGATGGCGTAAGGTGTGTATTTGTGTGTGGGTGTGTGTGGGTGTGCGGGCATGCCTGCCTGTCTGCATGTGTGAGTATGTGTGTTTATTCATTTTTGCGTGCATGTGCACGTGTGTGTGTGTATCAGAAATAAAGTGTGTGTGTTGTACCACTAGGACCTCTATATGCTACCTGCCAGGCACCTCAGACTCAAGGGTGAATCTTCCTCCTACAGAAACACTCTTACACTGTGCGTAGACCAGAGTTTTGTAGACCGGTGTGTAGACCGGTGTGTGTAGACTGGAGTGTGTAGACTGGTGTGTGTAAACGAGTGTGTGCTGTAGAGTGTCTATGGAGTGTCTGAAGTGTCTGCATTGTGTGAAGGTGTGTGACTTGTCAAGGCTAATCAGTCCATCATAGGAGTGTGTCTCTTAACAACAGCTGCCTTCCCAGACACACTCTCACCTGTAGGAGGAGAGAAGGGGAGATGGAGAGAAAAAAAGATAACAAATCACCTCCATACTGTTTGACTCTGCCGTTCTGCTACTGCTATGTTTTTAGATGAGGTTTCTACTGTATCTTACATAGTCTCACATATCCACTCTGTCTGTAACCCACATGAGAAACAAGGACAGATATACATACAGTTAAAGTCAGAAGTTTACATACACCTTAGCCAAATACATTTAAACTCAGTTTTTCACAATTACTGAGATTTAATCTTAGTAAACATTCGCTGTCTTAGGTCAGTTAGGATCACCACTTTATTTTAAGAATGTGAAATGTCAGAATAATAGTAGAGAGTGATTTATTTCAGCTTTTATTTATTTCATCACATTCCCAGTTGGTCAGAAGTTTTCATACACTCAATTAGCATTTGGTAGCATTGGCTTTAAATTGTTTAACTTGGGTCTAACGTTTCAGGTAGCCTTCAACAAGTTTCCCACAATAAGTTGGGTGAATTTTGGTCCATTCCTCCTGACAGAGCTGGTGTAACAGTCAGGTTTGTAGGCCTCCTTGCTCTCACACGCTTTTTCAGTTCTGCCCACAAATGTTCTATAGGATTGAGGTCAGGGCTTTGGGATGGCAACTCCAATACCTTGACTTTGTTGTCCTTAAAGCTATTTTGCCACAAGTTTGGAAATATGCTTGGCGTCATTGTCCATTTGGAAGACCCATTTGCGACCAAGCTTTAACTTCCTGACTGATGTCTTGAGATGTAACTTCAATATATCCACATAATTTTACTTCCCCATGATGCCGTCTATTTTGTGAAGTGCACCCGTTCTTCCTGTAGCAAAGCACCCCCACAACATGATGCTGCCACCCCCGTGCTTCATGGTTGGGATGGTGTTCTTTGGCTTGCAAGCCTCCCCCTTTTTCCTCCAAACATAATGATGGTCATTATGGCCAAACAGTTATATTTTTGTTTCATCAGACCAGAGGACATTTCTCCAAAAAGTACGATCTTTATCCCCATGTGCAGTTGCAAACGGTAGTCTGGCTTTTTTATGGCGGTTTTGGAGCAGTGGCTTCTTCCTTGCTGAGCGGCCTTTCAGGTTATGTCGATATAGGACTCGTTTTACTGTGGATATAGATGCTTTTGTACCTATTTCCTCCAGCATCTTCACAGAGTCCTTTGTTGTTGTTCTGGGATTGATTTGTACTTTTTCGCACCAAAGTATGTTCATCTGTAGGAGACAGAACACGTCTCCTTCCTGAGCGGTATGACGGCTGCGTGGTCCCATGGTGTTTATACTTGCGTAGTATTGTTTGTACAGATGAACGTGGTACCTTCAGGCATTTGGAAATTGCTCCCAAGGATGAACCAGACTTGTGGAGGTCTACAATTTTTTTTCTGAGTTCTTGGCTGATTTATATTAAATTTTCCCATGATGTCGAGCAAAGAGGCACCGCATTTGAAGGTCGGCCTTGAAATACACTGCTCAAAAAAATAAAAGGAACACTTAAACAACACAATGGAACTCCAAGTCAATCACACTTCTGTGAAATCAATCTGTCCACTTAGGAAGCAACCCTGATTGACAATACATTTCACATGCTGTTGTGCAAATGGAATAGACAACAGGTGGAAATTATAGGCATTTAGCAAGACACCCAAAGGAGTGGTTCTGCAGGTGGGGACCACAGACCACTTCTCAGTTCCTATGCTTCCTGGCTGATGTTTTGGTCACTTTTGAATGCTGGCGGTGCTTTCACTCTAGTCTTAGCATGAGACGGAGTCTACAACCCACACAAGTGGCTCAGGTAGTGCAGCTCATCCAGGATGGCACATCAATGCGAGATGTGGCAAGAAGGTTTGCTGTGTCTGTCAGCGTAGTATCCAGAGCATGGAGGCGCTACCAGGAGACAGGCCAGTACATCAGGAGACGTGGAGGAGGCCGTAGGAGGGCAACAACCCAGCAGCAGGACCGCTAGCTCCGCCTTTATGCAAGGAGGAGCAGGAGGAGCACTGCCAGAGCCCTGCAAGATGACCTCCAGCAGGCCACAAATGTGCATGTGTCTGCTTAAACGGTCAGAAACAGACTCCATGAGGGTGGTATGAGGGCCCGACGTCCACAGGTGGAGGTTGTGCTTACAGCCCAACACCGTGCAGGACGTTTGGAATTTGCCAGAGAACACCAAGATTGTCAAATTCGTCACTGGCGCCCTGTGCTCTTCACAGATGAAAGCAGGTTCACACTGAGCACATGTGACAGACGTGACAGTCTGGAGAACATTCTGCTGCCTGCAACATCCTCCAGCATGACCAGTTTGGCGGTGGGTCAGTCATGGTGTGGGGTGGCATTTCTGTGGGGGGGCGCACAGCCCTCCATGTGCTCGCCAGAGGTAGCCTGGCTGCCATTAGGTACCGAGATGAGATCCTCAGACCCCTTGTGAGACCATATGCTGGTGTGTTTGGCCCTGGGTTCCTCCTAATGCAAGACAATGCTAGACCTCATGTGGCTGGAGTGTGTCTGCAGTTTCTGCAAGAGGAAGGCATTGATGCTATGGAATGGCCCACCCGTTCCCCAGACCTGAATCCAATTGAGCACACCAGGGACATCATGTCTTGCTCCATCCACCAATGCCACGTTGCACCACAGACTGTCCAGGAGTTGGCGGATGTTTTAGTCCAGGTCTGGGAGGAGATCCCTCAGGAGACCATCCGCCACCTCATCAGGAGCATGCCCAGGCGTTGTAGGGAGGTCATACAGGCACGTGGAGGCCACGCACACTACTGAGCCTCATTTTGACTTGTTTTATTTTTATTTATTTATTTTATTTCACCTTTATTTAACCAGGTAGGCTAGTTGAGAACAAGTTATCATTTGCAACTGCGACCTGGCCAAGATAAAGCATAGATAAAGCACAGTAGAAAAAAGTCTATATACATTGTGTGCAAAAGGCATGAGGAGGTAGGCGAATAATTACAATTTTGCAGATTAACACTGGAGTGATAAAGGATCAGATGGTCATGTACAGGTAGAGATATTGGTGTGCAAAAGAGCAGAAAATAAAATAAATAAAAACAGTATGGGGATGAGGTAGGTAAAAATGGGTGGGCTATTTACCGATAGACTATGTACAGCTGCAGCGATCGGTTAACTGCTCAGATAGCAGATGTTTGAAGTTGGTGAGGGAGATAAAAGTCTCCAACTTCGGCGATTTTTGCAATTCGTTCCAGTCACAGGCAGCCGAGAACTGGAACGAAAGGCGGCCAAATGAGGTGTTGGCTTTAGGGATGATCAGTGAGATACACCTGCTGGAGCGCGTCTTACGAGTGGGTGTTGCCATCGTGACCAGTGAACTGAGATAAGGCGGAGCTTTACCTAGCATGGACTTGTAGATGACCTGGAGCCAGTGGGTCTGGCGACGAATATGTAGCGAGGGCCAGCCGACTAGAGCATACAGGTCGCAGTGGTGGGTGGTATAAGGTGCTTTAGTGACAAAACGGATGGCACTGTGATAAACTGCATCCAGTTTGCTGAGTAGCGTGTTGGAAGCAATTTTGTAGATGACATCGCCAAAGTCGAGGATCGGTAGGATAGTCAGTTTTACTAGGGTAAGTTTGGTGGCGTGAGTGAAGGAGGCTTTGTTGCGGAATAGAAAGCCGACTCTAGATTTGATTTTCGATTGGAGATGTTTGATATGAGTCTGGAAGGAGAGTTTACAGTCTAGCCAGACACCTAGGTACTTATAGATGTCCACATATTCAAGGTCGGAACCATCCAGGGTGGTGATGCTAGTCAGGCGTGCGGGTGCAGGCAGCGAACGGTTGAAAAGCATGCATTTGGTTTTACTAGCGTTTAAGAGCAGTTGGAGGCCACGGAAGGAGTGCTGTATGGCATTGAAGCTCGTTTGGAGGTTAGATAGCACAGTGTCCAAGGACGGGCCGGAAGTATATAGAATGGTGTCATCTGCGTAGAGGTGGATCAGGGAATCGCCCGCAGCAAGAGCAACATCATTGATATATACAGAGAAAAGAGTCGGCCTGAGAATTGAACCCTGTGGCACCCCCATAGAGACTGCCAGAGGACCGGACAGCATGCCCTCCGATTTGACACACTGACCTCTGTCTGCAAAGTAGTTGGTGAACCAGGCAAGGCAGTCATCAGAAAAACCGAGGCTACTGAGTCTGCTGATAAGAATATGGTGATTGACAGAGTCGAAAGCCTTGGCAAGGTCGATGAAGACGGCTGCACAGTACTGTCTTTTATCGATGGCGGTTATGGTATCGTTTAGTACCTTGAGCGTGGCTGAGGTGCACCCGTGACCGGCTCGGAAACCAGATTGCACAGCGGAGAAGGTACGGTGGGATTCGAGATGGTCAGTGACCTGTTTGTTGACTTAGCTTTCGAAGACCTTAGATAGGCAGGGCAGGATGGATATAGGTCTGTAACAGTTTGGGTCCAGGGTGTCTCCCCCTTTGAAGAGGGGGATGACTGCGGCAGCTTTCCAATCCTTGGGGATCTCAGACGATATGAAAGAGAGGTTGAGGGGTTGCGACAATGGCGGCGGATAGTTTCAGAAATAGAGGGTCCAGATTGTCAAGCCCAGCTGATTTGTACGGGTCCAGGTTTTGCAGCTCTTTCAGAACATCTGCTATCTGGATTTGGGTAAAGGAGAACCTGGAGAGGCTTGGGCGAGTAGCTGCGGGGGGGGGGGGGGGGGGGGGGCGGAGCTGTTGGCCGAGGTTGGAGTAGCCAGGCGGAAGGCATGGCCAGCCGTTGAGAAATGCTTGTTGAAGTTTTCGATAATCATGGATTTATCGGTGGTGACCGTGTTACCTAGCCTCAGTGCAGTGGGCAGCTGGGAGGAGGTGCTCTTGTTCTCCAATGACTTCACAGTGTCCCAGAACTTTTTGGAGTTGGAGCTACAGGATGCAAATTTCTGCCTGAAGAAGCTGGCCTTAGCTTTCCTGACTGACTGCGTGTATTGGTTCCTGACTTCCCTGAACAGTTGCATATCGCGGGGACTATTCGATGCTATTGCAGTCCGCCACAGGATGTTTTTGTGCTGGTCGAGGGCAGTCAGGTCTGGAGTGAACCAAGGGCTATATCTGTTCTTAGTTCTGCATTTTTTGAACGAAGCATGCTTATCTAAAATGGTGAGGAAGTTACTTTTAAAGAATGACCAGGCATCCTCAACTGACGGGATGAGGTCAATGTCCTTCCAGGATACCCGGGCCAGGTCGATTAGAAAGGACATCAAAGTTGGATAAGCCTGTAGTGTGGTTTTCCACTTTAAATTTGAGTGTGACTCCAAATCCAACCCTCCATGGGTTGATACATTTGATTTCCATTTATCATTTTCGTGTGATTTTGTTGTCAGCACATTCAACTATGTAAAGAAAAAAGTATTTAATAAGAATATTTCATTCATTCAGATCTAGGATGTGTTATTTTCGTGTTCCCTTTATTTTTTTGAGCAGTGTACATCCACAGGTACACCTCCAATTGACTCAAATTATGTCAATTAGCCTATCGGAAGATTCTAAAGCCATGAGATAATTTTCTGGAATTTTCCAAGCTGTTTATTAACCTTTCTAGGGCAGCGGAACCCATCGACAACATTCCGCTGAAAAGGCAGCGCACAAAATTCAAATATATTTTTTAGAAATATGTAACTTTCACACATTAACAATTCCAATACAGCAAATGAAAGATAAACATCTTGTTAATATACCCATCATGTGTAACTGCTGTCTTTGGAAGAAGGTGTGGACCAAACCGCAGCGTGGTAAGTGCTCATCTTATTTAATGAAAAAACTGAACACTGAATAACAAACAACAAAGAAACAACCGAAACAGTTCTAAATATGGTTCTCAATCAGGGACAACGATTGACAGCTGCCTCTGATTGATAACCATACCAGGCCAAAAATAGAAATAGAAAATCATAGAAAAACAAACATAGACAACCCACCCAACTCACGCCCTGACCATACTAAAACAAAAGACGAAACAAAGGAACTAAGGTCAGAACGTGACAGTACCTTCCCCCCCCCCCCCCCCCCCCCAAAGGTGGGAGAGGGTCTGGGTGGGTGGGTGTCTGTCCGCGGTGGCGCTTCTGCCGCGGGATGTGGACCCCACTCCCCAATAGTCCTTCTCCGCCTCTCTAACCACCTCCGAGGACCCCGAATGGACGGGAGATTCCAGCAGCACTGGACGGACGGGAGATTCCGGCAGCTCCGGAGTGAAGGGCGATTCCGGCAGCACCTGGCTGACGGCTCTGGCAGCTCTTTTGCTGACTGCCGTCTCTGGCAGCTCAGGACATACTGGCGGCTCTGGCAGCTCAGGACAGACTGGCGGCTCTGGCAGCTCAGGACAGACTGGCGGCTCTGGCAGCTCCGGACAGACGGGAGACTCTGGCAGCTCCAGACAGGCAGGAGACTCTGGCAGCTCTGGACAGACGGGAGACTCTGGCAGCTCTGGACAGACGGGAGACTCTGGCAGCTCTGGACAGACGGGAGACTCTGGCAGCTCTGGACAGACGGGAGACTCTGGCAGCTCCTGGCTGACTGACGGCTCTGGCAGCTCCTGGCTGAATGACAGCTCAGGACAGACTGGCGGCTCTGGAAGCTCAGGACAGACTGGCGGCTCTGGCAGCTCAGGACAGACTGGCGGCTCTAGAAGCTCAGGACAGACTGGCGGCTCTGGCAGCTCAGGACAGACTGGCGGCTCTGGCAGCTCAGGACAGACTGGCGGCTCTGGCAGCTCAGGACAGACGGGAGACTCTGGCAGCTCAGGACAGACAGGAGATTCTGGCAGCGCTGGGCAGGAGGAAGGCTCTGGCAGCGCTGGACAGGCGGGAGCACCTGTAGGGAGAAGACGGAGAGACAGCCTGGTGCGGGGGGCTGCCACCGGAGGGCTGGTGCGTGGGGGTGGCACCGGATAGACCGGACCGTGAAGGCGCACTGGAGCTCTTGAGCACCGAGCCTGCCCAACCTTCGCAATCTAAAACAGGCTACCTAAATATGGTTCTCAATCAGGGACAACGATTGGCAGCTGCCTCTGATTGAGAACCATACCAGGCCAAACACAGATAGTTTTTCTATGATTTTCTAACATGGACAACCCACCCAACTCACGCCCTGACCATACTAAAACAAAAGACAAAACAAAGGAACTAAGGTCAGAACGTGACATCGTGTCCGATTTAAAAAATGCTTTACAGCGAAAGGACAACATATGATTATGTTAGGTCAAAGCCATGTCCAAAAAACACAGCCATTTTTCCAGCCAAAGATAGGCGTCACAAAAAGCAGAAATATAGATAAAATTAATCATAAACCTTTCATGATCTTCATCAGATGACACTCGTAGGACATCATGTTACACAATACATGTATGTTTTGTTCGATAATGTGAACATCCGGTGATTTTGCAGAAATACTCATAATAAACATTGATAAAAGATACAATTGTTATTCACAGAATTAAAGATAGACTTCTCCTTAACCTCTAGCATTGAGCAATCCCGTATCCGGGAGCGTAATCATAGCCTCAAGCTCATTATCATAACGCAACGTTAACTATTCATGAAAATCGCAAATGAAATGAAATAAATATATTGGCTCACAAGCTTAGACTTTTGTTAACAACACTGTCATCTCAGATTTTCAAAATATGCTTTTCAACCATAGCTACACAAGCATTTGTGAAAGAGTATTGATAGCTAGCATAGCATTAAGCCTAGCATTCAGCAGGCAACATTTTCACAATAACAAGAAAAGCATTCAAATAAAATAATTTACCTTTGAAGAACTTCGGATGTTTTCAATGAGGAGACTCTCAGTTAGATAGCAAATGTTCAGTTTTTCCAAAAATATTATTTGTGTAGGAGAAATCGCTCCGTTTTGTTCATCACGTTTGGCTAAGAAAAAAAAACGAAAATTCAGTCATTACAACCCCAAACTTTTTTCCAAATTAACTCCATAATATCGACAGAAACATGGCAAACGTTGTTTAAAATCAATCCTCAAATGATATGCCTACAAATACGTCACAATGCTGCAGACACCTTGGGGAAACGACAGAAAGTGTAAGCTCATTCCTGGCGCATTCACAGCTATATAAGGAGACATTGGAAAACAGCGCCTTCAAAATCTGGGGCATTTCCCGGTTTGACATTTCATCTTGGTTTCGCTTGTAGCATCAGTTCTGTGGCACTCACAGATAATATATTTGCAGATTTGGAAACGTGTGTTTTCTTTCCAAAGCCGTCAATTATATGCATAGTCGAGCATCTTTTCGTGACAAAATATCGCGCTTAAAACTTTTTTTTATCCAAAAATTAAAAGAGCGCCCCCTATATCAAATAAGTTAACTTCTTGGTGTTTGGGGGCAGTATTTTCATTTTGGGAAAAAAAAACGTTCCCGTTTTAAACGGGATATTTTGTCAGGAAAATATGCTAGAATATGCATATAATTGACAGCTTTGGATAGAAAACCCTATACCGTTTCCAAAACTGTAAAGATATTGTCCGTGAGTATAACAGAACTGATGTTGCAGGCGAAAGCCTGAGAAAAATCCAATCCGGAAGTGCCCCAGGTTTTGAAAGCGCTGCGTTCCAATGACTCCCTATATGGCTGTGAATGTACCATCAACGAGTTTACGCTTTCTACGTATTCCCCAAGGTGTCTACAGCATTGTGACGTAATTTGACGCATTTCTGTTGAAGAATAGCCGTATGTGGGCACATTGCGTAAGAGGTCACTTGGTGGCTCTGAGAGAGATTCTCGCATAAAGTGCAGAGGTAGCCATTACTCCAATCAGTCCTAGAGAAAAAGGAATTGTCCCGACGGATATATTATCGAATAGATATTAGAAAAACACTTTGAGGATGAATTCTAAACAACGTTTGCATGTTTCTGTCGATATTATGGAGCTAATTTGGAATATTTTTTGGCGTTGTGATGACCGCAATTTCCGGGCGATTTCTCATCCAAACGTGAAGAACAAACGGAGATATTTCGCCTACAAAAATTATATTTTGGGAAAAAATGAACTTTGGCTGTCTACCTGGGAGTTTCGTGAGTGAAAATATCCGAAGTTCATCAAAAGTAAACGATTTAATTTGATTGCTTTTCTGATTTCCGTGACAAGTTTGCCTGCTGCTAGCAAGGCATAATGCTATGCTAGGCTATGATAAACTTACACAAATGCTTGTCTAGCGTTGGCTGTAAAGCATATTTTGAAAATCTGAGATGACAGGGTGATTAACAAAAGGCTAAACTGTGTTCCAATATATTTCACTTGTGATTTTCATGAATAGGAATATTTTCTAGGAAGATTTATGTCCGTTGTGTTATGCTAATTAGTGTCAGATGATGATAACGGTCCCATTCACGGGCTGGGCGTCACTACAGGTTAATGCAACCGCTGTGTCAGATTTTTTTTTAACTTCACGGAAAAAGCATAATCTGAGAACGGCACTCAGACCCCAAAACAGCTAGAGGAATATCCACCATTTTGGAGTCAACAAAGTTAGAAACAACACCATAAATATTCACTTACCTTTGATGATCTTCATCAGAAGGCACTCCCAGGAATCCCAGTTTTACAATAAATGACTGATTTATTCCATAAAGTCCATAATTTATGTCCAAATAGCCACTTGTTGTTAGCGTGTTCAGCCCAGAAATCCATCTTCATGAGGCGCAGAAACTTTGTCCGTTACAGTCCTTTAGAAACATGTCAAACGATGTATGGAATCAATCTTTAGGATCTTTTTAACATAAAACATCGATAATGTTCCAACCGGAGAATTCGTTTGTCTCAAGAAAAAGCACTGGAACGAGAGGTAACTCTGTCGGGAGCGCGCGTCATGAGACCAAGGCATTCTGCCCGACCACTGACTCAAAGAGGTCTCATGAGCTCCTCCTTTATAGTAGAATCCTCATTCAAGTTTCTAAAGACGGTTGACATCTAGTGGAAGCCGTAGGAAGTGCAACTTTATCCATATCTCAATGTGTTTTCGGTAGGCCAAGCTTTGAAAAACAACAAACCTCAGATGTCCCACTTCCTGGTAGGATTTTGCACAGGTTTTCACCTGCCATATGAGTTCTGTTATACTTACAGATATCATTCAAACAGTTTTATAAACTACAGAGTGTTGTATATCCAATACTAATAATAATATGCATATATTAGCATCTGGGACAGAGTAGGAGGCAGTTCACTCTGGGTACGCTATTCATCCAAAAGTGAAAATGCTGTCCCCTATCCCATAAAGGTTAAAGGCAGAGTCAACTTAGTGTATGTAAACTTCTGACCCACTGGAATTGTGATACAGTGAATTTTAAATGAAATAATCTGTCTGTAAACAATTGTTGGAAAAATGACTTGTGTCATGCACAAAGTAGATGTCCTAACAGATGTCCTAACCTTGCCAAAACTATAGTTTGTTAACAAGATATTTGTGGAGTGGTTGAAAAACGAGTTTTAATGACTCCTACCTAAACTACCGACTTCAACAGTGCATATGCATGCACGCACACACACAGACACACACAGACATACAGCCACACAGCCACACACACACACACACACACACACACACACACACACACACACACATAGAAACACACTCGTGTAGGATTTACTCTCCTAATGCTTCCAAGCTCTTGGAAACATTTAGCTGACAGGTTAAAGACTGATTGATCACCCCTCTGCAAAGCCTCCTCATTCTGCCTGCAATAGGGGCTCAATGGTGCTATCTGGCATCAACACACACACACACACACACACACACACACACACACACACAATAAACACAACACAGACACACCGTTGAGGAGGTTTTGTTACGATAAACGGTGACAAATGGATCTTCTTCACCTTGGTCATAAGACACCATACCCCAAGCATACAGGCTGAGGACACATTGCACTGTAGTCACTGTGAGGAAGGAAAACCACTCTAGTCGCTGTGAGGAAGAAAAACTACTCTAGTCGCTGTGAGGAAGGAGCAACACTCTAGTCGTTGTGAGGTAGGAGCAGCACTCTAGTTGCTGTGAGGAATTAGCATCACTCTATTCGCTGTGAGGAAGTAGCAGAACTCTAGTCACTGTGAGGTAGGAGCAGCACTCTAGTCGCTGTGAGGTAGGAGCAGCACTTTAGTCGCTTTGAGGAAGGAGCAGCACTCCAGTCGGTGTGAGGAAGGAGCAGCACTCTAGTAGCTGTGGGGAAGGAGCAGCACTCTAGTTGCTGTGAGGATGGAGCAGCACTCTGGGCACGCTATGTCACTGTGAGGAAGTAGCAGCACTAGTCACTGTGAGGAAGAAGCAGCACTCTAGTCGCTGTGAGGCAGGAGCAGGCCTCTAGTCGCTGTGAGATAGGAGCAGCACTCTAGTTTTTGTGATGAAGGAGCAGCACTCTAGTCACTGTGATGAAGGAGCAGCAATCTAGTTGCTGTGAAATAGGAGCAGCACTCTAGTTGCTGTGAGATAGGAGCAGCACTCTAGTCGTTGTGAGGAATTTTCAGCATTCTAGTCGCTGTGATGAAAGAGCAGCACTCTAGTCCCTGTGATGAAAGAGCAGCACTTTTGTCGATGTGAGGAAGAAAAACTACTCTAGTAGTTGTGAGGAAGGAAAATCACTCTAGTCGCTGAGAGGAAGGAGCAGCACTCTAGTTGCTGAGAGGAAGGAGCAGCACTCTTGTCGCTTTGAGGAAGAAGAAGCACTCTATTCGCTGTGAGGAAGGAGCAGCACTCTCGTCGCTGTGAGGAAGGAAAACCTCTCTAGTCGCTGTGAGGAAGGAAAACCACTCTTATCGCTGTGAGGAACGAGAACCACTCTAGTCTCTGTGAGAAAGGAGAAGCACTCTTGGCGCTGTGAGGAAGAAGCACTCTCGTCGCTGTGAGGTAGGAGCAGAACTCTCGTCGCTGAGAGGAAGGAGCAGCACTCTAGTTGCTGAGAGGAAGGAGCAGCACTCTCGTCGCTTTGAGGAAGAAGAAGCACTCTATTCGCTATGAGGAAGAATCAGCACTCTAGTCGTTGTGAGGTAGGAGCAGCACTTTAGTCGCTTTGAGGACGGAGCAGCACTCTAGTCGCTGTGAGGAAGGAGCAGCACTCTAGTTGCTGTGAGGATGGAGCAGCACTTGTCACCGTGAGGAAGTAGCAGCACTAGTCGTTGTGAGGAAGGAGCGGCAATCTAGTCGCTGTGAGATAGGAGCAGCACTCTAGTCTTTGTGAAGAAGGAGCAGCGCTATAGTCGCTGTGATGTAAGAGCAGCACTCTAGTCGCTGTGAGGAAGGAAAACCACTCTAGTCGCTGAGAGGAAGGAGCAGCACTCTAGTCGCTATGAGGTAGGAGCAGCACTCTAGTCGCTTTGAGGAATTAGCATCACTCTAGTCGCTGTGAGGAAGGAGCAGCACTCTAGTTGCTATGTGGAAGGAAAACCACTGTAGTCACTGTGAGGAAGGAAAACACCTCTAGTCGTTGTGAGTAAGGAAAACCACTCTAGTCGCTATGAGGAAAGAAAACCATTCTCGTCACTGTGAGGAAGGAGGTCCACTCTAGTCGCTGTGAGGGAGAAGAAGCACTCTAGTCACTGTGAGGAAGGAGCAGCTCTAGTCGCTGTGAGGTAGGAGCAGCACTCTCGTCACTGTGAGGAAGGAGCAGCACTTGTCACTGTGAGGAAGGAGCAGCACTCTAGTCGCTGTAAGGAAGGAGCAGCTCTCTAGTCGCTGTGAGGCAGGAGCAGCACTCTAGTCGCTTTGAGGAATTTGCAGCACTCTAGTCGCTGTGAGGAAGTAGGAGCACTCTAGTTGCTGTGAAGAAGGAGCAGACCTCTACTTGCTGTGAGGAATTAGCACCACTCTAGTCGCTGTGAGGAAGAAAAACTACTCTAGTAGCTGTGAGGAAGGAAAAGCACTCTAGTCGCTGTGAGGAAAGAAAACTCCTGTAGTTGCTGTGATGAAAGAGCAGCACTCTAGTTGCTCTGTGGAAGTAAAACTACTCTAGTCGCTGTGAGGAAGGAAAACCACTCTAGTTGCTGTGATGAAAGAGCAGCACTCTAGTCGCTGTGAGGAAGAATCAGCACTCTACTCACTGTTAGGAAGGAGCAGCACTTTAGTCGATGTGAGGAATTAGCACCACTCTAGTCGTTGTGAGGAAGAAAAACTACTCTAGTAACTGTGAGGAAGGAAAAGCACTCTAGTCGCTGTGAGGAATTAGCACCACTCTAGTTGCTGTGAGGAAGAAAAACTACTCTAGTAGCTGTGAGGAAGGAAAACTACACTAGTAGCTGTGAGGAAGGAAAACTACACTAGTAGCTGTGAGGAAGGAAAAGCACTCTAGTTGCTGTGAGGAAGGAAAACCACTCTAGTCGCTGAGAGGAAGGAGCAGCACTCTAGTCGCTGTGAGGAAGAAGAATCACTCTAGTCGCTTTGAGGAATTAGCCGCACTCTAGTCGCTATGAGGAATTAGC
The DNA here is from genome assembly GCF_057628025.1 of Oncorhynchus mykiss. Lineage (NCBI taxonomy): Eukaryota > Metazoa > Chordata > Actinopteri > Salmoniformes > Salmonidae > Oncorhynchus > Oncorhynchus mykiss. The sequence continues at coordinate 60,344,132 of NC_143037.1, forward strand.
AGCACTCTAGTCGCTGTGAAGAAAGAGCAGCCCTCTAGTCGCTGTGTGGAAGGAAACCACTGTAGTCGCTGTGAGGAAGGAGCAACACTCTAGTCGCCGTGTGGAAGGAAAACCACTCTAGTCACTGTGAGGAAGGAGCAGCACTCTAGTCATTGTGAGGAAAGAGCAGCACTCTAGTCGCTGTGAGGAAGGAGGAGCACTCTATTTGCTGTGAAGAAGGAGCAGAACTCTACTTACTGTGAGGAATTAGCACCACTCTAGTCGCTGTGAGGATGAAAAACTACGCTAGTAGCTGTGAGGAAGAAAAACTACTCTAGTCGCTGTGATGAAAGAGCAGCACTCTAGTCGCTATGAGGTAGGAGCAGCACTCTAGTCGCTTTGAGGAATTAACATCACTCTAGTCGCTGTGAGGAAGGAAAACTACTCTAGTAGCTGTGAGGAAGGAAAAGCACTCTAGTCGCTGTGAGGAATTAGCACCACTCTAGTCGCTGTGAGGAAGAAAAACTACTCTAGTAGCTGTGAGGAAGGAAAACTACACTAGTAGCTGTGAGGAAGAAAAACTACACTAGTAGCTGTGAGGAAGGACAAGCACTCTAGTTGCTGTGAGGAAGGAAACCATTCCAGTCGCTGTGAGGAATCAGCACCATTATATTCGCTGTGAGGAAGGAGAAGCAATCTAGTCACAGTCAGGAATTAGCAGCACTAGTCACTGTGATGAAGGAAAACCACTCTAGTCGCTGAGAGGAAGGAGCAGCACTCTAGTAGCTATGAGGTAGGAACAGCACTCTAGTCGTTGTGAGGAAGAAGAATCACTCTAGTCGCTGTGAGGAAGAAGAAGCACTCTAGTCGCTTTGAGGAATTAACCGCACTCTAGTCGCTGTGAAGAAGGAGCAGCACTCTAGTCGCTGTGAGGAAGGAGCAGCACTCTAGTCGCTGTGTGGAAGGAAACCACTGTAGTTGCTGTGAGGAAGGAAAACACTTCTAGTCGTTGTGAGGAAGGAGCAGCACTCTAGTCGCTGTGAGGAAGGAGCAGCACTCTAGTCGCTGTGTGGAAGGAGCAGCACTCTAGTCATTGTGAGGAAAAAGCAGCACTAGTCGCTGTGAGGAAGGAGCAGCACTCTAGTCATTGTGAGGAAAGAGCAGCACCCTTGTCGCTGTGAGGAAGGAGCAGCACTTTAGTCGCTGTGAGGAAGGAGCATACACACTCACATACAATCACTGTTTCTTTGACCTTACCTGTGTCTGGTGTGACCACAACTGTTACCACATTTACAGCTTTAGGCTACATATAGACATAGTAGGTTAGCTGTGTCTTAAGCTGTGGCCTGTAGTCTCTTTTGATTGACACATTGCCACTGTTGCTTTTTTTAAGGTTTTATTTGTGGCAGTACATGGATGTAGTTAAACAACAGATGTAGGATCTTAATTTGAACCAGTTTTCTGCAGCTACAAAATTTACCTAATTGTGAATTATTATGTCGATTATAATGAATGGACATTTTTGTAGGGGTTGATACATTTTTCATAAGTGAAAAATCAAGTCTGAAATGTCCTGCATTGTAGGGAATTTCTCCTGCAACAGGGTGATCAAGTTAATATTCTACATCTGTACAGCTCTGTAGCCTCAGATTCTGGTTTGACCGTGTCCTGAACTTTTCCCTCATGTCTACTGTCTATGGGAAACTTTACAACCACTAATTGCACGTTTCACCCACCCCAGTCTCTTTAGTACAGTGCCATAGCCTGATGTATATCTTTTCTGGAAAAAGAAGGGAAATAACCACCATCTTATTGAAAAAACACTCTGCTTCATCCACCATACTGAACATGTGTACAGTGGGGAGAACAAGTATTTGATACATTGCCGATTTTGCAGGTTTTCCTACTTGCAACGCATGTAGAGGTCTGTCTTTTTTTTTTTATCATAGGTACACTTCAACTGTGAGAGACGGAATCTAAAACAAAAATCTAGAAAATCACATTGTATGATTTTTAAGTAATTCATTTGCATTTTATTGCATAACATGTGTGCATGTGTGCATGTGTGGGTGTGTGCTTGTGTAGATGTGTGCCATGAATGACCAGTTGCTGTGATGTGTCACCTCAGGTCCCCAGGGCTTTAATAAGGGTCATTGTGTGACAGGTGAGGCTCAGGTGTACACAGTTAGGTTCTCATCCTGATGCTCATCCTACAGTTAATTGATAATGCCCGAGAAGCCAGTGTTTGGAAGATATATTATGTGGGAACTCCTTCAAGACTGTTGGAAAAGCATTCCAAGTGAAGCTGGTTGAGAGAATTCCAAGAGTGTATAAAGCTTTCTTCCAGGCAAATTGTGGCTACTTTTAAGAACCTCAAATATAAAATATATTTAGATTTGATTAACTCTTTTTTGGTTACTACATGTGTTATTTCATAGTTTTTATGTCTTCACTATTATTCTACAATGTAGAAAATAGTAAAAATAAAGAAAAACCCTTGTGTGAGTAGATGTGTCCAAACTTTTTACAGTGTATGCAGTGCATTCGGAAAGTATTTAGACCCCTTGACTTTTTCCACATTTTGTTACGTTACAGCCTTATTCTAAAATGGATTCAATATATTTGTATCCTCATCAATCTACACACAATACCCCAATAATGACAAAGCAATAACATGTTTTTAGAAATGTTTGCAAATGTATTAAATGTATATAAGGTCCCACAATTGACAGTGCATGTCAGAGCAGAAGCCAAACATTGAGGTTGAAGAAATTGTCCGTAGAGCTCCGAGACAGATTGTGTCGGGGCTCTGATCTGGGAAACGGTACAAAACATTTCTGCAGCATTAAAGGTCCCCATTCTTAAATGGAAGAAGTTTGGATCCACCAAGACTCTTCCTAGAGCTGGCCGACCGGCCAAACTGAGAATTCAGGGGAGAGGGGCATTGGTCAGGGAGGTGACCAAGAACCCACTGATCACTCTAACAGATGGGAGAATCTTCCAGAAAGACAAGCATATCTGCAGCACTCCACCAATCAGGCCTTTATGGTAGAGTGGCCAGTTGGAAGCCTTTCTTCAGTAAAAAGCAAATGACAGCCCGCTTAGAGTTTGCCAAAAGGGACCTAAAGGACTCAGACCATGAGAAACAAGATTGTCTGGTCTGATGAAACCAAGATTGAACTCTTTGGCCTGAATGCCAAGCATCACTATTGGAGGAAACCTGACACCATCCCTATGGTGAAGTATGGTGGTGGCAGAATAATTCTGTGGGGATATTTTTCAGCAATAGGGACTGGGAGACAAGTCATGTTCGAGGGACACACGAACAGAGCAAAGTACAGAGAGATCCTTGATGAAAACCTGCTCTAGACAAGGACCCAAAGTACACAGCCAAGACAACGCAGGAGTGGCATCAGGACAAGTCTCTGAATGTTGTTGTGTGGCCCAGCCAGAGCCCGGGCGATCAAACATCTCTGGAGAGACCTGAAAATTGCTGTGCAGCGACGCTCCCCATCCAACCTGGCAAAGCTTGAGAGGAACTTCAGAGAATAATGGGAGAAACTCCCCAAAGACAGCTGTGCCAAGCTTGTAGCGTCATACCCAAGATGCCTCGAGGCTGTAATCACTGCCAAATGTGCTTCAACAAAGTACTGAGTAAAGGGTCTGAATACAGTTTTTTATGTGTAAAGACCTATTTTTGCTTTGTCATTACGGGGTATTGTGTGTAGATTGATGAGGAAAATTATTAATCTAACCTTTTTTTGAATAATTCCGTAACGTAACAAAATGTGGAAAAAGGGAAGGGGTCTGAATACTTTCTGAATGTACTGTATGAATCTATATATACCTCTATATCTCTTTCTGTCTCTCTCTCTAAAACAGACAATCAAACATACACACCCCATCAGTCACTGATTGCTCCTGGGGACATACCTTGGCCCTTGTCTTTGATAGTTAGTTTCATAAAGTGTCTAGACATCAGTGAATATCTATCTTATCATTGCTTTAGCATCACAGTAGCTGTAAGTGAAACAGGATCGGAGCTGTATGTCAAGGGAATGCCACACTACGTATTAAATTCATCATTGAATTTGTAGGTTATCGATCCAAAGAACCCAATGAACAGCAACCATCAGAGTGCTTTACGTCTCTTTCTTCATGACCACAGAAAGCCAGCATAAAAGGCCAAATTGAATGAAGTGGAGACATGATTGCTGTGTGGAAATGAGAGACGCACATGGGGGATGTGGGCTTTGGTTATCAGTGTCCGTGTGTTTGAGCTGCGGCACTATGTCTGACAGTCCAGCCTCTAAACCTAGACTGATGGGGAGGTTCACAGGCATGCCGACTAGGACTTACTGTGTCTTGACTGGGGCTTTAGGCTCAACTCAACAACAATAGACTAGATGGCTGTAAAGAAAAGTTTGAAGTTGCTGCTCACTTCATCTCTATTCTTCTCCCCTGTTTTCTCTTCCTCTGCAATGGAGGCTTTTCTATGCCTGGGAGAAGCTTTATTGTGTCTGATTCCCCTCTTTCCCTCTCTCTCATTCTCTCTCTCTGCATACTCTTAGAAAAGCCTTTTCTAATTGCCAAAAGTATGCCTTCTCTCACAGCCCCCCCCCCCCCCTCCCTCTCTTTCTTTTACAGGCCCTCTGTCTCACAGGCCCTCTCTCTCTTCCTTCACAGGCCCCCTCTCTCTCTCCCTTAGGCTCTTTCTTTCTCCTCTCTCTCTCTCTCTATCTCTCTCTCTCTGTCTCTCTCTCTTCTCTCACAGGCCTCTCTCTTCTCCTCTCTCAATTCAATTCAAGGGGCTTTATTGGCATGGGAAACATATGTTAACATTGCCAATGCAAGTGAGGTAGATAATATACAAAAGTGAAATAAACAATAAGATTAACAGGAAACATTACACTCACAGAAGCTCCAAAAGAATAAAGACATTACAAATGTCATATTATGTATATATACAGTGTTGTAATGATGTACAAATGGTTAAAGTACAAAAGGGAAAATAAATAAGCATAAATATGGGTTGTATTTACAATGGTGTTTGCTCTTCACTGGTTGAAGTTTTGTTGTTGCAACAGGTCACAAATCTTGCTGCTGTGATATCACACTGTGGTATTTCACCCAGTAGATATGGGAGGTTATCAAAATCGGGTTTGTTTTCAGATCTGTGTAATCTGAGGGAAATATGTGTCTCTAATATGGTCATACATTGGGCAGGAGGTTAGGAAGTGCAGCTCAGTTTCCACCTTATTTTGTGGGCAGTGTGCACATAGCCTATCTTCTCTTGAGAGCCAGGTGTGCCTACGGCAGCCTTTCTCAATAGCAGTGCTATGCTCACTGAGTCTGTACATAGTCCAAGCTTTCCTTAAGTTTGGGTCAGTCACAGTGGTCAGGTATTCTGCCCCTGTGTACTCTCTGTTCAGTGCCCCAGAGCATTCTAGTTTGCTCAGTTTTTTTGTTAATTCTTTACAATGTGTCAAGTAATTATCTTTTGTTTTCTCATGACTTGGTTGGGTCTAATTGTGTTTTTGTCCTGGGGCTCTGTGGGGTCTGTTGTGTTTGTGAAAAGAGCCCCAGGACCAGCTTGCTTGGTGGACTCTTCTCCAGGTTCATCTCTCTGTAGGTGATGGCTTTGTTATGGAAGGTTTGGGAATTGCTTCCTTTTAGGTGGTTGCAGAATTTAACAGCTCTTTTCTGGATTTTGCTAATTAGCAGGTATCGGCCTAATTCTGCTCTGCATGCATTATTTGGTGTTCTGCGTTATACATGGAGGATATTTTTGCAGAATTCTGCATGCAGAGTCTCAATTTGGTGTTTGTCCCAAATGTCTCTCTCTCTTCTCTCACAGGTCTTTACTTTCTCTTCCACCACTGCTCCCTCTGCTCTATTTATCTTCTCTTTCTCTTCTTCCTCCCGCTCTTTCGTCTGTCTCCATCTTTTTCTCTTGCTCCCATCTTGAACCCTCCCTCTTTTTCTTTTGTTCTCTCTCCTTTTCCTTTCCCTTCCTCAACCACCCAAGGCTGAGGAAAAATATGTACAATTAATCAAATAAGTACAACATTAAGCACATTTAGGAATCTTGGTTTTTAATAATTTGAATGTGATTTACTAAGAAAGGATAGTTAAGAGAATTGGTCTCTTGAGAAGTAGAAGGTGGTTTACAAGTGTGTGTGTGTGTGTGTGTGTGTGCGCACGTGCGTGCGTGTTTGTGTAACTCTGTCTCATACACACATTGTAGATTGTTTGGAGTGTAGATGTCTGTTGAGGCTATTCTTCAGTCCCCTCTGTGGGAGTAGGGATGATTGGGGAGAATTGATAAAGCCCAATCAAGCGTTCCAGAGCATGTTTAGACGAATACTAATCCTTCATTAGTGAGGCACTGATTAGCCAAAACAACGTGTATGTATTTGTTTTTTTCTGTTTGTTTGTCTGAGTGTGTGTGTGTGTGTGCGCGTGTTTATTACTGTGCTTATCTTCTATGCCTCACTCAATACTGTATAGTGTATAATGCTTTTGTAACGATGTGCGCTGAGAGTCGGGAAGCAAGTTCAGGGAGTGAGTGTTTTAATAAATAAACGTAATACAAAACAAGAAACACAAACAACGCACATACAGGAAACTGAAACAGAAACAATAACGCCTAGGGAAGGAACCAAAGGGAGTGACATACATATACGGAAGGTAATCAGGGAAGTGATGGAGTCCAGGTGAGTCTGAGGACGTGCAGGTGCGCGCGTAACGAGAGGGAGCACACATGACAGTACCCCTTCCCCGACACGCGGCTCCAGCCACAGGACGCCAACCAAAATGACGATCCCGGGAATCAGGAGTGGACCGGCCACCTCTGCTGAGGCACGGGAAATCTGTTATTCTGGCTGAGACACCGGAGCATAAGGACCTAGAGCGCCGGAGAGAGCATACATGACGGTACCCCCTCCCCGGCGCATTTGGCTCCAGCCGGCAGGATGCCAACCAAAGGGACGATCCCGGGGATCAAGAGCGGGACCTGTCGCCGGCTGGAGTGCAGGAACCTGACAGACCGGCTGAGGAATGAGAGCCTGACGAGATGGTGGAGGCAGGGGAGCCTGGCGATCCGGCGAAGAAATGCAAGCCCGACAAGCTGGCGGAGGCAGGGGAGCCTGGCGATCTTTCTGTGCATGAAAGCCAGATGAGCCGGCGGAGGCAGGGGAGCCTGGCGATCTTTCTGAGCATGAAAGCCAGATGAGCCGGCGGAGGCAGGGTAGCCTGGAGATCTGTCTGAGGCATGAGAGCCTGTAGCAGCTCCCGGACCCGACGTAATTTAAACTGACACAAAAAAACTAAAAAACACTACCTGATGCTTCCCTTAGGTGGGTTGAGAGCGTGTGTGTGTTGAATGTTGTTGAATTGTAATGTATTCAGTGACGACCCATTATTCAGGGCAGGTTTGTTTTTTTTGGAGGGGGGTTGCCTGTTTTGGCATTAATACATCAAATCAAAGTTTATTTGTCTCGTGCGCCGAATACAACAGTGAAATGCTTACTTACAGGCTCTAACCAATAGTGCGAAAAAAAGGTGTGTGTGTGTGTGTGTGTGTGTGTGTGTGTGTGTGTGTGTGTGTGTGTGGGTAAGTAAAGAAATAAAACAACAGTAAAAATACATTTGAAAATAACAGTAGCAAGGCTATAAACAGACACCGGTTAGTCAGGCTTATTGAGGTAGTATGTACATGTTGGTATGGTTAAAGTGACTATGAATATATGATGAACAGAGAGTAGCAGTAGTGTAAAAAGAGGGGTTGGCGGGTGGTGGGACACAATGCAGATAGCCCGGTTAGCCAACGTGCGGGAGCACTGGTTGGTTGGGCCAATTGAGGTAGTATGTACATGAATGTGTAGTTAAAGTGACTATGCATATAAGATAAACATAGAGCATCAGCAGCGTAAAAGAGGGGTTGGGGGGGGTCACATAATGCAAATAGTCCGGGTAACCATTTGGTTACCTGTTCAGGAGTCTTATGGCTTGGGGGTAAAAACTGTTGAGGAGCCTTTTTGTCCTAGACTTGGCACTCCGGTACCGCTTGCCATGCGGTAGTAGAGAGAACAGTCTATGACTGGGGTGGCTGGGGTCTTTGACAATTTCTATGGCCTTCCTCTGACACCGCCTGGTGTAGAGGTCCTGGATGGCAGGAAGCTTTGCCCCAGTGATGTACTGGGCCGTACGCACTACCCTCTGAAGTGCCTTGCGGTCGAAGGCCGAGCAATTGCCGTACCAGGCAGTGATGCAACCGGTCAGGATTCTCTCGATGTTGCAGCTGTAGAACCTTTTGAGGATTTGGACCCATGTCAAATCTTCTTAGTTTCCTCAGGGGAATAGGCTTTGTCGTGCCCTCTTCAGGACTGTCTTGGTGTGTTTGGACCATTCTAGTTTGTTGGTAATGTGGACACCAAGGAACTTGAAGCTCTCAACCTGCTCCACTACAGCCCCATCGATGAGATTTGGGGCGTGCTCGGTGCTCCTTTTCCTGTAGTCCACAATCATCTCCTTAGTCTTGATTACGTTGAGGGATAGGCTGTTATTCTGGCACCACTCGGCCAGGCTTCTCACCTCCTCCCTATAGGCTGTCTCGTCGTTGTCGGTGATCAGGCCTACCACTGTTGTGTCATCTGCAAACTTAATGATGGTGTTGGAGTCGTGCCTGACCATGCAGCCGTGGGTGAACAGGGAGTACAGGAGGGAACTGAGCACGCACCCCTGTGGAGCTCCAGTGTTGAGGATCAGCGTGGCAGATGTGTTGCTACCTACCCTCACAACCTGGGGGCGGCCCATCATGAAGTCCAGGATCCAGTTGCAGAGGGAGGTGTTTAGACCCAGGTTCCTTAGCTTAGTGATGAGCTTTGAGGGCACTATGGTGTTGAACGCTGAGCTGTAGTCAATGAATAGCATTCTCAAATAGGTGTTCCTTTTGTCCAGGTGGGGAAGGGCAGTGTGAAGTGCAATAGAGATTGGGTCTAGGGTTTCTGGGATAATGGTGTTGATGTGAGTCATTACCAGCCTTTCAAAGAACTTCATGGCTAAGGACGTGAGTGCTACGGGTCTGTAGTCATTTAGGCAGGTTGCCTTTGTGTTCTTGGGCACAGGGACTATGGTGGTCTGCTTGAAACATGTTGGCATTACAGACTCAATCAGGAACATGTTGAAAATGTCAGTGAAGACACCTGCCAGTTGGTCAGCACATGCCCGCAGCCTTGTGTATGTTGACCTGTTTGAAGGTCTTACTCACGTCGGCTATGGAGAGCGTGATCACACGACTGTCCAGGAACTGCTGATGTTCTCATGCATGCCCCAGTGTTGCTTGCCTCGAAACGAGCATAGAAGTGATTTAGCTCATCTGGTAGGCTCGTGTCACTGGACAGCTCGCGGCTGTGCTTACCTTTGTAGTCTGTAATAGTTTGCAAGCCCTGCCACATCCGACGTGCGTTGGAGCCGGTGTAGTATGATTCAATCTTAGCCCTGTATTGACACTTTGCCTGTTTGATGGTTTGTTGCAGGGCATAGTGGGATTTCTTGTAAGCTTCCGGGTTAGAGTCCCACACCTTGAAAGCGGCAGCTCTAACCTTTAGCTCAGTGCGAATGTTGCCTGTAATCCATGGCTTCTGGTTGGGGTATGTACGTACAGTCACTGTGGGGATGACATCCACGATGCACTTATTGATAAAGCCAGTGACTGATGTGGTTTATTCCTCAATGCCATCGGAAGAATCCCGGAACATGTTCCAGTCTGTGATAGCAAAACAGTCCTGTAGATTAGCATCTGCTTCATCTGACCACTTTTTTATAGACTGAGTCACTGGTGTTTCCTGCTTTAATTTTTGCTTGTAAGCAGAAATCAGGAGGACAGAGTTGTGGTCGGATCTACCAAATGGAAGGCGAGGGAGAGCTTTGTACGCGTCTGTGTGTGGAGTACAGGTGATCTAGAATATTTTTCCCTCTGGTTGCACATTTAACATGTTGATAGAGATTTGGAAGAACTGATTTAAGTTTCCCTGCATTAAATTATCCTGCCACTAGGAGCGCCGCCTCTGGGTGAGTGGTTTCCTGTTTGCTTATTTCCTTATACAGCTTCCCCTTACACATGTCACATTTAAGTTTGCAAACAATGTAAAAAAAATAATAATAATGGAGTTAATGAAGCCTCCACACGAACATGGTCTCTTTTATGCTTTCTTGAGTAAGGCATCTCCAAAATGTAGGGTTTTCAGCCTAGCTCAGTGATTTCTATGGTGCTGGGTTAGCCAGTGAAAAATACGGAGCGCAGGGGTGGTAATGTTATCTAGTTGCGCCCTGATTGACCCAGTGTTCTGTCACTCATGGGGACACTACGTTACTGCCAAAACTAAGGCTAGAGCTAAAAAATACAAGCCCTTTGGGTGCTGCCATAGAGTTACATTAGAAGGCTCAAGGTCATTGTTCAGTCGTCATCATGAATCACTGGCAAATCCTTTTTAATCCTTGTCATATGAAGTTAAATAATGAAGATAAATTATAGATGAAACCTATCGGTGCTCATCGGCCATTGGACATCAACATTATACAACAAGTTGGAAATCGCAAATTCAACAATGAATGGTTGGGAAGGAATCAGTGTCGGACTGCAAGCATTGCAAAGCAATCACTAGTCTGCTGTTCAGTGGAGTGGGTGTGTGGTCCCAATTCTCAGTTTAAGGTTCTCCTTTCCAAGCTTAAAATGCTAAACATTCAACATTGGCAATGCTGTCAATCCAGCATGATTTCTGCTGCGCTCAAAAGAAAACTCAGAACTGGTAAATTTGACTTCAGTGAGTTCAAGACAACTGGGAACTTAGGGAAAAAACTAGCTTGATTGGGGAAATACATTTTGAACGGTCATCCAAATCGAAATTGGAAGTCGGGAGCTATGACCTGAAGATCCCGGACACCATTGTGAATCAACCTTGTTTTTTCCGAGTTCCCAGTTGTCTTGAAAGCACCATAAATCCAGAGAATGCCAGACTTTGATGACAAAGTTTGATAACACAATTTGCCCACGAAGGACTGCCGCGCCACCTTCCTGTTCAAGTGAGCACAGCACAACAAGGTGAGTCCAAAAAGGTCTTGTATGCTGCTGCATAAATTATTTAATATGCCAGGGAGATATATATACTGTAGCTAAGAAAGTAATACTAAGTGTATGTTATGTAGTAAGCTGTTAGTAGCCCATGTGCCTCACCCTAATAATTTTTCATATTTCCCCCCTTAAATGCGCCTACTGTTCGGACTTGGTGGTGCACATGTAGCCTGTAACCTGTTTTAGAGAATTGTAATCATCTGAACATTATAAGAGCTTTCATTGTCTGCTTATATGCCCCTTTATTTATCGCACGGTTCTGACTTGGTGTACAGGGAGAATACTGTAAGAACGGCCCATGTTCTGAATTCTGTCGTTGGACATTTCAAAACAATAACTGTATATATAGTTATATTGACTACATCCGTCCTTGCTCGCTCAATAATGTCTTAATAGAAATTCGGGATTGCCTCTTATTCGCTCGTCGTCCCCTTGTGCCATAGTGTGTACATCTCAATTGTCATTAGAAACCACATTTGTTTAAGCAAGTCAGCCATATCACCTATGGTTTTTTTAAAGGCAGTATCTGAGGCTGAATGAACTGTTTCACTGTCAGACAAGGCTCTGCTGAATGCCAGGTGTAGCAGTGGTAAGGTGTTGTGACAGCTTTATGTAGGCACCATTTGTCACCATTATAGTGCAATTAATGTATTGTTTAGTGTTATTTTGTGTTGTGTAGTGGCTTTGCTGACATGACCCCCCCCCAAAAAAAACTGGTTTCCCCCAACAAAATGTACATGCTAAAATCACCACTGATTGTATTGTTGTATGTTTTAATTCTGTAATGTATTGATTATTGCAGCCTTCTTGGCCAGGTCTCCCTTGAAAAAGAAACTCTGGTTCTCAATGGACTTTTCCTGGGTAAATAAAGGTTAAATAAAAAATAAATCTCTGGCGAGGCCAGGCCAATGAAACTGTTTAAACACATCTTAAGAAGCCATCCATTCCTAAAGGCTGTGTGTGAGCGAGAGTGAGTACTGTCAGCCAGAGTTCCAGCTCAAGTCACCATCAAATACCACTCCTCCTAAAAGAGTGGGCAGACCCACAGTATCCCACTATCCACTAGAGCATACATCTCTATCTTCCTCCTATCTTCCTCATAAATTTTCTTCAGACTCATTTCAACTCACTCTCCTCTCTTCTTTTCCTGATTGTGTCCACTAGAGCATCCATCTCTCTCTTCTTGCCTAATCACTGTCCCTCTATTCACACAATCCAACTATCTAGGCCTACTCCTTTCTTTCCCATTTTCTCATAGTATCCTTCATTCCACCACAGCCTTCATCTTTCTCTTCCTCTCTTCCTTCCCTGATTGTGCCCCTTCCTCAATTTCATTTCAATAACTGTCAGACTAACTGGTCATAGAGGACATTGCCACAGAATGAGGCCTTAACAGACTTTTTCCTAACTAAACCTGTCCTAAAACCCTGTTAAAAACAAGAGGAAGAAAGAGAAAACATGTGAGGGAGAAAGAGTGAGGGAGAGAGAAATAGAGAGAGAGGTCATGAGCAGATGAGCTCCTTAATTTGTCAGCATGTTTTTACAAAAATATAGATTTAGAGTTGGATAAATCTTCTTGTGACTCTCAAACCCGGATCCGGGAGCGTAATCATCGCCTGACACAAATTAGCATAACGCAACGGACATAAATCTTCCTAGAAAATATTCCTATTCATGAAAATCACAAGTGAAATATATTGGAACACAGCTTAGCCTTTTGTTAATCACCCTGTCATCTCAGATTTTCAAAATATGCTTTACAGCCAACGGTAGACAAGCATTTGTGTAAGTTTATCATAGCCTAGCATAGCATTATGCCTTGCTAGCAGCAGGCAACCTTGTCACGGAAATCAGAAAAGCAATCAAATTAAATCGTTTACCTTTGAGGAACTTCGGATGTTTTCACTCACGAGACTCCCAGGTAGATAGCCAAAGTTCATTTTTTCCCAAAAGATTATTTTTGTAGGGGAAACAGCTCCGTTTGTTCTTCACGTTTGGCTGAGAAATCGCCCGGAAATTGCGGTCACAACGCCGAAACATATTCCAAATGAGCTCCATAAAATCGACAGAAACATGGCAAATGTTGTTTAGAATCCATCCTCAAGGTGTTTTTCTAATATCTATTCGATAATATATCCGTCGGGACAATTCGTTTTTCTCTAGGACCGATTGGAGTAATGGCTACCTCTGTATTTTACGCTAGAATCTCTCTCGGAGCCACCATGTGACCACTTACGCAATGTGGCTGCCTACGGCCATTCTTCAACAGCAATGCGTAAAACTACATCACAATGCTGTAGACACCTTGGGGAATACGTAGAAAACGTAAGCTCGTTGATGGTACATTCACAGCCAAATAGGGAGTCATTGGAACGCAGAGCTTTCAAAACCTGGGGCACTTCCGGAATGGATTTTTCTCAGGCTTTCGCCTGGAACATCAGTTCTGTTATACTCACAGACAATATCTACAGTTTTGGAAATGTTAGAGTGTTTTCAATCGAAAGCTGTCAATTATATGCATATTCTAGCATCTTTTCCTGACAAAATATCCTGTTTATAACGGGAACGTTTTTTCCCAAAAATGAAAATACTGCCCCCTAGCACCAACAGGATACAGGATACTGCCCTCCACAACATAACCTTCACTCCAAATCAAAACTCCAAACCCTGTTTTTGGACAAAATTACCTGGAAGGATACCTTCAACCAAAGTTTCTTATTCCCAAGGACTAAACAGCAAATGCTGTGGTAAAGAAGCACAACAGAAACCTGAAAATACCATCCAACCTGGAACTGAATGAGTAATGTTTAGCCTGAAGCTTCTTTTAAAAAAAGAAAAAAATTATGAATTGCAATAATCTATTTTACTTTATAAAGACTGAATGCGAAGTAATGGCTACCAAGCTTGCTAGTACAGAACAGATCCGGCTAAAACTTAAATTAGCACTGAGGTGTGAAGTGAGAGGCCAAATAAAATAAAATTGTATTTGTCACATGATCCGAACAAGTGTAGACCTTACAGTGAAATCCTTACTTACAAGCCCTTAACCAACAATGCAGTTAAGAAAATACCTTTTAAAAAAGTATAGATAAGTAAAACAAATAATTATAGCTATAGAGCAGCAGTAAATAACAATAGCAGGGCTATATGCAAGGAGTATCGGTAGAGAGTCGTGTAGGTAGAGCTATTAAAGTGACAATGCATAGATAATAACAGAGAGTAGCAGCAGCTTGGAAGAGGGGTGGGGATGGCAATGCAAATAGTCTGAGTAGCCATTTGATTAGTTGTTCAGGAGCATTTAGAAGCCTCTTGGACCTAGACTTGGCACTCCGATACCTCTTGCCATGCGGTAGCAGGGAGAACAGTCTATGACTAGGGTGGCTGGAGTCTTTGACACTTTTTAGGGCCTTCCTCTGACACCGCCTGGTATATAGGTCCTGGATGGCAGGAAGCTTGGCCCCAGTGATGTACTGGGCCGTACGCACTACCCTCTGTAGTGCCTTAAGGTCGGAGGCCGAGCAGTTGCCATACCAGGCAGTGATGCAACCCATCAGGATGCTCTCGATGGTGCAGCTGTAAACCCTTTTGAGGATCTGAGGACCCATACCAAATCTTTTCAGTCTTCTTGGGGCGGAATAGGTTTTGTGGTGCCCTCTTCATGACTGTCTTGGTGTCCTTGGACCATGTTAGTTTGCTCTACTACAGCCCAGTCGATGAGAATGGGGGCGTGCTCGGTCCTCCTTTTCCTGTAGTCCACAATCATCTTGTTTGTCTTGATCACGTTGAGGGATAGGTTGTTGTTCTTGCACCACACGGTCAGGTCTCTGACCTCCTCCCTATAGGCTCTCTCATCGTTGTCGGTGATCAGGCCTACCACTGTTGTGTCATCAGCAAACATAATGATGCTGTTGGAGTCGTGCCTGGCCGTGGAGTCATGAGTGAACAGAAGTACAGAAGGGGACTGAGCATGTATCTCTGAGGGGCCCCCGTGTTGAGGATCAGCGTGGCGGATGTGGTGCAGGTGCTTCTACACCTACATTGCTTGCTGTTTGGGGTTTTAGTCTGGGTTTCTGCACAGCACTTTGAGATACCAGCTGATGTAGATTTGATTTGATTTGATTTGTTACCTACCCTTACCACCTGGGGCCAGCCCTTCAGAAAGTCCAGGATCTAGTTGCAGAGGGAGATGTTTAATCCCAGGGTCCTTAGCTTAGTGATGAGCTTTGAGGGCACTATGATGTTGAATGCTGAGCTGTAGTCAATGAATAGCATTCTCACATATGCAAATTAGAGTGGGTCTAGGGTTTCTGGGATAATGGTATTGATGTGAGCCATGACCAGCCTTACAAAGCATTTCATGGCTACAGACGTGAGTGCTACGGGTCGGTAGTCATTTAGGCAGGTTACCTTGGTGTTCTTGGGCACAGGGACTATGGTGGTCTGCTTGAAACATGTTAGTATTACAGACTCAGACTGGGGGAGGTTGAAAATGTCAGTGAAGACACTTGCCAGTTGGTCATCGCATGATCGGAGTACACATCCTGGTTATCCGTCTGGCCGTGAGGCATTGTGAATGTTGACCTCTTTAAAGGTCTTACTCACATCGGCTGTGGAGAGCGTGATCACACAGTCGTCCGGAACAGCTGATGCTCTCATGCATGTTTCAGTGTTACTTGCCTTAAAGCGAACATAGAAGTGATTTAGCTCGTCTGGCAGTTTTGTGTCACTGGGCAGCTCTCGTCTGTGCTTCCCTTTGTAGTCTGTAATAGTTTGCAAGGTGTCAAAGCCCTTGAGCCCAACAATGGCAGGAGAGTTTCACAGCCTCCCCCACCCAAATGTAGAGGCCTTTGAGGCCCCCTGCTCTCCATGGCATCTCTCTGGACAATGATCATAACAATACAGTACCCCTTGGATATAAAAAGGCATGCAAAGAGTACAAAAGCAAGCTCATCATGGACAATCCAGAGACTGTTTTTGATGACTGCTGCAAAAATAGTAACGTAAGCAACTTAAACAACACAGAGTTCTACTCCCTCACTGAAATGAAGGATACATTCACCCAGCTGGAGGTAAGGCAAGTAGAGCTGGAACAGCAGGTGAATAAACTCCAGTCAGCACAGACCCAGACAACAGTCCAGCACAACAACACCCCCTCAACCAGACCCGGAGAACTGGAGGGGGAGAGAGACTTGTATGCACTCTGGATTGTAGTGAGACAACTTCAACAGGAGAAAGAGCAGGAGTGGAAGAAGGAGGCCCAGCGGCAGAAGAAGATGAGAGCACTAGAGGAGAAGGTGAAAGTTCTGGAGAAGAAGGTGAGAAAGATGATGTGTGAAAAAGAACAACCCATTAGAGAGCTGGCCACCGCCCCAGAGTAGCCAGCAGAACAGCCCACCTCAGATTCTAACCAAAGTCTTGACACCACAGCAGGACAGATAAATGAAGAACCCCAAGCCCAGGGGACCCCATCCCCTCCTAGCACCCCCAGTCAGCCCTGCTGATAACCCTCCTGGCAACGCCCCACACCCACTAGGACACACACAAGCCACAGATTGAACTCCTTATGGACTCAAACGAGAAATATATCAACTTTTTCCCAAATACACAATGTGTAAACTCAAAAACACAGCGCGACCCAGCCACATATTAATACACACAGGCACTAACAACATGAGAGCACAGCAGGAAAGGGTGGCCACAGCACACCACAGCAAGGGAGTAATTGAAAAAGCTTATTCTACTTTCCTTAAGGCACAAGGATTATCTCCACCCTGTTACCACGAAAATACTTCCACCCTGCTACCATACAGCAGGTAAACGCAAGTATTTCCTGTGACAGTGCAACAAAACCAAGTGTTTACCTGGCCAACCACTCCACCCTGGACTTGAACAGCCTATGTGACCAGGTCCACCCTGGACTTGAACAGCCTTTACGACCAGGTCCACCTATACAAGGCAGCAGTGCCCATCTTCGCCAGGACCCTAAAGGACATCGACCTCACTGACAGCCCCAACACCTCACACAGGAGCAACCCCACCCAGACACCCCGCCCAGACCAGCGAGACACTCTCCCAGACCTGCGAGACACTCCCAGACCTGCGGGACCTCGGCCCCCGGACCTACAGATAGAGGACCCACGTCGAGAGGACCTACATCCAGACCACAGCACCATATAGGCTCCATCAGATTAGACCTATGCCCCTCCTGCCAACCCCATGCCCCCCTCTCTTTCAAAGAGGGCCTCAGTGTGAAATTCACACTTAAGCCCAGGCCGTGAGTAGCTAAACAGGCCTAATCCCCACTCTTACACTAGCCCAAGCCAATGGCATGTACCAGATGCTTAGTAGGCTCTACTCGCACTTTGGTCTGAGGCCAAACCACACAACTAATAACATTGGACACTTTATGGAACATGAAGCCTTCACTATCTCATCCTGGAATATCCAAGGCCTGAGGTTATCTGCCTTAGGCCTAAAGAGCAGGAACCTGAACTTCACCAAATAATTCAGAAATACAGACTTTGTGATCCTGCAAGTAACATGGTATAGAGGAGGTGGACCCAATGGTTGCCCTCTAGGTTACAGAGAGCTGGTAGTCCCATCCACCATTTGGTATAGAGCAGACTTAACCCTCTCTATTAAATTAGTCAGAACAGGAACATTTTACATCTGGTTAGAAATTAATAAGGAAATGATCTCAACAGAGGAAAAATGTAATAATGTGTGCTATCGATTTCCCCCCATCCGCAATAGAATCCCCATATTTTAATGATTACAGCTTCTCCATCCTAGAGGGGGAGATCAACCATTTCCAGGCCCAGGGACATGTACTAGTCTGTGGTGACCTAAATTCCAGAACTGGACAAGAACCTGACACTCTTAGCACAACACACACCTGTAGGTCAAAAAACACCTGCCTCAAGGTGACAGAATTCCCTCCCAAATATGCCCCCCTAGACACAACTATTACAAAACAACGGCTCACAACTCCTGCAGCTCTGTTGCATACTGGTCTGTATATAGTCAATGGTAGGCTTTTAGGGGACTCTTACGAGTAGGTACAGCTCATCCCTTGGCAGTAGTACTGTAGATTACTCTATCACTGACCTCAATCAAGAGTCTCCCAGAGCGTTCAAAGTCAGCCCACTCACAACCCTATCAGATCACAGCAAAATATCAGTCTACTTGAACAGAGCAATACTCAATCATGAGGCATCAAAGCCAAAGGAACTGAATAATATTCACAAATGCCATAGATGGAAGGAAAGTAGTGTAGAAACCTCCCAAAAACAATTAGGTAACAACAAATTCCATTCCTTCTAGACAACTTTCAGGACAAAATGTTTCACTGTAATAGTGGAAGTGTAAACTTGGCAGTAGAAAACCAAAACAGTATATTTGACCTCTTAGCTTCCCTATATAATCTAAAAAATATTAAGCAGACAATCTAAGAAAATTATCAACAATGACAAATGGTTTGATGAAGAATGCAAAAACCTAAGAAAGGAATTGAGAATCCTATCCAACCAAAAACATAGAGACCCAGAAAACCTGAGCCTTTACTATGGTGAATCAATAAATCAATACAGAAATACACTACGAAAAATAAGGAACAGCACATCACAAATCAGCTCAATGTAATTGAAGAATCCAAAGAATCTAACCACTTCTGAGAAATTGGAACACTCTAAACAAACAACAACACAAAGAGTTATTTATCCAAAATGGAAATGTATGTACCTTTTTGGCTCTATAACAAAGAACAAACAGCAAAAACATATACAGTGGGGCAAAAACGTATTTAGTCAGCCACCAATTGTGCAAGTTCTCCCACTTAAAAATATGAGAGAGGCCTGTAATTTTCATCATAGGTACAATTCAACTATGACAGACAAAATGAGAAAGAAAAAAAATCCAGAAAATCACATTATAGGATTTTTTATTAATTTATTTGCAAATTATGGTGGAAAATAAGTATTTGGTTACTTACAAACAAGCAAGATTTCTGGCTCTCACAGACCTGTAACCTCTTCTTTAACCTTTCTGATCTCCCCATCCCGGATCCGGGATCGTGAATACAGACTCAAGCTCATTACCATAACGCAACGTTAACTATTCATGAAAATCGCAAATGAAATGAAATAAATATGCTAGCTCTCAAGCTTAGCCTTTTGTTAACAACACTGTCATCTCAGATTTTCAAAATATGCTTCTCAACCATTGCAAAACAAGCATTTGTGTAACAGTATTGATGGCTAACGTAGCATTTAGCATTAGCATTCAGCTGGCAACATTTACACAAAAAAACAGAAAAGCATTCAAATAAAATCATTTACCTTTGAATAACTTCAGATGTTTTCAATGAGGAGACTCTCAGATAGCAAATGTTCAGTTTTTCCTGAAAGATTATTTGTTTAGGACAAATCGCTCCGTTTTCTGCGTCACGTTTAGCTATGAAAAAACCCCTGTATCCAGGATTGTGTAAATCTATCAGCAAGCTCATTAGCATAACACAACGTTAACTATTCATGAAAATCGCAAATGAAATGAAATAAATATGCCATCTCTCAAGCTTAGCCTTTTGTAAACAACACTGTCATCTCAGATTTTCAAAATATGCTTCTCAACCATAGGAAAACAATCATTTGTGTAAAAGTAGCTTGCTAGCGTTAGCATTTAGCGTTAGCATTTAGCGTTAGCATTAGCGTTAGCATCCAGCACGCAACATTTCAACAAAAACATAAAAGCCTTCAAATAAAATAATTTACCTTTGAAGAACTTCTGATGTTTTCAATGAGGATACTCTCAGTTAGATAGCAGATGCTCAGTTTTTCCAAAAATATTCTTTGTGTATTAGAAATAGCTCCGTTTTATACATCACATTTGGCTACCAAAAAAAATCTGAAAATTCAGTCCTCAAAACGCGAACTTTTTTCCAAATTAACTCCATAATATCGACTGAAAACATGGCAAACGTTGTTTAGAATCAATCATCAAGGTGTTTTTCACATATCTCTTCATTGATACATCGTTCTTGGACACATGGTTTCTCCCCTATATCAAATGGAAAAGTACGAGCAGCTGGCAATTGCGCACCGAATTCCACGCAGGACACCAGGCGGACACTTGGAAAATGTAGTCTCTTATGGTCAATCTTCCAATGATATGCCTACAAATACGTCACAATGCTGCTAAGACCTTGGGCGAACAACAGAAAGTGTAGGCTCATTCCTTGCGCAATCACAGCCATATAAGGAGACAATGGAAAACAGAGCTTCAGAAATTCTGCTAATTCCTGGTTGATGCATCATCTTGGTTTCGCCTGTAGAATGAGTTCTGGGGCACTTACAGACAAAATCTTTGCAGATTCTGAAACTTCAGAGTGTTTTCTTTCCAAAACTGTCAAGAATATGCATAGTCGAGCATCTTTTCGTGACAAAATATTAATGGCACCTGTTTGAACTTGTTATCAGTATAAAATACACCTGTCCACAACCTCAAACAGTCACACTCCAAACTCCACTATGGCCAAGACCAAAGAGCTGACAAAGGACACCAGAAACAAAATTGTAGACCTGCACCAGGCTGGGAAGACTGAATCTGCAATAGGTAAGCAGCTTGGTTTGAAGAAATCAACTGTGGGAGCAATTATTAGGAAATGGAAGACATACAAGACCACTGATAATCTTCCTCGATCTGGGGCTCCACGCAAGATCTCACCCCGTGTGGTCAAAATGATCACAAGAACGGTGAGCAAAAATCCCAGAACCACACCGGGGGACCTAGTGAATGACCTGCAGAGAGCTGGGACCAAAGTAACAAAGCCTACCATCAGTAACACACTACGCCGCCAGGGACTCAAATCCTGCAGTGCCAGACGTGTCCCAATGCTTAAGCCAGTACATGTCCAGGCCCGTCTGAAGTTTGCTAGAGAGCATTTGGATGATCCAGAAGAAGATTGGGAGAATGTCATATGGTCAGATGAAACCAAAATATAACTTTTTGGTAAAAATTAAACTCGCCGTGTTTGGACGACAAAGAATGCTGAGTTGCATCCAAAGAACACCATACCTACTGTGAAGCATGGGGGTGGAAACATCATGCTTTGGGGCTGTTTTTCTGCAAAGGGACCAGGACGACTGATCCGTGTAAAGGAAAGAATGAATGGGGCCATGTATCGTGAGATTTTGAGTGAAACCTCCTTCCATCAGCAAGGGCATTGAAGATGAAACGTGGCTGGGTCTTTCAGCATGACAATGATCCCAAATACACCGCCCGGGCAACTAAGGAGTGGCTTCGTAAGAAGCATTTCAAGGTCCTGGAGTTGCCTAGCCAGTCTCCAGATCTCAACCCCATAGAAAATCTTTGGAGGGAGTTGAAAGTCCGTGTTGCCCAGCAACAGCCCCAAAACATCACTGCTCTAGAGGAGATCTGCATGGAGGAATGGGCAAAATACCAGGAACAGTGTGTGAAAATCTTGTGAAGACTTACAGAAAACGTTTGACCTCTGTCATTGCCAACAAAGGGTATATAACAAAGTATTGAGATAAACTTTTGTTAGTGACCAAATACTTATTTTCCTCCATAATTTGAAAATAAATTCATTAAAAAATCATTTTTTCTCTCATTTTGTCTGTCATAGTTGAAGTGTACCTATGATGAAAATTACAGGCCTCTCATCTTTTTAAGTGGAAGAACTTGCACAATTGGTGGCTGACTAAATACTTTTTTGCCCCACTGTACATTATCAAATACAAATCTTAGAATCAACTATTAAAGACTACCAGTATTCACTCGATTCTCCAATGACATTGAACGAACTACAGGACAAAATACAAATCCTCCAACACAAAAAAGCCTGTGGTGTTGAAGGTATCCTAAATGAAATTATAAAATATACAGACCACAAATTACAACTGGATATACTTAAACTGTTGAACATCATCCTCAGCTCTGGCATCATCTCCAATATTTGGGACCATGGGCTGTTCACCCCAATCCACAAACATTTGGGAAAATTTGACCCCAATGACTACAGTGGGATATGCGTCAACAGCAACCTTAAGAAAATCCTCTGTATTGTCATTAACAGCAGACTCATATATTTCTTCAATGAAAACAATGTACTGAGCAAATGTCAGATTGTTTTTTTTTTACCAAATTACTGTACGACATTCTCCCCGCACACCCTAATTGACAAACAAACCAAAACAAAGGCAGTCTTCTCACGGCTCTGTTGATTTCAAAAAAGATTTTGACTCAATTTGGCATGAGGGTCTGCTATACAAATTGATGGAAAGCGGTGTTGGGGGAAAAACATCCGATATTATAAAATCCACGTACACAAACAACAAGTGAGCGGTTAAAATTGGCAAGCACACACATTTATTTCCACAGGGCCGTGGGATGAGACAGGGATACAGCTTGAACCCCACACCCTTCAACATGCATTCGATAAGTATTCAGACCCCTTGACTTTTTCCACATTTTGTTTCATTTGTTACATTACAATTTCAAGTCTCATAGCAAAGAGTCTGAGTACTTATGTAAATAAGGTTTTTCAGTTTTTTTTATTTCATACATTTGCAAACATTTCTAAAAACATGTTGTCATTATGGGGTATTGTGTGTAGATTGATGAGAACAAATCATTTAACACATTTTTGGATAAGGCTGTAACATAACAAAATGTGGAGAAAGTCAAGGGGTCTGAATACTTTCCGAATGCACTGTAACTCAACAAATTGGTGAGGGCACTAGAACAGTCTCCTGTACCCGGCCTCACCCTACAAGAATCTCAAGTCAAATGTCTGCTGTTTGCTGATGATGTGGTGCTTCTGTCCCCAACCAAGGAGGGCCTACAGCAGCACCTAGATCTTATGCACAGATTCTGTCAGACCTGGGTCCTGACAGTAAATCTCAGTAAGACAAAAATAATGGGGTTCCAAAAAGCATCCAGTTACCAGGACCACAAATACAAATTCCATCTGGACACCTTAGAGCACAAAATGGGACAAACACCAAATTGAGACTGCAAGCAGATTTCTGCAAAAATATCCTCAATGTACAACGCAAAACACCAAATAATGCATGCGGAGCAGAATTAGTCCGATACCCGCTAATTATCAAAATCCAGAAAAGAGATGTTAAGTTCTGCAACCTCCTAAAAGGAAGTGATTCCCAATCTTTTCATAACAAAGCCATCACCTACAGAGAGATTAACCTGGAGAAGAGTCCCCTAAGCAAGCTGGTCCTGGGGCTTTGTTCACAAACACAACAGACCCCATGGAGCGCCAGGACAGCAACACAATTAGACCAAACCAAATCATGAGAAAACAAAAAGATCATTACTTGACACATTGTAAAGAATTATAAAATAAAACTGAGCAAACTAGAATGCTATTTGGACCTAAACAGAGAGTACACAGTGACAGAACACCTGACCACTGTGACTGACCTAAAATTAAAGAAAGCTTTGTACAGACTCAGTGAGCATGGCCTTGCTATTGAGAGAGGCCGCCGTAGGCAGACCTGGCTATCAAGAGAAGTCAGGCTATGTGTACATTTCCCACAAAATGAGGAAACTGAGCTGCACTTCCTGACCTTCTGCCAAATGTATGAGCATATTAGAGACACTAATTTCCCTCAGATTACGCAGACCCACAAAGAATTTGAAAACAAATCCAATTTTGATAAACTCCCATATCTACTGGGTGAAATTCCACATTGTGCCATCACAGCAGCAAGATTTGTGACCTGTTGCCACAAGAAAAGGGCAACCAGCAAAGAAAAAACACCATTGTAAATACAACCCATATTTATGTTTATTTATTTTCCCTTTTGTACTTTCACTATTTGCACATCGTTGCAACACTGTATATAGCCATAACATTACACTTGAAATGTCTCTATTCCTTATGAACCTTTGTGAGCATAATGTTTACTGTTCATTTTATATTGTTTATTTCACTTTTGTTTATTATCTATTTCACTTGCTTTGGGAATGTAAACATATGTTTCCCATGCCATATATAGAGAGAGAGAGGAGAGATTTTTGAGTTTTAAATAATCTTTATTGTGTCTGGGGGCCCAGTTTATAATAGGCAAACTCAACCCTTAGTCTCGCTGCCAACATTCCCTCCAGCATTCCCACCACATCCACAGACCCCTGTCCCCGAATACTGTTCTATCGGGTCTTCCATATCGCTAATTTTGCTGCCCCTAAGACAACTACACCCTTTTGACTGAACCTGTACTTTGACCCAAATATATACAGTTGGGAAGAGAAAACCTCTCCCAACGTTGAGAACCAATCAGTGATCAGTTAAATCATCCCGACCAACCTGGGACACAGTAAAAACAGATGTGCCAGAGATTCAGACTCGGCACAGAATGGACACCCCTTCCCAACAGTAGGGTCCAGGTGTACCAGATGCATGTTGGTGGCTATAGCTCCATGTATTATCCTCCATTGGAGGTCAGCTGTCATCTTATCAATAGGCAGTTTGTATAATGATCGCCAACAGCCTTTTGGAGAGGCACCTGGACCGAGCACACCCGCCCACCTCGTCGATTTTACCCCTTCCAGGGAAGAGGCATGGGACACCTTTACACATATTCTGTACATGGCCTTCTTTCCCACCTCCTTGAACTCCCCCAGCTCCGGGGTATCGAAGGAAAGCAGCATCCCCACGTCCTCCTCAAATGCCCCCATCGCAGCACTAACAATCAGTGCAGGGAACACATAATCCAGACCCTCCTTCCACCGATCAGAATTGGAAGTGTCAGTCACATACTGCAGATGAAGCACTGGCAAGGAGTCGCAGACCTCCGCGACGACCTTCCTCAGTAGGCGAGAGGATCCTATCCCCGCTCTTTCTCCCAGCTCCTCCAACGATCTGCTCCTGCTCCGCATCAGATGACCCAGCTTGGTATACCCCACGCCTAACAGGCATGAACGTAGGCTAGCTGAAACCAGAACACGGGACTGGATGGCAGTGTTGTGAAAAAGAGGCTCTTCAAAAAGCCACATCCCTGGTGGCGTGCAGGCCTTACGGGACTTGACAAATACTCTCCAAGCCTGCATAACAGACTCATAAAATGGAGTCAGGCCAGGCAAATCACCCGCATCCAGCTTTAAGAGGAAAAGGTGCTTGGCTAAGCCCAAACAGCCGCTCTCCTCATCAATATGTAGGCTGTTTCGACCCAGCTAGAACAGTCTCTGTACAACAATCTCTGGGCTGCTTGGAGCCGGAAAGCCATGATCCTTAAGGAAATGTCCACCATGCCTTGCCCACCCTCGTGCAGTGGCAGGTACAGGGCTGCAGTTTTAATCCAGTGTTGCCCAGACTTGAAGAAATTGACAAGGGTCCTCTGAAGCTCTTGTATCAGACCCTTTGGTGGCTGCAAAATCATTAGTCTGTGCCACAGGGTAGAGGCAGCAAGATTATTAGCTACCAGGACCCTTCCCCTATAAGACAGCTGGGGCAGCACCCATTTCCACCTTGACAGTCTGGCACACACTTTCTCCGCTACACCCTCCCAGTTCATTTTCTGAAAGACATCGGAGCCTAGAAAACCCCCCAAAGTCTTCATCCCATCTCTGCCCCCCTGGTAACCGTGGAGCGGACCCCGTCTGAAGCTGACCTGGGCTCAGCGCTTCATTCTTTCCCCAATTGACTCTAGCTGAGGAGGCCCCCTCATACACCTTTAAAGTTTTTGAGAGAACCTTAACATCCTCACCCCCTGTAATAAAAACGATCACGTCATCTGTATACTCAGACAGTGCTATTGTGGGACCCTTCATTACACCTGGCACAGAGAAACCAGTAAGCTTCGCTCTTAAAAAACAAAGCATTGGTTCAATCGCCAGACTATATAACTGCCCTGAAATTGGGCATCCCTGCCTGATGCCCCTTTGGACAGGGAAGGGGCAACTCAAACCACCACCCACCTTCACCATACACGAGGCCCCAGCATACAATAAATTCATCCAAGACAGAAAAACATCCCCAAACCCAAAGGCTTTCATTGTTTTAAACAAGTACTGGTGGTCCACACGTTCAAAAGCCTTCTCCTGATCCAACGAAAGTAAACCCACATTTACATCAGACAGTTTACAAATGTCTAAAACATCTCTTATCAGAAACAAATTGTCAACAATAGAGCGGTCAGGTACACAGTAGGACTGGTCCTTGTGGTTCAACAATCCCAGATACTCTTTCAACCTGTTTGAGAGACATTTAGAAACCATTTTGTATTCTGCGCACAGCAAAGCAACAGGTCTCTAATTTTTTATGAGAGCCAAATCCCCCTTTTTTGGCAACAGTGAAAGCACCGCACGTTGACAGGATACAGGAAGAGAACCCTCATGAAAATATTCACACACCACTTCATTAAAATCCTCCCCAATAGACCCCCAAAAGTGCTTATAAAACTCAGATGGCAAACCATCGATGCCAGGGGCTCGGCCTGTTGAGAGCTGCATAACTGCTGTGGACAGCTCTTGCAGTGTAATGTCAGCGTCCAATGCAACTCTCTGCTCAGGTCCCAATTGAGGAAGACCGTGTAACAACTGTTCAGTACACAGAGAGTCACAATCCTCTGCCTTATAGAGGGATGAGTAGAAATCCACGGCATGTTGACGCATTTCAATGTCATCCGTGGTCACCTTCCCATCAGGTAGACGAAGGCAGACCATCTGTTTACGTTGAAATGTCGACTGTCCTAGGTTAAAAAAAAGCGCTAGGAGCATCCATGTCCTTGAGGGAAGCGAAACGAGTCCTAATCAAGGCACCCTTCACTCTTTCATGCAGAAACGACCTCAGTTCATGTCTCTTGTCCTGTAAGTTCATGACTAGTCCAGGGTCGTTCTGAGTGAGCAGCTTCAATTCAATAGATTTGATGTCCTGTTCAAGGGCCTTGATAGTCTCTTTAACTTCAATTTGAGACAGAGCAGTATACTGTTGACAAAATACTCATATTTGGGCCTTCCCAACCTCCCACCATTGTCTCAAGGACTCAAAATTCCCTTTTATACCCCTCCATTTTTTCCAAAACAACAAAAACCTTTCACAAAACATGACATGTAACAATTTAACATTAAAATACCAGTAAGGTGACTACCTTCGTGGACAGGACAAGTGAATATCAACAGTAACAATATGATGATCAGAGAAACCCACAGGAGTAATGGCACACTTTCCAACCCTACTACAGTATTGCTCAGATACATACAACCTGTCTAACCTTGCTGCACTGACACGACCTTCATTAATTTTTAGCCATGTGTACTGCCTAACTTTTGCATTCCTTACTCTCCACACATCAGAAAGCTCAAACTCAGTTAATAGGCCAGACAGGCAAGTGGCTGACCGCAGGTGTGGTTCTTCAGCGGTGCGATCAACAGTAAAATCCACTGTACAGTTCCAGTCACCCCCTAAAACCATACACACCTCTTGATCACACTGTCTTAAGGTTTCCTTTATTTGATAAAATATAGCAATACGCTCTGTACCCTCATTAGGAGCATAAACATTCAAAAAAACAAACAAAAACCCCATAACATCCACCTTGACCAATAAAACCCGACCCTTGACAATCTCTGTTGTAGATACCACAGTCACCCCTAAGCCTGAGGAAAACAATATTGCCACCCCAGCACTGAAATTAGTACCATGGCTGAGTACATGCTGCCCCTCCCACCACATACCCCAGTCAACCTCATTTTCCTCATCACTATGTGTCTCCTGTAGGAAAACTACATTAAGCCTTTTCTGTTTTATTACTTCTAATACCCAAGCCCTCTTATTCCTGTCCCTTCCCCCATTAATATTGAGAGAACCTACCCTTAGTACCTCCATATAGAAAAGAGAAAAGAAAAGCCGAAGAAAAAAGACACCCTATGAAGAATGATCATCATCATTTATTTTTATTCTCTTAACCTGACTACGTTTCCCACCACCTTTTGCTGCTGCAACAGCAGTAATACATTTCCTCAAGCGAAACTGCTTCTTCTCACTCAATTGGTCTAACCTCACTGTCTTCTGTAACATCACAGCTGACCTCACAAACTTATCAACATCAAAATAATCTGCCAATTTGACAGATTTCCCAAAAGTCTGATCCAGAAACCCATTTACCTCCTCTAGATCATAAACTGAGTCCTCACCAGCAGCTGTCATATCAAAAGAGATATCCATATCATTCTCCTGATCCTCAGCTGAGACCACAGACAACTGACTCCCCTCTACCACATCCCTTTCAACACTCCCCACATGCACCTCATCACTCGTACCAGGCATCTCCTCCACTACCTGGGAGACTAGCCCCACCTGAACATCACTACTCATAGTGGGCATCTCCTCCACTAACTGGGAGCCTAGCTCCACATGAACCCCAGCACTCGTAGTGGGCATCTCCTCCACTCCCTGGGAGCCTAGCTCCACATGAACCCCCTCCTGTACCCCGTTACTCGTAGTGGGTATCTCCTCCACTACCTGGGAGCCTAGCTCCACATGAACCCCCTCCTTTACCCCAGCATTCATAGTTGGCACCTCCTCCACTACCTGGGAGCCTAGCTCCACATGAACCCCCTCCTGTACCCCGTTACGCGTAGTGGGTATCTCCTCCACTACCTGGGAGCCAAGCTCCACATGAACCCCCTCCTTTACCCCAGCACTCGTACTGGGCACCTGCTCACCAGTCTGAGGAACTGGCTCTTCAGATACATCCTTACCTTCTACAACAATACTTTTCTGTAGCATAACATTTCCCTCTAATACAAGTTGCAACTACGTGCCCTCAACACGGATAACTTGTTCCTCAGCAACAGGGGCTTTTGGCTGCTCTACCGCTGTCGGTCCACCTCTCCCTACGTCAGAGGGCCCAGACGTTATGATGGCCACCTGCGCCCCTCCCTCGGCCTTCTCCCTTTTCGGGCAAGCATGTCGCTTATGACCAACATCCCCGCACTCAAAACACTGTTGACTACCCGTACCACCATAAACCATATACAGTCTATTGTCATACTTGATTGTAAACGATAACTCTAAAGTCTGCTCCGGTGAGTCCAAAAAACATAAATGCCTGTTGCAGAAATGACATTACCTGTTTCAACGCCAGGTGTTTGCAACCCAACGGGACAACCTTAATTGAACTGGCAAACTTCCCAAAGCGCAATAACTCGCGCTCCAATAGCTCATTTGGAATAAACGGTGGTACATTTGAAATCGTTACCCTTGTTGATGGAGAAAAAAGCGGCGTAACTTGAATAAACATTCCTTTAAGAAGTACGCCATGCTCAACCATCCGATCAACCAGACACTCTTCTTTAAGAAATACCACCACCGCTTTATTCATCCGGGATGCATAAGCAATATTCTCATAGCCTACCTTCTCTCCTACGGTGACCAGAAACTCCTCCACCGTGACAGTAGCTTCAGTAACACACCTAAAGCCGTGCCGAAGTGACAGGGACGGCATCCCCATTCGGGCTGCCATCCCTGCCAAAATCAGGGTCATTTCCATACGATAAACAAAATACTTAATTATACCACAACAAAAATAATAACCTTAATCATGCACAGAAGAAAACCAAAAAAATGCCACCAAGAAATAGCAAACCGAAAGAAAGTTGTGAATATCTAACTCTCCACAACACACGCACTCCTTCACTCAAACAATTCCCAGCATGTACCAATAACTCCCAGCATGCAGAGAGAGAGAGAGACACACACATTCTCATTGGGTTAGAAGTTTACATACACTCAATTAGTATTTGGTAGCATTGCCTTTACAAACCAACATCACAATACCCACTTCTACAACCGTATATCCAAAACATCTTTCCCAGCTATACAGACAGCACACCAACACACCATATCTCCTCAAACATCTCTACTCATTTTATAGAACTCAAACTCAACCCTAAGGCACGCAGAGACCATCCCATTAAACAATAGTAAAGAGTCTATTAACCCCCCACCTTTGACCCTGTTCTTCCTTGTTAGCCAAATAGCTAACTTTGCATGAGCAAACAGAAAATTCAACTAAACACAATTGGCTTTCTCCTTACTCGAATACCTGTATCCCATAATAAACATCCCAACAATAAAAACCACCCCCAAACTCTCACACAGATATTCTAACAGAGACATTAAAGGCATTAACCTGGTGCACACAGAAAACACATGAATCACAGTTTCTTTCATTTTACAGAAAAGACACCCCTGCCCAATTCCCAGTTCAACCCGTGCCAACCAGCTGTTAGTGGCCAGGGCTCCATGTAGAACCCTCCACTGGAGGTCCCCTGACCTCTTTGGTACTGGGGGTTTGTAGAGCCCCCTCCACCTAAAACCCACCATACTCTCCGCCCCACATGCCCCCTGCCACTGATGTGCCTTCACTCCTGTTAGGCTTCTAATGTTCCTAACCTTAACGCAGAGGTTGTAGAGGGCTTTAACTCCCACATTCTCAAACTCCCCCAGGCTCGGAGTGTTAAAATCGAACAAGTCCTCCAGACCCCCTTGCCAGTCTCCAGTCTCTGCAGTCACCTGCAGTGGTGGAAACATTGGTGGCCCCTCTCCCTTTGTCCGCTCAAACATCCCCCTTACCGGCTCAGACAGTGCCTCCTGGACCTCCTCCAGGAAGCTCTCCAGCAATCTAAGAGACGTTATTCCTGTTTGTTGTGCCAAGACTTCCGGGGTTTTCCTCTCCCAGCAGTCTCAGGTCACCCAGCCTTTGTAAACCCCCTGCCATCAGTTGCCTCTGCAGGGTGGCCGACTGAACCGATCTCAAAGGGATGGCTGGGTTGTGGAAGATAGGCTCCTCCCACACCCATAGCCCAGGCTCCACACCCCCTTCTCGTATGGGCCTTAGCAGCTGCCAGGCCCTCAGCACTGTAGAGTAAAGATCTGAGAGACCTGCTGTACTCAGCCTCTCCAGCTTCATGAGGAACAGCTGCCGGTCCAACCCTAATCCGCCAGCTCTCCTCAGCAGCGCACATGCTGGCTCCCTCCAGCCAACATCAGCATGGTACAGCAGTCTCTGCACCGCCTTTAGCCTGAAAGCAGCCATCCTGCTCTCCAGTTCCACCAGGCCCTGTCCTCCTTTGTGAACGGTCATGTACAACACTGCTGCCTTCAGCCAGTGATGGCCAGACCAGAAGAAGTCCACCAGCTTGCGTTGCTGGTCTGCGGGGTTGAGGACAGCCAGTTTATGCCCCATGGAAGATGCCACCAGGTTGTTAATTAACAGCACCCTCCCTCTATATGACACTTGGGACAGGAGCCACCTCCACCTGGCCAGTCTTGACACCACTGCCTGTTACAGCCCCTTCCAGTTCTTTCTTACCCACTTCTCTGAGCCCAGGTACACCCCCAACACTTTAAGCCCTTCACAACCCCACTGCAAACCCCCTGGAAGCAGAGGAGGAGCCCTATCCCCCCACACCCCACATAACAGAGCTTTGCTCTTGCCCCAGTTTACCTAAGCTGATGAAGCTCCCTCGTACACCTTCAGACTGGTCTCTAGTGCCTGCATATCCTGATCATCCCTGACTATCACAGAAACATCATATGCATATGCTGACACTGCTATGCCTGTCACCACATCCATTGCTGGCCAGCACACTCCCTGCAGTCTCCTGCGTAGCAGTCCTTAAAAAGGCTTAATGGCTAGTGTGTATAACTGCCCCGATAGAGGGCATCCTTGTCTAATGCCCCATCTCACCCAGACTGGCCTACTGAGCCCCCCTCCCACCTTGACCATACATGACGCCACAGCATACAACAGCTTCACACAGGTCAAAAACCTTTCCCCAAACCCAAACACAGACATCACATTAAACAGATACTCATGGTCCACTCTATCAAAATACATGGTCCACTCTTGATCTAAAGAGACCAGTTCAAAGTTCACATTAGAACCTCTCGACAAGTCCAACATGTCCCTGATTAAGAACAACTTGTCCGTGATTGAGCGTCCCGGTTCACAATATGTTTGGTCCTTATGTACTATCGAGTCAAAATGGGACTTCAGTCTGTTAGAGAGGACCTTGGCAAATATCTTGTAGTCTGTACAGAGTAATGCCACAGGCCTCCAGTTCTTAAGTTCACACAAGTCCCCTTTTTTGGGCAGGAAAGTCAGAGCCGTCCGACGGAAGCTCATCTGCAACTCTCCTACCCCGACGCATTCACGCAACATGCAAAAGAAGTCCTGTCCAATTATTCCCCAGAAAGTTTTATAAAACTCCACTGGGAGTCCATCGACCCCCGGTGCACGACCGGGGGACATCTGGGTTT
Organism: Oncorhynchus mykiss; assembly: GCF_057628025.1. NCBI lineage: Eukaryota > Metazoa > Chordata > Actinopteri > Salmoniformes > Salmonidae > Oncorhynchus > Oncorhynchus mykiss. The sequence goes on from NC_143037.1 coordinate 60,376,546, forward strand.
CGGCCTCTGCCAGTTCATGGGACAACAGAGGAATGTCCATTTCATCCCTCTGTGCCAGAGAGAGCTTAGGGAGTCCTGTGAACAAGACTTGAGCACACATAGCATCACACACTTCTGCCCTATACAATTCAGTATAAAACTCCACAGTCTACTCCCGCATCTCACCCACCATAGAGGTCACCCGCCCATCAGACAGCCGTAGACAATGCATACCCTTGGCTTCACTGCTCTGTCTTTCCAAACCAAAGAAGAAGGAGCTGGGAGCATCCATCTCATTGAGCATGGAGAACCTAGCTCTTACAAGTGCTCCCTTTGCTTTAACTTGGAAAAAACTGCCCAGGTCCCTACGTAATTCAGCTAAATTAGCCTGGAGGCCTACATTGCCTTGCCCCACCATCTCTACCTCTATCTCACTAATACAACGTTCTAGTTCCCCCAATACTCTCCTAGCCTCTGAGGATGTGAGAGCTGTGTACTGTTGACAGAAAAGCCGAATTTGGACTTTCCCCCCATCCCACCATTGACTCAGAGACTCATACTCCTCTCTTCGCTGCCCCCACCTTTCCCAAAAGATCTGGAAACCTGAGCAAAAAGCCACATCTTGTAAGAGCTTTACATTGAACTTCCAATAAGATGCCTGCCGGGGCCCTGGTGAAATAGACAGTCGAGCCATGGTTATGTGATGATCCGAAAACCCCACCGGGAGAATGGTAGCGCCCAGCAGCCTATTGCTCCGATTCCTAGACATGTAAAACCGATCAAGTCGGTCTGCACTCAACCTAGCCCCAAAAAACTTCACCCGTGTATACTGTCTTGTGTTTGGATGTTTAGTTCTCCAAACATCCACTGGGTCGATGTCCCTTAACACTCCCACTGACACTGAATGAGGCTCTTCCCCATTTCTGTCTTTCATATAGTCCATTGAACAGTTCCATTCCCCTCTGACCACCAGCGTCTCCTCAGGCGCTACCTATGAGAGTTCTTGTCTAAGGCTCCCAAATAGAACCCCCCCCCCCCCCCCCCCCCGCTCTCGTTGTGTTAGGCACATACACATTTATAAAGACAAATCCCATGTTGTTAATTTCTGCTTTAACAACAAGCAGCCTACCTTTACACACCTCCTTTGAGGAGGTTTTACAGACAGCCCCGGTGCAAAAAGGACTGCCACTCCTGCACTAAAATTTGTCCCATGGCTCAACACACTTGCCCCTTTCCACCAGAGCCCCCAATCGACTTCATTCAACACATCATTATGCATCTCCTGCAGAAACAACACCTGTACTGTTTTTTGTTTTACATATTCACCCAACACACTCCACTTTCCCGCATTCTGGTGCCATTTATATTGAGCGAGTCTACCCAAAGAGTCTCCATAAAAAGTGGGAGAAATGCCAGCAGAGAAAGAGACCAATAGCAAAGCTCAAAAAGCTCCAGTGTCAGAAAGAAAATATACATCTAAACAGTGTCTGAAGGTAAACCTTTACGCACTGTTGTGACCCACTTCCTAAACCGTTTCCTGGGTGAGAGGACACCATGCCCCTCATTTTTCATAGCATGTTGTACTGATCTTACAAACTTTCTAGGATCAGAAGAAAAAGCCTCAATATATTTTTTTTCACATTAGTCTCATTCAGGAACCTTGTCAATTCTCTCAACGTGTACTTAGACCCCTCTGCTTGACTGGCTGTCAGCTCCGGGCCCATTGAAGAGGAGTCTAAAAAAAAGAACTCCTCATCCGATTCCTCAGACTCCCTTTCCTTCTCATCTCTATCTCCCACCCTGACCACCTGCCCTTTTTCTCTGGTCAGGCGATCACCCACAGCAACAGGCAAAATTTCCATGGTACCTTTGCCCACAGCCTTTTTCCTTTTCTGCTTGACACCCTCCTCCTCCCCCCTAATCTCTTACACTTCCCCACTATACTCTCCTCATCCACTAGAATAACCTGACTTGACCCAGCATCATCTACACCACCTTCCCTGGCATGACTAGGCCCATCCTCAGCTACCCCACCATCTCTAGCCTGACTACACCCAGCCTCCGCTTCCCCACCATCTCTAGCCTGACTAGACCCAGTCTCCACTACCCCACCATCTCTAGCCTGATTAGACCCAGCCCCCGCTTCACCACCATCCATAGCCTGACTAGACCCAACCTCCACTACCCCACCATCCATAGCCTGACTAGACCCAACCCCCGCTACACCACCATCCATAGCCTGACTAGACCCAGCCTCAGCTACCCCACCATCTCTAGCCTGACTAGACCCAGCCTCCGCTACACCACCATCCATAGCCTGACTAGACCCAGCCTCAGCTACCCCACCATCTCTAGCCTGACCAGGCCCAGCCTCATCTACACCACCATCTCTAGCCTGACTAGGCCCAGCCTCATCTACACCACCTTCCCTGGCATGACTAGGCCCAGCTTCTGCTGTCTACATCTCCTTACCCCCTGCACTTTGACCTCGATTTCCCCCACTGGCGCTTGTACCCTCCTTGTCTACGGGCTTTATGTGGGCACGCAAAGCTCTTATGCCCCAAATCCCCACATTCAAAACACATAGACTATCTGTGCTGGCAAACCCTGCATAGAGCCCCTCCCCATGTCTCACTTTAAAATGCACATTTAGTTGTTGCTCATTGTTGTTCAGAAACATAAACACTGTGTTTAACGGCATCTGCCTGAAAACCTGCCGACAGTACACGAAAACCACTAGCAAACTTACCAAACTGACTCTGCTCTTTCCGGATTTGATCATCCGTAATAAACAGAGGCAAATTTGCAACTACCACTCTTGTCAAAGGGTAGAGAGAGGTAAAATTGACACCAACACATCCCTTACAAATATTCCGCTAGCAATTAGCCTACCAACCAAATTAGCTCTTTTCATGAACACAACCACAGCTTTGTTCATTCTAGAAGCAGAATGTATAAATTCAGCTCCTACATGTTCACCGACCGCAAGCAGAACCTCCTCCACCTTAACTCCATTCTCAGGAACACACCTGAATCCATGCTGTATCGACAGCGTCTCCTCCGCGCTAGACTGAGAAGACATTACCCACACCACACCTTCCAAACCCCAGGAAAGTTACTCTGTCCTCTTCCACCCTAACTTTGAAAAAAACTGTGGATATCGCTAAAACAAATATTGCACTAACCCTTCACCATAGAAAAATAAAGTTGAAAGAAAAGACCAAGAAAATAATCAAGAAAGTTAGTTAGGACAGAGCCCTCCACACCACACTCCAAAAAACTCCCAGCATGCACTGCAAGAGAGGGAGAGAGGGAGGGAGAGAGAGAGAGGTTCCGTCACACATTATTCTGATTTGCCTGCATGTCCACTGAAGCAACCCCCTTAAACCTTTCCCAACCTTCTCCTTTTATTCTCTCCAATGGAATATTGTTGGAGGAGGAATAAAATAGATTCAACCCTGGGGATGGAACATTTGTAGCGTAGCTGTAGCCATAGCAGTTTATTGCCGTGACTGCTCTGAGTTTCTGCCTTCTGGGTTAGCGGTTTTAGCGATTGAGCGCTAGCTGCTTTGGCACTGTGGGAGTTGGGTCTTTTTTGTCCGATCAATGCAGAGCACCGTCCAGCTTTAGAGGGCTTGTTTATGTGCAGCAGTGAAGTGGACCATTGGGCTTCAGTGCTGCTGTTGTGGGCAGATTTTTATAATCTCTCTCATTCTGCTATCGACCCGACATAACCGTTAAGAAGTGGCACTCTTTGGAGTTTTGTATAAGTGTGTGTTTGTGTATGAGGGAGGGGTGTGTGTGTGGTGCACTGTGTATCGGGGGCTGAGGGGCTGCTGACAAAGAACTGGAGCTGGTAGTGTTCTTTTATTTCTGATTGTTCCAACAATAGGTGCCTCTAGGTACCTCTAGGTATTCCAATTGGATACTTGGCCTATCACTCATGTAGATTGTTTTGGTTGTTGTCGCAGAATCTTTTTGTTTAGCTTTTGTCACCACGGGACAGACAGACAATCTGGCAAACACACGCACAAACACACTCACAGGCGCAGGCACACACACATACTGACAAACTCTATCTCTGTCACACATAGAGATACAACTGAAGAGAGAGAGACAAAGGAACAAATGAGGTTGCCTCAGTTGGGGATGGAGAGAGAGAAAGGCTCCACACAGAGAAAAAAGGAGATATTGGCAGGCAGCACCTTGTTCAGCTGGTTTTGACACAGACAGCAGACAGCTTCTCATACAGCTCTCCTTTGGCCATGTTGTGACTTATGAACACACAGAGATGCACTATGTAAACCCAATGCAAAAACAACTCTCAAATCGAACAAAGCTCATGACAGAGGTACTACCAAAGTGTGATCAGCCAGTTCAGAGGTGGTCCTCCACATGCCTCTCCAGAATGCAGGAAGGGAGATTGTAGGTAAGAAGGGAAAGAGAGTTTCCTCTTTCCTTTGTTTTTTAGGCATCTGGCATTGGAACACAGGGAAGGTATTAGGGTGGATATAAGGGCTGTGAAGGTGAGCTAGTATACCAGGTAAAGGCTATATACACACCTACCTATTAGCACGTCTGAGTTAAGTCCCCATGCAGTCCACCAAAGGGCTGGAATGCCACCCCTACACTCAAACACACAGGCCCCTGATGCAAGTCTATCAGATTGCTAAGCTCTCCCTCCCTTTCTCTGTGGTTCTTCTGTATAAGGCTGCCAACCACAACTGCAATACTACTGCACCACTGGCTCTGTGCCCAGAGAGAGATAGAGAGAAAGGGGGATAGAGAGAGAGGAAGATAGATGGAGAGAGAGAAAAAAAGAGAGAGAGGGCGAGACCACCTGCTGCTCTTTATATGCACATATTTGACTGTTGCATCAATACATGGGCACTTGTCATTGCAATAAAACATTTTTGAATTTGAATATAACTTCCTCTTTACTAATATAATCGGGCAGCTTTCCAAACGGTATCAGCGTTGTTTGCCAACTGTAGCGTTTGTTTGTCCAAAAACTACTCTCTGCCAGAGTGGAGATGCTGAATAGAAAACAGACAGAGAAGAAAGAGAGATAGGGAGGGTAGAAAGAGATAAAGAACTGGGAGAAAGGGGAAGAGAGAGGGAGAGGGCAGGTGAATGTGTTGAATGTGTGAAAAATATATATTTTACCTCCTTTTCTCCCCAATTGTGTGGTGTCCAATTGTTAGTAATTACTATCTTGTCTCATCGCTACAACTTCCGTATGGGCTCAGAAGAGACGAAGGTTGAAAGTCATGCGTCCTCCGAAACACAACTCAACCAAGCCGCACTGCTTCTTAACACAGCATGCATCCAACCCAGAAGCCAGCCGCACCAATGTGTTGGAGGAAACACCGTGCACCTGGCAACCTTGGTTGGCGTGCACTGCGCCCGGGCCCGCCACAGGTGAGACAATGATATCCCTACTGGCCAAGCCCTCCCTAACCTGGACGACGCTAGGCCAATTGTGCGTCGCCCCACGGACTTCCCAGTCATGGCCGGCTGCAACAGAGCCTGGGCGCGAACCCAGAGTCTCTGGTGGCACAGTGCCCTAGACCACTGCGCCACCCGGGAGGCCCCTGATATACTGATACTGCACAGGGCTACCGCTGTTTTTTCCTGTCTCTCTTAGTAATTTACAGTACCCTCTTCAGTTCCCCTACACCACAGTCTAGACTGGGGCGCCTGTCCTTAGACAACACCTGTTGCCTGGCAAAGACGGAGTCATATTTTGTCTGGGCTCAATTTCAGAGAGAGGGTTAATGATGTTATAACATATACATCACCACCACTGGGCCCAGAGGAGGGAGAGGTAACAGCATTAGAACTAAAAGATAGTTTATACTGTACTGCACATGGAGCCCTGGTTCAGTTGTTGTAGTGGTGGAGGTGGCTGTGGGATGGAAATCTGGTGAGTGAACAGACTGGTGAGTTACATTCTTCAGCCCAAGGTTTCTCTCTCAAGATGCTGTCTAGACACTGTAATCCATGGGAAGGAGGGAGGGAGAGCGAGAGAGAACCGAGAGAGAGAAAAGAGGGAGGTAGAGAGACAGAGCAAGACATACTCTGAGTGTACAAAACATTAAGAAAATCTACTCTTTCCATTATAGACTGACCAGATGAATCCAGGTGAAAGCTATGATCCCTTATTAATGACACAATCCACTTCAATCAGTGTAGATGAACGGGAGGAGACAGGTTAAAGAAGGATTTTTCAACCTTGAGACAATTGAGACATGGATTGTGCATTCAGAGGGTGCCTTTGAACAGGGTATGGTAGTTGGTGCCAGGCGCACCGGTTTGTGTCAAGAACTGCAATGATGCTGTTTTTTTAATGCTCAACAGTTTCCTGTGTGTATCAAGAATTGTCCACCACCCAAAGGACATCCAGCCAACTTCACAACTGTGGGAAGCATTGGAGTCAACATGGGCCAGCATCCCTGTGGAACGCTTTAGACACCTTGTAGAGTCCATGCCCCGAAGAATTGAGGCTGCTCTGAGTGCAAAATAGGAAGGGAGAGGTGAGAGGTGGTACAACTCAATATTAGGAAGATGTTCCTGATGTTTGTACACTCAGTGTAAGTTGACTGCCCTGGTCCCTGGGCTTGGAGATGGGCGTGGAAGTGTTGGTGGTGGGAAAGTGTTTGGTCACAGAATAATGAACCCATAATAGAACCCATGAAGATAAGAACAAATTCATTTGCAAGACAATATGTTGTCTTTATGACGAGGCATTCTTCTTCTTTGATTTGATGTCTACATTGTGTTATGTGGAGTAACTGAATCTCGTCCCCTCCCTCCTCCCTCAATTCTTTCGTTTTTCAGGGAGGTGAAGGATAAGGACACTTTCTCAATTTCATGCTAATTTGCTGCATATTAGCCTGTGGTTGTAGTCAATAGTGTGTTCAGTCAGCTGTGGAGTCGGGAGGTTCAGACACATAGTTGGGTTTCGAGTTTCATTCAATCTCTGCTTCTGTCTAATAAGCTGTTCCACTGCCTCTTTTTAATGATTGTGTGTAATTAGTGAAACTGGATATAGACTATCTCTCTCTCTCTCTCTCTCTCTCTCCAGTGAGTTTTGATGACTGTATGGCGAATGAGAGGGTGGTCTTTCAGAGCAGTGACCCCAGGTTCAGCATTGGCGCTGACGGGTCCATCTACGCCCAGAGAGAGGTGACCAGCCTGACCGCACCGGTCCAGTTCACGGTCACTGCCAGCGGTCCACACGTGTGGGAGACCACGGTCAAACTGGCCCTGATGGGGCAACCCACTCCCTCACCACCAAGCAATCAGGTATGAGAATCACTCTGTTCATAGATGTACAGTGCCAGTCAAAAGTTTGGACACGCCTACTCATTCCAAGGTTTTTCTTTATTTTTACTATTTTTTAAACTATTTTTTACTATTTTCTATATTATACTATATTCAAAACTATGAACTAACACATATGGAATCCTGTAGTAACCAAAAAAGTGTTAATCAAATCAAAATATATTTATAAGTAGCCACCCTTTGCCTTGATGACAACTTTGCACACCTAGCATTCTCTCAACCAGCATAGTCACCTGGAATGAGGTAGTCACCTTGAAGGCATTTCAATTAACAGGTGTGCCTTGTTAAAAGTTCATTTGTGGAATTGATTTGCTTCTTATGTTGTGACAAGGTAGGGGAAGTATACAGAACATTTGGTAAAAGAACAAGTCTATATTATGGCAAAAACTGCTCAAATAAGCAAAGACAAATGACAGTCCATCAAAAACAAGAAAAAACCATCAAGCGCTATGATGAAACTGGCTCTCATGAGGACCGCCACAGGAAAGGAAGACCCGGAGTTACCTCTGCTGCAGAGGAAAAATGACCAGCCTCAGAGTTACCAGCCTCAGAAATTGCAGCACAAATAAATGCTTCACAGAGTTCAAGTAACAGACACATCTCAACATCAACTGTTCAGAGGAGACTGTGTGAATCAGGCCTTCATGGTCGAATTGCTGCAAAGAAACCACTACTAATGGACACCAAAAATAAGAAGAGACTTGCTTGGGCCAAGAAACACGAGAAATGGACATTAGACCGATGGAGTCCAAATTTGCAATTTTTGATCCAACCGCCGTGTCTTTGTGAACGGATGATCTCTGCATCTATTGTTCCCACCGTGAAGCATGGAGGAGGAGGTGTGATGGTGCTTTACTGGTGACACTATCAATGATTTATTTAGAATTCAAGGCACACTTAACCAGCATTGCTACCACAGCATTCAGCAGCGATACGCCATCCCATCTGGTTTGCGCTTAGTGGGACTATCAGTTGTTTTTCAACAGGACAATGACCCAAAACACCTCCAGGCTGTGTAAGGGCTATTTGACCAAGAAGGAGAGTGATGGAGTGCTGCATCAGATGACCTGGCCTCTACAATCACCCGACCTCAACCCAGTTGAGATGGTTTGGGATGATCTGGACCGCAGATTGAAGGAAAAGCAGCCAACAAGTGCTCAGTATATGTGGGAACTCCTTCAAGACTGTTGGAAAAGCATTCCAGGTGAAGCTGGTTGAGAGAATGCCATGTGTGTGCAAAACTGTCATTAAGGCAAAGGGTGGCTATTTGAAGAATCTCAAATATAACATATATTTTGATTTGTTTAACACTTTTTTGGTTACTACATGATTCCATGTGTGTTATTTCATAGTTTTGATGTCTTCACTATTATTCTACAATGTAGAAAATAGTAAAAATAAAGAAAAAACGTTGAATGAGTAGGTGTTGTAAAACTTCTGACCGGTAGTGTACACAAATTGAAGCAACCACATATTTAGCCATGGAGCAAGTTGGCCAGCAAGCAGCCAATCCTCGACACACCCACAAGTTGTTTGTGTATCAAAACCCAGCCCTTTCGCGCCAACTCCAGCAACGGTGCCAATAATTGTGGTTGTAAAAATAGCAAAAATATTTCTGAACCCCCCCCCCCCCCCCCCCCCACCCCGGACACCTATAGCGCAACTACCAGCATTTGGATTGATCATTGTGTTAGGTTTGTTAAAATAGACCCTGGGGAACACAGACAGGAGATGTGCAATGACTTGTGGGATTTAGTCTCCTCAGGGAAGAATCTGTTGGGTGTCAGGGATGTGTGTTCCTGGGTCAAGGGACATGTGTGATACATTGTTAAGACTGAAATAATGGGTGTTGTGTATAGTGTGTTTTTGTTTGCATTTGTGCTTGTCTGTCCAGTGTGTGAATGTGTTTCCACAGAGGGTTCTACATTGAAGCCAAAAGGGTTTTACCTAGAACGGGGTTCTGCCTGGAGCCAAAAACGTTTATCCTATAAGGACAGCTGAGGAACCCTTTTAGAACCCTTTTGGAACCCTTTTTTTAAAAGAGTATATACAGTGAATTCATAAAGTATTCAGACCCCTTCCCTCTTTCCACATTTTGTTATGTTACAGCCTTTTTTTGTAATTGATTAAATACATTTGTCCTCCATCAATCTAGACACAATACCCCATGATGACAAAGTGGAAATAGATTTTTAGAAAATGTTCAAATGTATATATAAAAACAGAAATAGCTTATTTACATACAGTTGAAGTCGGAAGTGTACATTCCCTTCAGGTTGGAGTCATTAAAACTTGTTTTTCAACCACGCCACAAATGTCTCCTTAATGACAAACTATAGTTTTGGCAAGTCAGTTAGGACATCTACTTTGTGCATGACACAAGTCATTTTTCTAATAACTGTATAAAGACAGATTATTGCATTTATAATTCACTGTATCACAATTCCAGTGGGTCAGAAGTTTACATACACTAAGTTGACTGTGCCTTTAAACAGCTTGGAATATTCCAGAACATGATGTCATGGCTTTAGAAGCTTCTGATAAGATAATTGACACCATTTGAGTCAATTGGAGGTGTACCTGTGGATGTATTTCAAAGCCTACCTTCAAACTCAGTGCCTCTTTGCTTGACATTATGGGAAAATCAAAAGAAATCAGCCAAGACCTCAGAATAAAAATCTGGTTAATCCTTGGGAGCAATTTCCAAACGCCTGAAGGTACCACGTTCATCTGTACAAACAATAGCACGCAAGTATAAACACCATGAGATCACGCAGCCGTCATACCGCTCAGGAAGGAGACGCGTTCTGTCTCCTAGAGATGAACGCACTTTGGTGCGAAAAGTGCAAATCAATCCGAGAACAACAGCAAAGGACCTTGTGAAGATGCTGAAGGAAACAGGTACAAAAGTATCTATATTCACAGTAAAACGAGACCTATATTGACATAATCTGAAAGGCCGCTCATAAAGGAAGAAGCCACTGCTCCAAAACTGCCATAAAAAAAGCCAGACTACGGTTTGCAACTGCACATGGGGACAAAGATCGTCATTTTTGAAGAAATGCCCTCTGGTCTGATGAAACAAAAATATAACTGTTTGGCCATAATGACCATCGTTATGTTTGGAGGAAAAAAGGGGAGGCTTGCAAGCCAAAGAACATGTCAACTGTGAAGCGCGGGGGTGGCAGCATCATGTTGTGGGTGTGCTTTGCTGCAGGAGGGACTGGTGCACTTCACAAAATAGATGGCATCATGAGGCAGGAAAATTATGTGGATATATTGAAGCAACATCTCAAGACATCAGTCAGGAAGTTAAAGTTTGGTCGCAAATGGGTCTTCCAAATTGACAATGACCCCAAGCATATTTCCAAAGTTGTGGCGAAATGGCTTAAGGACAATAAAGTCAAGGTATTGGAGTGGCCATCACAAAGCCCTGACCTCAATCCCATAGAAAATGTGCGGGCAGAACTGAAAAAGTGACCAAGGAGGCCTACAAACCTGAGTCAGTTCCACCAGCTCTGTCAGGAGGAATGGGCCAAAATTCACCCAACTTATTGTGGGAAGCTTGTGGAAGGTTACCCGAAATGTTTGACCCAAGGTAAAGAATTTAAAGGCAAAGCTACCAAATACTAATTGAGTGTATGTAAAATTCTGACCCACTGGGACTGTGATGAAAGAAATAAAAGCTAAAATAAGTAATTCTCTCTTCTATTTTTCTGACATTTCACATTTTTTAAATAAAGTAAGTGGTGATCCTAACTGACCTAAGACATGGAATTTTTACTTGGATTAAATGTCAGGAATTGTGAAAAACTGAGTTTGAATGTATTTGGCTAAAGTGTATGTAAACTTCCGACTTCACATCATCATCTCAGTGGCCTATAGCAGCAACCAACTAGTATAGGTGTAAAATGTGTAAATGCACCTATAGCGCTCAACATTTATTTTTTACCTTTATTTAACTAGGCAAGTCAGTTAAGAACAAATTCTTATTTTCAATGATGGCCTAGGAACAGTTGGTTAACTGCCTTGTTCAGTGGCAGAACAACAGATTTTTACCTCGTCAGCTCAGGGATTTGATCTTGTAGCCTTTCGGTTACTCGTCCAACTCTCTAACCAATAGGTTACCTGCCACCCCATTAAGTCCTTACGTTATATTGCTGGAATATTGTTCTGGATTTAAACTGCAACTCCACCACCATATCTATTTCTGTCCCTCCTGAACAAATTATATCCATGTATAGAGATCTCAGCATCCTCAAAAGAAGAGTACAAGTGAGATTTTGCCAATACATGAATATTCTTTGAATGCACTAGACAGCATATTTTAGGAATTTTGTTCCTTAAACTGAATATATTTAAGGGAGCAATTAACAGACCTTTCTTTGGTAGATTTACAGTATTTATTTATGTCCAAACATGAATCAGCAGTTGGAATCTGAGAGAGAGATACTCAGTCAGTGTGTGTGTGTGTGGGATGGAATTACTTGTGTCTGTCACTCCTCCTATCTCCATGGGGGGAGGGTGAACAATCAGTTTTTCATACCTCATATATGCTATGTCACCTTGTTGTCTTGATAGTAAGTTTCTTAAACAAAGGTGCAGATGGAGCCAGGTAATTAGAGGAGGTGGCTAGTCTTGCAAATGTATTTTGAATGATGAATAATTTGTGTAGGTAGGAGGCATATGTACTGGCCCAGACACTATTACAGTAAATGGTATATGGGTAAATTAAGCTATAGTATAGAGTTAGGAAGCAAGCCTGATGAACCAAACCACTAATCTTTCTGATGATACTAATAGATTCCATCACTTTGCTGCAGACAAATTGAATAAATGGAATTGTACAATATTTCGTATTCTTACTAGTGAATACAGTGAAGTTAGATTTTTAACATTTAAAGATGTTTTGTTTATCTGGAACAATTCAGAAAATGTTGCCATGCCTGAGTTGGCTTCATTAATTAGTGAATCAAAATTATTGTGTGATAAAATAAAATTGGTGTCATCAGCAAAGAGAATGTGAAGTAAGGTAGAAGACACAGGAGCAAGGTCATTGATATAGATTAGGAATAACAAAGATCCAATTATCGAACCTTGTGGGATGCCACAAGATATCTTGGCCCTGGTAGATGCACAGCCGTTTGCATAAACAAATATAGCCAATTATAAGCATAATCCTGAAAACTGTAATAATGCAATTTAGAGTATCATATTTCGTGATCAACCGTGTCAAACGCTTTGGATAAATCTAAAATGATGCCAAGAACATATTCATTGTTGTTCAGGGCTGTAAAGATTTTACAAGTTACAAAAGAGCCCGTTTTTACGAGTAGTTTTTACAAAAACCATATTGTTGCTCATATATAATACAGTGTTGATTTAAATGTTTCAACATTCTCTTATATATCAATTTTTCTAGGATTTCAGAAAAACATGATAGTACAGATATTGGGCGAAAGTTTGTAAAAGATCTGGGATGCCCAGATTTATAGAAGGGGATAACTTGGCAATTTTCAAATCTTTAGGAATACCAATACCAATAACAATACCAGTTTGCATTGATTTGGTGAATATGTTTATTAGAGGCTCAGTAATCGAGGAAGACACTGATTTTACCGAAGAAGTACTAATCTCATCGTGACGTGCTGCTGATATATTTAAGTTACCATTTACCTTCACCACATCCATTACACCAGGAGTATCAAACTGAAGCAGAGAAGGGAAGGGATTTCCAAGGGAAGGGATCAATCCAAGGGATTTCATTAGTTTTCTCTATTTTCTTTGACAGAGAAGAACCCACATTCACAAAAACGTTATTAAATTCACATGAAATTCCATCAGGATCACTATAGGTCTTATTTCCAACAATGCATTGAGATGGTATAGTTGTAGATTACTTTTTCTTATTCAACAGTTGATTAATGATTTTCCAAGTTAACTTTATATTATTTAAGGATTCTTGGAATTTGTTAGTAAAATATAGTTTTGGGGATATCGTAAGTAGATGAGTAAATTTGTTCTTATACTTTTTGAGAAAGGTTATTTTTTGAGACCAGTTGTAATGCAAGGTTTCCAGAACCCATTTGCTGCTCTCTTACTTTGGGAAAGCAGTGCTGAAATACAGAATTGAAAGATGTGAGAAAAGTCTGGTAAGCAGACTCCACATCGGCTTGATTATAAATAAATTCCCATGAAATATCATCAATCAACATCTTAAAGCACTCACGATTACTTTTGTTAAATATTCTACCCTTAATAGTACTAATCATTCCCATCTGTTCCTTTCTAGCTGCCAAAGAGAAGTGGAAAATTGGAAAGTGGTCAGAAATGTCATTATAACATTAGCCATATTATTCAAATAATTAGTAAAAATATTGTCAATAAGGGTGTCAGATGAACTGGTCACTCTGTGGTCTTATAGGTGAGGGGATACAGATGTACTGGTCACTCTTGTGGTCTTATAGGTGAGGGGATACAGATAGCTGGGGGATAAAGTATTCAAAAAGTCAGATTTAAATAGGTTTATGTTGTAATCACCCAATTTTACCATTATTATTAATCATATTCAAGGTTGATGCAAGGATATCAGAATCGGGTGGCTGATAGATGCATGCAATTACCACTTTTTCATCACCAAAATATGAACAGGAGGGAACATCTATGAAAAGAGATGCAACATCAATGTTATCAGATGTGAGTTTGAGGTCCTCTCTTACAAATAATTGAAAATGTTTATAAACAAAAATGGACACTCCTCCCACTCTTGAGGTTCAACAGTGGTGAACATTATTGTAAGGTGACATTTCATAAAGCATGCTTGTCTCTTGAGTCAACCTTGTTTCTGAAAGGGCAACAATGGAAAATCCATGATTGCGAGAAGACAGATAATGAACAAGATGGTCATGATTTTTAGGAAGACTCATCTCTGGTAAATCTCAGGAAATGTAAATCTGGATCAACACAATCATTATATTTATAATTTGCTTCATTAATATCTAATGGGTTGAAGAGCATGTTATCAGGGTCGATATCCTGCCCAACTAAGAGAGATACACAGTCAGAATCATCCAGACAGTGGAACGGAAATATAGAAGTGCATGTCTCACATGTCCAATACAACCACACATTTGTGTTAGTTTTATCAATAGGGGTGCACTTCCTATGGAATGCGCATTGACACAGTCCACATAACACCGCTGAAGACTTCAGAGGGTTATGACATATAGATCAATGTATGTTTTTGGTCATGAGGTTAGGTGAAACACATGAAAAAAGTGTAGTAAATATGTGTGGGTTTGTGTGTGTCAAATCAGTTGATTATAGTGGAATCACTTGCCAAAGGCCTACGGGGAGGGGGGTCAATCAGCTGATCATACCTCAGGTATGTGATGTTGCCTTTTTTTCGTTCTTCAATTAGTCATGGCAGCAGTTCCTTTCTTTTGACTCGTACCTTTTCAGAGAAGTCTGCATTGATGAAGATTTTGGTTCCCTTCAGGCACTTGGCTCTCCTGAGAATTTCCCCCTTGTCTTTGAACCTGAGCAGTTTCACCACTATAGATCTGGGCCATCCAGAGGGGAACAAAGTGCCATTCCTGTGCGCCATCTCCATCTTGATGAGTTTAGGATCCAGTTTGAGTTGATCTGCCAGGATTTTCTTGGCATTGACTTCTGTGTCATGCCAAGTTTCAGTCTTTCTGTCCTCCATTCAATTGATTAAATGTTATTGAGCCTCAATTGGTTTTCGAAGTGGGCTCCTTTGGAAGAGTGCTTGTCAAGTGTTGTTTGGAGAATTGCGAAATCCTCAGACATGGTTCTGAATGTATTCTGGCTGGAGACATTCGTGCCCTTTAGCTCCTTCACCTCCGACTGCGTAAATTCCAAACGGTGTTTAAATTACATTACATCCTTAAACAGATGATGAACCCTTTTGTTGGTAGAATTCTTAAAGAGTTGCAGGAAGGACTTAAAGTTATTTTCCTTCAGATCTATTAGATCAGTCCGCTTGTCGTCAATACCTGGAGGTGGTCTTGAGAAGAACCGACCGGGCTCTCTTCCAGGTTAGACGACAGCGGTGGACAAAAATCTGGGCCGAGGGTATGCCGACCTCTTCCTCTTGCTCCGGGAAGAGCGGGGGCTGATAGCCCAGGGAACACTCAAAAGGCGAGAGAACCTTGGCAGAGCAAGGAAGGGTGTTGCGGGCATATTTGACTCACACAAGTTGCTGGCTCCAGGTGGTGGGGTTGGCAGAGACCAGGCATTGAAGAGTCATCTCCAGGTCTTGGTTGGCTCGCTCTGACTGGCCATTGGACTGGGGGTGGAACCCGGAGAACAGGCTGGCCGATAACCCAATGAGTGTGCAGAACGAGGATGGTCTCGGGTTCCGGAGGTGTATCCTTGGGGCTATAGCAGCATGATAATGCATCCAGCTTGACATTCTTGGATCCCGGTCGGTATGAGAGGGAGAAGTTGAACCGGGTGAAAAGCAAGGCCCACCTAGCTTGCCTGAAGTTGAGACGCTTGGCAGTGCAGAGATATTCCAGGTTCTTGTGGTCTGTCCACACAATGAACAGATGTTCTGCCCCATCCAGCCAGTGCCTCCACTCCTCCAACACCATCTTCACCGCGAGAAGCTCACGATTCCCCTCATCGTAGTTCCTCTCTGTG
Source organism: Oncorhynchus mykiss (assembly GCF_057628025.1). Lineage (NCBI taxonomy): Eukaryota > Metazoa > Chordata > Actinopteri > Salmoniformes > Salmonidae > Oncorhynchus > Oncorhynchus mykiss. Next base: position 60,392,539 of record NC_143037.1, read on the forward strand.
GTGTTGAGGTGATGGGAGAAGAAGGCACAGTGATGTAACTTGAGGTCCAGGGCATAATGCTGGGACAGGACAGCCTCCACTCCGACATCCGAAGCATTGGCCTCCACCATGAACTGGTGGGACGGGTCAGGATGAACCAAGATGGGATCTGTGGTGAACGGTGTTAGAGATCCCGGAACGCCCAGTCTGCAGCTGGGGACCATGTGAGCGGATCCATGGGAGAGGTGAGTGCAGACAGGGGGCTGTAACCCAGGATAAAGCGGCAATAGAAGTTAGCGAATCCCAGGAAACATTGCAGTTGCTCTCTGGACATAGGCTGGGACCAATCCTCCACCGCTCTCACCTTCCCGGGATCCATCTGTATACTCCCTGCCGCAATGATGTAATCCAGGAAGGGGATGGTGGAGCGATGGAACTCGCCCTTCTTTGCTATCGCAAAAAGCTGGTGTTGGGGGAGGCAGAAGGACGGATGAACCCTACATCTAGGGAGTCGTTAATGTACGTCTCCATTATCTTGGTCTCCAGACCCAACAGAGAGTACAGTCTTCCCCGGGGCAGAGTGGTGCCTGGGAGAAGGTCGATCCCGCAGTCATATGGTTGGTGCAACGGAAGCGAAGTGGCCTGGGCTTTACTGAACACCTCCTGAAGGTCCTGGTACTCCGCTGGAATGGTGTAGAGGTCCGGGGCAACTTCCCAGCCTCCAGGAAGACGTCCCGGGGTAGGCTGCGCTGACTTCAGGAAATGAGCGTGGCAGAACGGGCTCCAGCCCAGTCAATAATGGGATTGTGTCGCTGGAGCCAAGAGAATCCCAATACCACAGGAACTTGAGGAGAATTAATTAGCAGAAATAGGATTGTCTCGCTGGGGTTCCCTGACACACGTAGGTTGATGGGGGTGGTGTTGTGTGTGACCCGGCCCATATAGCGCCTGTCCAGCGCTCTAACGTCCATGTGGATGCCAAGCTCGGACCCCAGGGTAGCGTCTTTAAAGCTCTCATCGGCCCCAGAGTCGATCAGTACCCAGAGAATTTTGACTGGTTCCCCCACAGCAAGATGGCATGAAAAGGGGTGCGAGTAAGGGGAGAGGAAATGTTATCCATTTGGCCCATCAGAGTACTCACTCCTACCGGTCAGCCTGGTCTTTTAGTGGACAGGTGGCCACGAAATGACCATTAGTCCCGCAATACAGGACACTCTTCATGTGAAGCCTGTATAGCCGTGCGGCTGGGGACAGCATAGCTCTGCCTAGTTGCATTGGCTCGGGAAGAGGTGAATTGGAAGACTTCGGAGACTCTCAGGGGAACTTGGTTAGCCTCAGGTTCTCTCAGCAACAGGGCCATCGGGGATTTCCGGGATGTCTCGGAGGCAATGTGGAAGCCTTGGACGGGCGAGAGAAATAGAACCTCCTCTCCTTCCATCCTTTCTGTAGTCGCCCGAATGGTCAAGGCGATGAGCGAGTCGAGATCCGTCGGTAGTTCCCGGGCTGCAAGCTCGTCCTTTACGTCCTCTGATACTCCGTGCAGGAACATGTCGAACATTGCTTCCGGGTTCCAGGCACTCTCAGCTGCCAACGTGCGGAAATCCATCGGATAGTTTACCACACTGCAGGAGTCTTGCCGAAGCTGGAGCAACTTCCGGGCAGCCTCTCTCCAGGGCAATGGAGTATCGAAAACTTTCTTCACCTCCGCCACAAACTCCTCCAGATTGAAGCATACTGCCAACTGTTGTTCCCATACTGCCGTAACCCAGGCGAGAGCCCTCGCAGACATCAGCGTCCTGAGGTACGCTATCTTAGAGCGGTCTAAGGGGAAGGAGGAGGGCTGCAGCTTAAGGATGAGGGAACACTGAGTGAGAAATGCCCGACAGGTGCCCGACTCTCCATCGAAGCATTCCAGGGGAGGTAAGCGGGGTTCCCGGGAAATCAGTGTGTCTTGGGAGGCGACGCTGCTAACAGCCGGGTTACTGAGGGCCTGGGACATTACCGTTGTGGTAGGCTGCTTAACAAACAATCCGCAGAATTGCTCCAGAAATGTGTTCAATTCTCGGTCATGGCATTCGGCCAAGGTCTGGACCCCGTCCATGAGGCCACGAAGCAACTCCTTGTGCCTTCCAATGGTGGCTCCTTGGGAGGAGATGACGTTGCGGAGCTGGTCCGAGTCTGCTGGGTCAGTCATGGCCAGTTCGTACTATCACGTTTTAGGGAAGACGCAGATGCCGACAAGGTCAAAGTAACAAAAGTTTATTACTGGAACAGGGGGCAGGTAAAACGACAGTTCAAGGACAGGCAGAGGTCAGTAATCCAGATCAGAATCCAAAAGGTACAGAATGGCAGACAGTCTCGGGGTAAGAGCAAGCTGAGGTCAATAATCAAGGTACAGAAACGGCAGGCAGGCTCAGGATCAGGGCAGGCAGAATGTTCAAAACTGGGAAAACTAGAAAACAGGAACTAGAAACAGACATGAGCAAGGGGAAAAACACTGGTAGGCTTGACGAACAACACAAACTGGTAACAGACAAACAGAGATCACAGGTATAAGTACACTGGGGATAATGGGGAAGATGGGTGACACCTGGAGGGAGGTGGAGACCAGCACAAAGACAGATGAAACAGATCAGGGTGTGACATACACAGAGACTGTCAAACATAGCTAGTCAGCCTTGACTATAGCCCTGATACTCAGTTCATCAGGGCTAGGCATGGCCTTTATCTAAACCCTTTAGAGTAGAAGTGAAGGCTATTCTAAGGAGTGGAATGTATTCTTAGGATTAGGAGGGTAGGAAACAGCATATATTAACAGAGTTAGAGTGAATGTGGGTTTTGAGCTCTGGCTATATCATGAGATCCTAGACTTGTCTCTTCCCCTGAACCCCATTGGTTTATCCAGAATCTAATCAGTGCAGTGATTCCCATGTCTCCCTGCCACCTGGTAACACATTTCCCACTGGAACAGAGAGGGGTAGAGGCAGCCTGGGCACTCTGAATCACAGGATCATCCAGAATTATCCATGTCCAGAAGAGCCCATGTGTCATTCAATTCTCTGCCATGACACTGATTCACCAAGAGGACCTCTTACTATGGGCAGCCAAGATGGGGTCACACCATGGCTGCCGTACCTTGACCAGAGTGTGTTGTGTCCAAGGGCGTATGTGTGCGAGTGCTCATGACCCCTGGGAGCTCCACGGGGAATTTACACCCAAATCCCACACCATAGTAAGAGGCATAGATAGCCAGTCGAACTAAAGAGCAGGTCTTAGACCCTAACTGTGACCATTACACATTCATACTATTTAACTTAGATACTGAAGAAGGAGAATAATTCTACTACAGCTGTAGTTTTTATTTTATTTCACCTTTATTTAGCTAGGCAAGTCAGTTAAGAACAAATTCTTATTTTCAATGAAGGTGAGTTACAGTGGGGCAAAAAAGTATTTAGTCAGCCACCAATTGTGCAAGTTCTCCCACTTAAAAAGATGAGAGAGGCCTGTAATTTTCCTCATAGGTACACTTCAACTACGACAGACAAAATGAGAAAAATCACATTGTAAGATTTTTTATGAATTTATTTGCAAATTATGGTGGAAAATAAGTATTTGGTCAATAACAAAAGTTTATCTCAATACTTTGTTATATACCCTTTGTTGGCAATGACAGAGGTCAAATGTTTTCTGTAAGTCTTCACAAGGTTTTCACACACTGTTGCTGGTATTTTGGCCCATTCCTCCATACAGATCTCCTCTAGAGCAGTGATGTTTTGGGGCTGTTGCTGGGCAACACGGACTTTCAACTCCCTCCAAAGATGTTCTATGGGGTTGAGATCTGGAGACTGGCTAGGCCACTCCAGGACCTTGAAATGCTTCTTACGAAGCCACTCCTTAGTTGCCCGGGCGGTGTGTTTGGGATCATTGTCATGCTGAAAGACCCAGCGACGTTTCATCTTCAATGCCCTTGCTGATGGAAGGAGGTTTTCACTCAAAATCTCACGATACATGGCCCCATTTGTTCTTTCCTTTACACGGATCAGTCGTCCTGGTCCCTTTGCAGAAAAACAGCCCCAAAGCATGATGTTTCCACCCCCATGCTTCTCTTTGGATGCAACTCATCATTCTTTGTCCTTCAAACACGACGAGTTGAGTTTTTACCAAAAAGTTATATTTTATTTTCATCTGAGCATATGACATTCTCCCAATCTTCTTCTGGATCATCCAAATGCTCTCTAGCAAACTTCAGACGGGCCTGGACATGTACTGGCTTAAGCAGGGGGACACGTCTGGCACTGCAGGATTTGATTCCCTGGCGGCGTAGTGTGTTACTGATGGTAGGCTTTGTTACTTTGGTCCCAGCTCTCTGCAGGTCATTCACTAGGTCACCCCGTGTGGTTCTGCGATTTTTGCTCACCGTTCTTGTGATCATTTTGACCCCACGGGGTGAGATTTTGCGCGGAGCCCCAGATCAAGGGAGATTATCAGTGGTCTTGTATGTCTTCCATTTCCTAATATTTGCTCCTACAGTTGATTGCTTCAAACCAAGCTGCTTACCTATTGCAGATTCAGTCTTCACAGCCTGGTGCAGGTCTACAATTTTGTTTCTGGTGTCCTTTGACAGCTCTTTGGTCTTGGCCATAGTGGAGTTTGGAGTGTGACTGTTTGAGGTTGTGGACAGGTGTATTTCATACTGATAACAAGTTCAAACAGGTGCCCCACTGTAACTGCCTTGTTCAGGGGCAGAACGACATATTTTTACCTTGTCAGCTCGGGGATTCGATCTTGCAACCTTTCGGTTACTAGTTCACTAGGCTACCTGCCGCCCCAATGCAAACTGTTATATAGACAGGAGACAACGAGGACACTGAGAACAATGTGATGTTTCATTATAGACATAGCACTTTGTGGCACTCTGCTTGTGAATTAATAACTTCCAGATGTGTGTGTCACCAGGGGCTGACTCATATCGAAGTGTGCGGGCCGGGGCAATGGGAGGCTGGGAGAAGAGGGGAAGGCCGGGATAGGTGCCAGCTGGCTGGGTACTGGTGGTACCGGAGCTGGGGGCCGCTTCCATTTCACACTCACTGACTTCTGTTCACACAGCGGGTGTGTGTGAAAGAATGGGTGTTTGTTTCTGTGTGAGTGTCTGAGAGAGGGGTAATGTATGATCATGTGTGAATATGTTAAGTGTGTGTGTTTTAGTGTACATTTCTGTTTGTGGATATAGTGTGTGTGTGTGTGTGTGTGTGTGTGTGTGTGTGTGTGTGTGTGTGTGTGTGTGTGTGTGTGCGCACGTGTATGCGTGTGTGTGTACAGTGCATTCTGAAAGTATTCAGACCCCTTCACTTTTTCCACATTTTGTTATGTTACAGCCTTACTCTAAAATGTATTAAATATTTTTTTCCCCCATCAATCTACACATAAAGCAATAACAAGTTTTAGAAATTTTTGCAAATGTATAAAAAAAAAACTGAAATATCTTATTTACATATATTTTCAGATCCTTTGCTATGAGACTCGAAATTGAGTTTAGGTGCATCCTGTTTCCATTGATCATCCTTGAGATGTTTCTACAACTTGGAGTCCATCTGTGGTAAATTCAATTGATTGGACATGATGTCTATATAATGTCCCACTGTTGACAGTGCATGTCAGAGCAAAAAGCAAGCTATGAGGTCGAAGAAATTGTCCGTAGAGCTCCGAGACAGGATTGTGTCGTGGAAGGGTACCAAAAAATGTCTGCAGCATTGAAGGTCCCCAAGAACACAGTGGCCTCATTCATTCTTAAATGGAAGAAGTTTGGAACCACCAAGACTCTTCTTAGAGCTGGCTGCCCGACCAAACTGAGAAATCAGGGGAGAAGGGCCTTTGTCAGGGAGGTGACCAAGAACCCGATGGTCACTCTGACAGTGCTCCAGAGTTCCTCTGTGGAGAGAGGAGAACCTTCCAGAATGACAACCATCTCTGGAGCACTCCACTAATCAGGCCTTTGTGGTAGAGTGGCCAGACGGAAACCAAGATTGAACACTTTGGCCTGAATGCCAAGCATCACATCTGGATGAAACCTGGCACCACCCCTATGGTGAAGCTTGGTGGTGGCAGCATCATTCTGTGGGGATGTTTTTCAGTGGCAGGGACTGGGAGACTCGTCAGGATCGAGGGAAAGATGAACGGAGCAAAGTGCAGAGAGATCCTTGATGAAAACATGCTCCAGGGCGCTTAGGACCTCAGACTGGGGCCGGACTTAAACCCGATCTCTGGAGAGACCTGAAAATAGCTGTGCAGCGACGCTCCCCATCCAACCTGACCAAACTTGAGAGGATCTGCAGAGAATAATGGGAGAAACTCCCCAAAGACAGGTGTGTCAAGCTTGTAGCATCATACCCAAGAAGACTCGAGGCTGTAATCACTGCCAAATGTGCTTCAACAAAGTACTGAATTAAGGGTCTGAATACTTATGTAAATGCAACATTTCTGTTTTTTATTTGTAATAAATTAGCAAAAAAATGTAAAGACCTATTTTCGCTTTGTCATTATGAGGTATTGTGTGTACTGTAGATTGACGAGGGACAGATTTTTTTTCAATTTTAGAATAAGGCTGTAAGGTAACAAAATGTGGAAAAAGGGAAGTGGTCAGAATACTTTTCCTATGCACTGTATGTGTGTATGCATGCAAGTATGTGTGTGTCTGAACTTGTGTTTGCACGTGCATGTGTATGTCTGTGTCTCTGTATGTCTTTGTGTGTCTCTGTGTGTGTTCTGTGCGGTGGTGTGAAGTACTTAAGTAATAATACTTTAAAGTACTACTTAAGTCGTTTTTTTGGGGTATCTCTACTAGAGGTCGACCGATTATGATTTTTCAATGCCGATACCGATTATTGGAGGACCAAAAAGCCCGATACCGATTAATCAACCGATTTTTTTTAATTATTTCTTTTAATAATGACAATTACAACAATACTGAATGAACACTTATTTTTACTTAATATAATACATCAATAAAATCAATTTAGCCTCAAGTAAATAATGAAACATGTTCAATTTTGTTTAAATAATGCAAAAACAAAGTGTTGGAAAAGAAAGTAAGTGCAATATGTGCTATGTAAGAAAGCTAACGTTTCAGTTCCTTGCTCAGAACAGGAGAACATATGAAAGCTGGTGGTTCCTTTTAACATGAGTCTTCATTATTCCCAGGTAAGAAGTTTTAGGTTGTAGTTATTATAGGAATTATAGTACTATTTCCCTCTACAACATTTGTATTTCATTAACCTTTGACTATTGGATGTTCTTATAGGCACTTTAGTATTGCCAGTGTAACAGTATAGCTTCCGTCCCTCTCCTCGCTCCTCCCTGGGCTCGAACCAGCAACACAATGACAACAGTCACCATCGAAGCAGCGTTACCCATGCAGAGCAAGGGGAACAACTACTAGAAGGCTCAGAGTGAGTGACGTTTGAAATGCTATTAGCGCGCGCTAACTAGCTAGCCATTTCTCTTCGGTTACACCAGCCTCATCTCAGGAGTTGATAGGCTTGAAGTCATAAACAGCGCAATGCTTGACGCACAACGAAGAGCTGCTGGCAAAAGGCACGAAAGTGCTGTTTGAATGAATGTTTACGCACCTGCTGCCTACCACCGCTCAGTCAGATACTTAGATACTTGTATGCTTCTATGCTCAATCAGATTATATGCAACGCAGGACAGATAATATCATCAACCATGTGTAGTTAACTAGTGATAATGATTGATTGTTTTTATAAGATAAGTTTAATGCTAGCTAGCAACTTACCTTGGTTTACTGCATTCGCGCAACAGTCTCCTTGTGGAGTGTAACAAGAGAGAGGCAGGTCGTTATTGCGTTGGACTAGTTAACTGTAAGGTTGCAAGATTGGTTCCCCCGAGCTGACAAGGTGAAAATCTGTCGCTCTGCCCCTGAACGAGGCGGTTAACCCACCGTTCCTAGGCCGCCATTGAAAATAAGAATGTGTTCTTAACTGACTTGCCTAGTTAAATAAAGATTAAATAAAGGTATGAAAAACATTTAAAAAATAAAAAGATTGGTGCCCAGAAATACGGATTTATGCTTAATATATGGAATGTGAAAATATTATCATTTTACTTTTGATACTCTTAAGTATATTTTAAACCAAATAATTTTAGACTTTTACTGAAGTAGTATTTTACTTGGTGACTTTCACTTTTGATTCATTTTCTATTAAGGTATCTTTACTTTTACTCAAGTATGACAATTGGGTACTTTTTCCAACACTGGTTCTTTATGTGTCTGTGTTTTCTGTATGTGTCTTTTATGTGTCTGTGTGTGTGTTCTGTGTGTGTGTGCTCTCTGGGTGTCTCTGTGTGTGTCTGTGTGTGTGTTCTTTATGCGTCTCTGTGTGTGTTCTTTGTGTCTCTGTCTGTTTTCTGTGTGTTTGTGTTCTGTGGGTGTCTCTGTGTGTGTTCTTTATGTGTCTGTGTGTGTGTTCTTTATGTGTCTGTGTGTTCTGTGTGTGTCTTTTATGTGTCTCTGTGCGTGATCTTTGTGTCTGTGTGTGTGTTCTGTGTGTGTTCTGTGGGTGTCTCTGTGTGTGTTCTTTATGTGTCTGTGTGTGTGTTCTTTATGTGTCTGTGTGTGTGTTCTTTATGTGTCTGTGTGTGTGTTCTTTATGTGTCTGTGTGTGTGTTCTTTATGTGTCTGTGTGTGTGTTCTTTATGTGTCTCTGTGTGTGTTCTGTTTGTGTCTGTGTGTGTGTGTATTCTTTATGTGTCTCTGTGGGTGTTATGTGTGTGTCTGTATTCTTTATGTGTCTCTGTGAGTGTCTATGTGTCTGCGTGTGTGTTCTGTGTGTGTGTGTTCTCTATGAGTCTGTGTGTGTGTCTGTGTGTGTTCTGTGTGTGTCTGTGTGTGTGTTCTTTATGTGCCTGTGTGAGTGTGAGCTAGAGAAGGGAAGAACATGTTGCAAGTCTGACACACCTGTGTGCGTGTGTGTGTGTGTGTGTGTGTGTGTGTGTGTGTGTGTGTGTGTGTGTGTGTGTGTGTGTGTGTGTGCGTGCGTGCGTGTGTGTGTGTGTGTGTGTTGTTTCTGAGTTATTTATCTCTCTCTCACTCTCACCCTCTCTCACAGACACACACACACACACACACACACACACTTACTCACCCTGTTAGAATCTGCAGATGAAAGGATTTGGAACATGGACTTATTTAGACAGGGGGGGTCACACCTGCTTCTTAATATAACCACCCCCTACTTCAAACTTCCTCTTCCCATCATCCTAATACCCCCAGAACCTTCCTCCCTCCCCTACCTAGTCCCCCCACCATGGCAGTCTGAACTGGAGCAGCCTGCCCCTGCAGTCAGGCCCACTAAGCCCTCCTCCCGCTGAAGAAATATAATACATTTGTCCAGAACCAAATGCACATCTGTCTCCCCTTTCCATCTGATGAATCCAGTTTGGATCCATGTTCATAGCTGGCGAACACACACGTGTTTCACTTGGCACTGGTTGCCGGAGAGAGAGAGAGGTGTCCCCCTGAAAACACACCATATGGATCTGGTTCAGGTAACATGGCACATGATGACATATGATGACACATGTCACATGCGTGTTTGGACGGGTAGACTGTGGAGGAGGAGGGTTGGATTAGAGGACTGGTGATTTCTCGATCGTGAAGCATCCTAGGCAGAGACACAGAGCTTGGGCTGTATGTAGGGCTGCAGCTCCACTAGTGGTAGAGGGATGAAGTGCACCAACTGTACTCATTCCCATGACGTTGATGTTGGATACAAGAATAATTATTAATGTCAGGCTGAAATCTAAATAGATGAGTCACCAAAGTAAGCATGGAATTTAAGATCTACTCCCACATCCTCATCTCCAGACAGATTGGACAGTGTTTATAATGTCAAACGTTCTAAACTCGAAATGGACAAAATATTTTTGAAAGCAATGACAGAGACAAAAAATGTCTCGCCTCTCTCTTTCCATCATGTTAACCACCAACCCTTTCCTTCCCTTCTCCCTCCTGCTCCCCTTCTTCTCACTCCTTTTCACCCCAAACCCTCATCCTCCTCCCTCTCGTGTTCCATGACATACCTGATGTTTAAAATGTGGAGCTGGATTGAAGAAACTGAACACTAAACGTTTACCCATGGGCATTGTCCCTCCCCTCTCCTTTCTCCTATTCCCCAAACACACAGCTTATACATGCCAACCCCTCCAACAGACAGGCTTCCTTTAATGCAGCTTGAAAAGCATTTCTCCTGGACCTCCATCTGATGAACTCAGCCTGAAAGCATTGTTTGCACTGGCAGGTACAGCCCACCTTGGGAGGCAACCAGACAGCGGGGCATACATACGGGGGGAGAGAGAAAATAACACGTGTTTTATAGACTGTGGAAAGTTCTACGAGGCGGTAATTAGAATAAACAGCTTGTGGTGCTCCAGAGCCCTCAACTCTCAATGTTGTACCCCTGTTCCTGCATACTTCCTGGGTTTCCCCTTGAATTTTAACTACCAGAAGGAATCTGCAAGGCCACACATTAGCAAGAAGTATAAAGAGCGAGGGAGGGAGGTAGTGAGGGGAGACGAGGTAAAATGAAATATCGGAATATGTATTAAAACACAAGGCTCTTTAAAAGTCCAAAGAAATGGTGATTGGACCTGTCTCTCTTATCCGAGGAGCGGAGTTTGTTCTCACATACGTGAGAGTGCACACACATGCAAGCAACGAGTCTCACCCGTTAAGCTGGAAATGTCTATCATTTGCTCCCTGCCCTGGAACAATGAGCAACATGAGAGCAGATGATTTGGTGAGACCTGGGGAGAGATAAGGCACACCTGGGGTACAGGGCGTTAGCAAGGCATTATCCTAGCCTGCTAGCACACTTAACCTGTCTCACACTCCATCCACCTAGCAGCATAGCACTCCCCAGCTTCTGATGAATAGTTATTATTGAGACAGGCTGTCAGGATCAGCCGACAGGGAGGAGAGGAAAAACAATAAGATGGCAAGAGAGAGATGGAAATGGAAAGATGGAGAGTTATGAAAAGCCAGTTTGAGAGGGGGAAGAGCTAGAGGGCTGAGTGATTTGGTGAGATGATGATTCTGACTGAACTGTGTATACTTTGTGTTATAACCCAGAGGTTTGTCAGTTTACACTGAAGACAAGAGGTGCATACTGCACGTTTTCTCCATGTTAATAGCAGAGTTACCATATCCCCTGGACTTACAGGATACAGTGTGTTCCTCCTAGCATAGCCTTGTATTATTCATGTGGTTTCCGATTCATACAGGACACGACCCTGAGAAGCTACAAGACTGGTTTTCGTCATACAGCAGCCCCCAGATACACATACATGAATGTTGACGTGACTTATGTCAGCTTGTTACGGGCTTGTCGGATATTTGATTAGATATCGAACCAAGAAAATGCGCAAATGTGCGACTTATCTAACTTTATACTTGACCCTGGAAAAATGTGTTTATTAGATGCACCCAGAGTTTTGAATTGATTCAAATGTTGAATAAATTAAATACTGCATTTACGTTGTATTTACTTTGTAATTTTGTATCTCAACAGCTGCTTATACTCCGCCAATGCAATTCAAACTTTGCTGATACTGCATCGCACTTGATTGCACCCCACCAAACCCCCCTCGCTGATTACAATCAAGACATCCTTAACAACAAGACTAATGAGTATATATTTATCACATAAGGGAGTGAAGGATCTTTGTAGCCATCGTTTTCCTGATGAGAACACTAGCCTGTGGATAGAGAATGACTCAGTGTCCCTGGCCGTGCTGGGGGAATAGGGGTGTAAATCACACAGGCACATTTTATCACATAGCAACCCGCTCAACTGTATCTTTGTCCTTTTTGTCATGTCTTTCAGGTCACAGAGGAAGAGGGAAACGGAGGGGAGAGGAAGGAGAAAGAGGAGGTCAAAGCACCACCAGAGTTCCAGGCTCCACCCACTGTCATCATGTTTCCCAGGCAACAGGAGATAAGCTCCAAGGGGCTGCGGAGACAGAAGAGGGACTGGGTGATTCCACCAGTCAACGTGCCTGAAAACTCCAGGGGGCCCTTCCCACAAATGCTTGTCAGTGTAAGTAACCTTTCTGATTGGTTAACTCCCAAAGTTAGACAGGAAATACTCAGGACTCTCACCCTTTTTTAAAGCCCTAACAATAAATGGTTCCTTGTATGGCAATTGTTCTTTTAGCTACTGTATAACACCTCATGCACCTCAATACTTTGGATTGCACACTAAAGCCACACCTGTAATTGAAATGACGCTGTTAGTATATCAGTCCTTGGGTGGTCAAAACCATTTAAGAAGCAATGACCACTAAATGTTTTCATGAGTGATGAAAGTGTATGATAAAAAGCCCTACAGGAGAAATAAAGATAAGTTTATCACAACTGGTTTGTGCCTACTTCCTCTCTGTAACGCTCGTCGTGGGTGGAAGAAGAGGAGGACCAATGCGCAGCGTGGTAAGTGTTCATATTCTTTAATGAAACAACTGAACACTGGAAAATAAAAAAAAAAGACAAACAAACAGTCCTTTGAAGAAAAACACAGAACAGAAAATAATCACCCACAAAAACAGGTGGGAAAAGGCTACCTAAGTATGATTCTGAATCAGAGACAACGAACAACACCTGCCTCTGATTGAGAACCATACCAGGCCAAACACAAAACCACAACGTAGAAAAAATAACATAGACTACCCACCCAACTCACGCCCTGACCATACAAAACAAAGACATAACAAAAAGAACTAAGGTCAGAACGTGACCGTACCCCCCTCCCCCCCAAAGGTGCGGACTCCGGCCGCAAAACCTGAACCTATAGGGGAGGGTCTGGGTGGGCGTCTGTCCGCGGTGGCGGCTCTGGCGCGGGACGTGGACCCCACTCCACCCTAGTCTTTGCCCGCTTCTTTCCCTGCCTCAGTGGCGCCTTTAGAGTGGCGACCCCCGCCGCCGACCTCGGACTGGGGACCTTCAGCGGGCCCTGAATGGACGGGAGATTCCGGCAGCACCAGACAGGCGGGAGACTCCGGCAACGCCGGAGTGAAGGGCGATTCCGGCAGCGCCTGGGTGGAGGGCGATTCCGGCAGCGCCGGAGTGAAGGGCGGCTCTGGCAGCTCCTGACTGAAAGACAGCTCTGGCAGCTCCTGACTGGCGGGCGGCTCTGGCATTTCCTGACAGACGGGTGGCTCTGGCAGCTCAGGACTGGCGGATGGCTCTGGCAGCTCAGGACAGACGGGCGGCTCTGGCAGCTCAGGACAGACGGGCGGCTCTGGCAGCTCAGGACAGATGGGCGACTCTGGCAACTCAGGACATACGGGAGACTGGCAGCTCCGGACAGGAGGGAGCACCTGGAGGAAGGAGACGGAGAGACAGCCTGGTGCGTGGGGCTGCCACTGGAGGCCTGGTGCGTGGAGGAGGCACCTGATAGACCGGACCGTGGAGGCGCACTGGAGGTCTCGAGCACCGAGCCTGCACAACCCTACCTGGCTGGATACTCCCCGTCGCCAGGCCAGTGCTGCGAGGTGGAACAGACCGTACTGGGCTGTGCTGGCGAACCGGGGACACCGTGCGTAGGGCTGGTGCCATGTACCCCGGCCCAAGGAGACGCACTGGAGACCAGATGTGCTGAGCCGGCTTCATGGCACCTGGCTCGATGCCCACTCTAGCCCGAGCCGATACGAGGCGCTGCGATGTAACGCACCGGGCTATGCCTGCGCACCTGGGACACCGTGCGCCTCATGGCATAACACGGTGCCTGCCCGGTCCACCTCTCTCCACGGTAAGCATGGGGAGTTGGCTCAGGTCTTCTACCTGACTTAGCCACACTCCCCATGTGCCCCCTTCCCAAGACATTTTTGGTGCTGCCTCTCGTCCCAGCCGCGCTGCCGTACTGCCTCCTCATACCACCGCCGCTCAGCTTTCGCTGCCTCCAGCCCAGCCTGTGCCCAGGGTCCTTCTCCGTCCCGAATCTCCTCCCATATCCATGAGTCCCGAGATTTCTGCTGTTGCCCGATACCACGCTGCTTGGTCCTTTTTTGGTGGATGATTCTGTAACGCTTGTCGTGGGTGGAAGAAGAGGAGGACCAATGCGCAGCGTGGTAAGTGTTCATATTCTTTAATGAAACAACTGAACACTGGGGGAAGAAAAAAAAACGACAAACAAACAGTCCTGTACGGTGAAGAAAAACACAGAACAGAAAATAATCACCCACAAAACACAGGTGGGAAAAGGCTACCTAAGTATGATTCTCAATCAGAGACAACGAACGACACCTGCCTCTGATTGAGAACCATACCAGGCCAAACACAAAACCACAACATAGAAAAAATAACATATACTACCCACCCAACTCACGCCCTGACCATGCTAAAACAAAGACATAACAAAAAGAATGTGACTTTCATAATTGAATAAGAATTGTGCCGCCATGTTGTAGACCATGTCATTATGTTGAACAAGCTGTCCTCGATAGGATTGGGTAATGATGCATAATTATATCAATGACAGAACTCAGGCCATCATGTTAGATGGGGTCAAATCTGAGTTCCTTGAGTTAAATAAAGAGGTGCCCCAAGGTTTGATACTCGGCTCACTACTGTTTACAATCTATATAAATAACATTGGTAATGCTGTATAAAAAATACAAATAATAATACATTTGAATGCAGATGATACAGTGTTGTTTTCCATTGCTCCATCTGTTGGCCAAGTCTTTTCACATTTGAAGTCTGATTTTCAAGCACTACAGACGTCAATATTGGATCTAAAGTTAGTGCTAAATGCAAACAAAACAAAATGCATGCTTTGTTCTAGGTCAGGTCCCATAACCCAGACTGAAATATATTTGTAATGACTGGTGTGAACGGTATAAAAATTAAGCAAGTTCTTTCCTACACATATCTTGGTATCTGGCTTGATGACAAACTGTCATTTAAAAAACATGTAATTAATCTGGTGAAGAATTTGAAGTTTAAGGTTGGTTTCTTTTACAGAAACAAATGCATGTCTGGCTTTTTTTAATAGGAAGGAAATTGTCCAGGACACTTTTATGTCTATTTTAGATTATGGGGATATGACCTATATGCATGCAGCAGCATCTACACTTCAACCACTAGATGCTGTTTTCCATTGTGCCCTTAGGTTTATTACTGGTGATGGTTATAGAACTCACCATTGTGTTTTGTATCAAAAAGTGGTCTTGTGTTTATCTACAAAACACTTCCAAATGGCCAAACCCGGTCTCAGGTTTGGATAACACTGGAGGTCACTTCAGTCTCCACAGAGTTGGGTAAAGATGCTTTTAGTCTTTTTGCACCCTTTATGTGGAACAACTCACAGAGCCCTCTGAAATGAGATGTTCTGGTCCCCCTTGGTCAGTTCAGAGTCATGATCGAGACCTCTATTGTCACGTTTCTTCAAAATCGAACCCAGAAGCAGACCAGGACAAGGAGAGTAGGAAGAAGGTGAGTATTTATTTACAAGTGAAAGTGAATGGTTAGATATATCCAGGTGGCGTAGCGGGCAGCAGTGGTGATTTGATGGGAGTAAATAGGTGTATCCAATGGGGAAGCGGAATCCTCCGACGACCAGGCGGGAATGGGGTAAATGATCCGGGTGAGTAACTGAAGACAAAACAAACGGAGGTAAGTTTAAGGCAAGCAATACGTAACAAACAACAAAACAAATTCTATCCAACTTGAGGCTGAAACTCTGGCACAACATACTGTTCATGGCTAACGATCCGGCAGGGAATGGATGTCAGGTCCGGGCTTAAGAAGAGGAGAGATGATGATCAGGACCAGGTGTGCAGATAGCTGATGGGATACAGGTGCGGGTAATCAGAACTCCCAACTGGCTACATTGCCCGGCAACCAGACAGGGTGCATTCCAGGACGCCGGAAAAAACACTCCAGGACAGAACACAGAAAACAGACTCAGGAAACGGGATTCGTGACAGTACCCCCCCTCAGACGAACGCCACCGGGCGGACTACCCGGAGCGCCAGGGTGGAGGCGGTAAAAGTCACGAAGCAGGTCATCGTCAAGGATCTGACGCCGAGGAATCCAACTCCTCTCCTCAGGACCATATCCTTCCCAATCCACTAAATACTGGAACCCTCGACCCCGCCGTCTGGAGTCCATGATGCGGCGCACCGTGTAGACAGGACCACCTCCGATCATCCGAGGAGGAGGAGGACGAGGAGGAGGGGGCAACAGAGGACTGAGGAGAACCGGCTTGAGGCAGGAGACATGAAAGGTGGGATGTACTCTTAGTGTAGCAGGCAACTTGAGTCGGACCACAACAGGATTAATGATCTTCTCCACTACAAACGGACCAATGAACTTCGGTAACAGTTTCCTCGACTCAGTCCGTAGAGGAAGATCCCGTGAAGCCAACCAAACCCTATCTCCAACGGTATAAGCGGAGGCAGGAATGCGGCGACGATTTGCCTGGATCTGATACCGGTCAGAAACCTTAAGGAGGGCCTTCCTGGCCCGATGCCAGGTGCGGTGGCAACGACGAATGTGGGTCTGGACAGAAGGAACCAAGAGATTCCGCTCCTGAGAAGGAAACAAGGGCGGTTGGTAACCGTACAGGCACTGAAAGGGAGACATCCCAGTGGCAGATGAAGGGAGAGTATTATGACCATACTCGACCCAGGGTAATCGAGAGGACCAAGAGGTGGGATCAGAGGAAACAAGACAGCGCAGCGTGGACTCCATCTTCTGGTTGGCTCTCTCCGCCTGACCATTAGATTGGGGGTGAAATCCAGATGTGAGACTGACTGTAGCTCCAATGGCCAAACAGAAGGATTTCCAGACAGCAGAGGTAAACTGAGGACCACGGTCAGAAACAATGTCACAGGGCAACCCGTGGACCCTGAACACCTCCCTAACCAGGATCTCGGACGTCTCAGTGGCAGAAGGCAGCTTGGAGAGGGGAACAAAGTGGGCAAACTTGCTGAATCTATCCACAATGGTCAGAAAAACCGTGTTACCAACAGAAGAGGGCAACCCCGTGACAAAATCCAGGGCCAGATGCGACCAAGGTCGCCGGGGAATAGGTAGGGGGTGAAGAAGCCCAGAGCTGGCCCGATTGGTACTCTTATTCTGCGCACAAACAGGACAAGCGGCAACAAACCTCCGGGTATCTTCTCCCATGGCAGGCCACCAAAATCGTCTGCGCAATAACGCCATAGTCCGAGCAACACCAGGGTGACAAGCTATCTTGTTGGCGTGGGACCACTGAAGGACAGCAGAACGAACCGACTCAGGCACGAACAACCGACCGGGTGGACCGTTATCGGGCCCGGGCTGTGTCCGAAGAGCCGCCATCACCTCCTCCTCAATCCTCCATGTAACGGCTCCCACGACAACGTTCTGGGGAAGAATCGTCTCAGTCTTGGCCCCACTCTCCTCCGTCTTGGAGAACATCCGGGACAGGGCGTCCGCCTTCCTGTTCTTCGACCCAGGTCGGAACGTCAGGGAAAAATTGAAGAGTCCAAAAAACAAAGCCCACCAGGCCTGACGGGAGTTGAGACGTTTAGCCGATTGCACGTCAGCCAGATTCTTGTGGTCAGTCCAGACCACAAACGGTTGCTCCGCTCCCTCCAACCAGTGACGCCACTCCTCCAAGGCAAGCTTCACAGCGAGAAGCTCCCGGTTACCCACATCGTAGTTTCTTTTAGCTGGAGAAAGACGACAAGAGTAGAAGGCGCAGGGATGGAGTTTACCGTCAGTGGAGCTACGCTGGGACAGGATGGCGCCCACCCCCACATCAGACGCATCCACCTCCACAACGAACTGACGGGAAGTGTCAGGTTGAGAGAGAATCGGGGCGTTGGTGAATCGGCTCTTCAAATCTAGAAATGCTCGGTCTGCCTCAGGAGACCAACAGAACTTTCTGGTGCAAGACATCAGTACAGTTAAAGGGGCGGCCACCCGGCTTTAATCACGGATAAACCTCCGATAAAAATTCGCAAACCCCAGGAATCTCTGGAGCTGCAATCTCGTACCGGGCTGGACCCAATCCCGAAGCACCCGAACCTTCTCTTGGTCCATCTTGATCTCTCCCCTGGAGATGATGTACCCGAGGAAGGACGTCGTGTGGGCGTGAAAATCGCACTTCTCAGCCTTCACGAACAGACGGTTCTCCAATAACCGCTGCAGGACCTGCTTGACATGCTGAACGTGGCTAGAAAGCTCCTTCGAGAAGATGAGGATATCATCCAGGTAAACGAACACAAAAATACCAATCATATCTCTCAGAACGTCATTCACCATACTTTGGAACACAGCAGGAGCGTTGGTACCTTGGGTTCATGGAAGGAAACCGCATCAGACACGGCAGGTGAGATGGGTGAAACAGGTGGTGAATGAATCGCCAGCAAACTGAGCTGATCCTGGATTTGTGTCAAGCTAGCAACGTAGCATCCTCCGACGACCAGGTGGGAATGGGGTAAATGATCCGGGTGAGTAACTGACGACAAAACAAACGGAGGTAAGTTTAAGGCAAGCAATACGTAACAAACAACAAAACAAATTCTATCCAACTTGAGGCTGAAACTCTGGCACAACATACTGTTCATGGCTAACGATCCGGCAGGGAATGGATGTCAGGTCCGGGCTTAAGAAGAGGAGAGATGATGATCAGGACCAGGTGTGCAGATAGCTGATGGGATACAGGTGCGGGTAATCAGAACTCCCAACTGGCTACATTGCCCGGCAACCAGACAGGGTGCGTTCCAGGACGCCGGAAAAAACACTCCAGGACAGAACACAGGCAAAAACAGACTCAGGAAACGGGATTCGTGACACTATTTTCATAAAGGTGTCTGTTTTTCGTAATATGTTTTGTCATTTTGTATATTGTATATTGTATGTGTTTGATGTATTTATGCAGGGCTCATCTGTAAAAGAGATCATAGTCTCAGTATGACATCCCTGTCAAAATAAAGGTCAAATAAAACATTTATAAAATAATAATAATTGCACTGCCCCTTTTACAATGTAATTTGCCACAGAAGTGTAAGTAAAAACCTTGGTCTGGATCCTGGTATAAAGGGAAGTCTTGAGTGACATTAAGTAAGACAACGTCCCTACAGTGTATCTTCAGCTCACCAAACCAGGGCAAGAGTTCATCCCTCAAGGTGTTACATAGGGCCATGGTTTTGGGGCATTTACAAACCACAGATATATAGCATGTTGTTTTTAACTGCTAAGATATGATACGCTTGTTCAGATAGAACCACCCCCGCAATTATGTGTTCTCATGGTCTACTCTAAACCATGCACATATCTTTCATTCGTCTGTGTCCTGTGGACTGGCGATAAATATGCTCTGATCCACAAGTCTGCTGCCTGCACTATGCTTGATCATTATTCAACGGAGCTCCGCTCATTTAGTATTCAAGATACGGCAGCAGGGAATAACACAAGTGACTACCATCGCAACAAATTACATTTCAGCAAAACTGCTAGTTTTCAAAAGTATGGAAAATAAACAGAAACACAGAGGGGGTTGGGGGTTGAGATTGTAAAAGCTGCACGGAAAAGAAAAGAACATGATTAAATAAATGCTTGTGTAAATGCGTTGTTGTGCCGAGCACTGCATAGTGCAGAGTCTTTCAAATTCAGAGGTTCGGAAGGTGAAAAACCTATGGATCCCAGGCCTATAATGTGTGCCATAGTTGATCAAAAAACATCCCGCCCAATGAACGAAACCCTACTGTTTTTTTAATCCCTTTCTCTCTCTCTCTCTCTCTCTCTCTCTCTCTCTCTCTCTCTCTCTCTCTCTCTCTCTGTCTC
The DNA here is from genome assembly GCF_057628025.1 of Oncorhynchus mykiss. NCBI lineage: Eukaryota > Metazoa > Chordata > Actinopteri > Salmoniformes > Salmonidae > Oncorhynchus > Oncorhynchus mykiss. The sequence continues at coordinate 60,412,367 of NC_143037.1, forward strand.
TGTCGCTGTCTCTCTCTGTGTCTCTCTCTCTCTCTATCTCTCTCTCTCTCTTGATCTGAAATATCTAGCCATCAGCTTTTCTCCCTGTTTACAGAACCCTCACATCTGTTGTTTGGATTTAAATTGTGCAGAAGAAGCATTTTTCCTTTTCTTTTTCTTCTTTTTCATAGTTTTCCAACCTGTTTTCATCCCCTCCCAAGGGAAGGCCTGCGGAGCCACTTGAAGGAATCCACACAAAAAGACAAGTCTGGGAATGAAAGGAGGAGGAGATAAGTTTCTCTCCCTTTGTTAGAGAGCAGAAGGGAGGATGGGAGGAGTATATACAGATCTGGCGTGTGTCCTGTCTCTCCCTGGCAGGGTCTGTCCTCGTCAGGGCCCCGAGCCCCCACTGCAACGAGACAGCTCTCCTGGGTCGAGGGGTCAGTAAAAACCAGAGAGCTGAGGAGGGAAGGGGGGGAGGAATGGAGGAGAGGCATTCAAAGGAGTGTTTGGAAACATTAGCGTGCAGCAAACACAATCCACTGCATGTGCTGTAAATAGGAGTTGGTGGAGGGCTGAGAGTACACAGTTAGGAGCAGAAGAGAAGTGATGCGTGCTGAGGCCTCCACCGGATTCCTATAGGCTCCTGTCTCTCTCTTTAATAATGACTGGAGGGAAGTCGGGGCCATCCTGAGACTTAGCTCCACGTACCGAGGAGAGATTTTAACAAGGCACCAGATAGCTTTTTGTCGCTATCCTTGTTTTTGCTTTGTGTGTTTGTGCTATTGTTTTGAGGCAATTGGCTGGTCAACATGTGAGGCAGATCATGTTTAACAATTCCCATTGGTAGACAATCTAGTAGTGTGCATTTCAATGTTCACACTTTTATTTGTCGCTATTGAGATCAGTGAAGATTTAGAGTACATTGCTAGCTGGAGAAAATACTGTATAAGTCAAGGCATATGTTTATTTTTAATTGCTTTAGAGAAGTCTTACTACTTCACAACTTAACCATATCATAAAAAGCATTGTATGAGTCCCGTTGCTGTAGATGATGCCTGTATGTCAGCACGGTCAGTGTGTGTGCGTATCTGTTTTAGAATATGGCACAGAAGAGGGAGAGAGAGAGGAACACAGGGAGGAGAGAGATAGAGTCCAACAGAAGAACGGAGAAGAGCAATAATATAGGAGACAGACAGACGGACAGAGACATAGCTTTCAGATTGTATGTGGAGAGAAGAATGTTTCTGTGACACCATTCTGCAGAGCTCTGCCATTTGTGGGTCTCTGAAACCTATACCTTTCTCTCTTCCTTCTCCCTCTCACCCTCTCACTCCCTCTCTGTCTACCTCCCTACCTCACCATTACTCAGTGCTCTGTGTGGCGTGGCTGTGAGGCTGACAGTATGATGCCTACCTTGTCTAATGGTCTGTGAAGCCAATCCAATCCTTAATGGCCTGTTCTGTCATCCGCCGCCCAACTGAATGACATCCCAGAGACGCTCTGGTCCCACCCTCACTCTCCCCTTCTCTCCCCTGCCTGGCAGAGGGGCCGTCAGCGGGACAGACAGGGTGACAGCAGCCCTCACTTCCCCTCCGCCAGACCAGGCTCTGTCACTTTGATCAGGCCACCGCTGCAAGGGACAGGTTTGGTAACAAGGCTGCGGCCACTACCCAGGAGTCTTCCCCAGGCCCCTGTCAGTGGGATTGTGACTGTGGGAAGTGTTGATTAGGTGAGTGAGGTGCTTGTTGACACACCGAACAGTGCCCAGACTTGTTGTACTCCATGACCAGGGAAGTGTAAGCGAACTCGGAGAGACTGCTATGGGCCCAGTGCAGAGAGTACTGCTACTGTATCCAGGTCCTTAGCCTCAACCTAGCATGTGTTTATCAAGGCTTATTGCCATCAGTCCTACTGTACTGTACAAAGCCCTACAGCCTTTAGTGTGTCTGTATCATCACATATAGCCTTGAACACTTCAGTGCTCAAATATCTGGGCCTATAGGCTGTAGTCTCTAGTTCGACTGTACGAAGAACCTTAGCCTTTATATTGACTGGCTACCGGGCCCTCATGCCAGCAGCTTTGTTTGAGGCTGTATTCAAAGTTCCCACTGAAGTATCTTTCCAGCACTACTCCTCTCTAGAGCAGATGGAGCTGAACGCACAACTTTAACAAGCTGCAAGAAGAAAGACCAACAAAGAGACATGCATGGCAATGATAACATGAGAGCCTTTCTTGAAGAAGAAGAAAAAAGCAAGAAAGTGAATCGGGGGGGGGCCAGAAAAGAAGGAAATTATGAAGCGGGAAGGAGTAATTCCTCACAATGTACTGGTGTCCTTTGTCGTTTTCCTTCTACTCCAGCCAAACAGCCATCAATAGCATATATTGATTTTGCAACTCTCCATTGATCTCCTGCGGCAGAGAGGCATCGATATCTCCTGCTCGGGTAAATAAAGACTCAACCTGGCCCCCCCAATCACAACCAAACAGCATCAGCAAAAAGCCAACGACACCTGTGATTAAAGAATACGCTTAACCAGAGGACACATGTATAATACTGTATGTACCAACAGGCAATTTGTTTCGTATCTCACAGCGGAAGCTGTGTGGTTTGGGGCATGAAGAATAGCATGTTTACTGTCTATATGGGTAAGATAATGATGGGAATGGGATACCTGGAAGGGGCTTCCTCAGTGCTGCTTGTTAAGCTTTTCCTTCAGTGGGTTAAATCAGTGTCACACAAAAGGTTTCTTGGTAGTTTTAAACAAATCTACTTTGAAAAAAAATATACACCTCACACACATGGTTATAGTTAAAAAAAGATTAAATGTATTCAATATTACAATTTAAATACATCACAGAAGACTGAAATATAACAAAACCATTTGACATAGAAACACCAGATTTTTGGCTCTTGTTTTTAAATAATGTTTATTAACCTTTCTGATCTCCCCATCCCGGATCCGGGTTCGTGAATACAGACTCAAGCTCATTACCATAACGCAACGTTAACTATTCATGAAAATCGCAAATGAAATGAAATAAATATGCTAGCTCTCAAGCTTAGCCTTTTGTTAACAACACTGTCATCTCAGATTTTCAAAATATGCTTCTCAACCATTGCAAAACAAGCATTTGTGTAACAGTATTGATGGCTAACGTAGCATTTAGCATTAGCATTCAGCTGGCAACATTTACACAAAAAAACAGAAAAGCATTCAAAAAAATCATTTACCTTTGAAGAACTTCAGATGTTTTCAATGAGGAGACTCTCAGATAGCAAATGTTGAGTTTTTCCTGAAAGATTATTTGTTTAGGACAAATCGCTCCGTTTTCTGCGTCACGTTTAGCTATGAAAAAACCCCTGTATCCAGGATTGTGTAAATCTATCAGCAAGCTCATTAGCATAACACAACGTTAACTATTTATGAAAATCGCAAATGAAATGAAATAAATATGCCATCTCTCAAGCTTAGCCTTTTGTAAACAACACTGTCATCTCAGATTTTCAAAATATGCTTCTCAACCATAGGAAAACAATAATTTGTGTAAAAGTAGCTAGCTAGAGTTAGCATTTCGCGTTAGCATTTAGCGTTAGCATTAGCGTTAGCATCCAGCACGCAACATTAACAAAAACATAAAAGCCTTCAAATAAAATCATTTACCTTTGAAGAACTTCTGATGTTTTCAATGAGGATACTCTCAGTTAGATAGCAGATGCTCAGTTTTTCCAAAAAGATTCCTTGTGTATTAGAAATAGCTCCGTTTTATACATCACATTTGGCTACCAAAAAAAATCCATAAATTCAGTCCTCAAAACGCAAACTTTTTTCCAAATTAACTCCATAATATCGACTGAAAACATGGCAAACGTTGTTTAGAATCAATCATCAAGGTGTTTTTCACATATCTCTTCATTGATACATCGTTCTTGGACACATGCTTTCTCCCCTGAATCAAATGGTAAAGTAGAAGCAGCTGGCAATTGCGCACCAAATTCGACGCAGGACACCAGGCGGACACTTGGAAAATGTAGTCTCTTATGGTCAATCTTCCAATGATATGCCTACAAATACGTCACAATGCTGCTAAGACCTTGGGCGAAGGACAGAAAGTGTAGGCTCATTCGTTGCGCAATCACAGCCATATAAGGAGAGAATGGAAAACAGAGCTTCAGAAATTCTGCTAATTCCTGGGTGATGCATCATCTTGGTTTCGCCTGTAGAATGAGTTCTGGGGCACTTACAGACAAAATCTTTGCAGATTCTGAAACTTCAGAGTGTTTTCTTTCCAAAACTGTCAAGAATATGCATAGTCGAGCATCTTTTCGTGACAAAATATCGCGCTTAAAACGGGAACGTTTTTTATCCAAAAATGAAATAGCGCCCCTAGAGCTCTAACTGGTTAACTATGATGTGAAAATTATTCATAATATTTCACCCATGAGACACTAGGCCATTTGACTGCAGGAAAGGGCTATGGAGGATTACAGGTTTTTTCAATTGCTAAAATGCTTTGGTCAAAACTAAAGTCACATTGGCAAAACTCTTCACACAGTCAGCGAAACAGAAGTGTATACAGACCAAACTTTGAATAATTTTTCATTGCTTTCACACAAAATGCTTTCAATGACCACATTCTCCGAAATCCCTGAACTCTTTTCTCATTCATACTCCACCACCTACAAAACGATATATTTGCTGCACATGTTTTCAAATGCTAACACAGTTTCCAAAACTGAATGATGGAAAATGTTTTGCATTTCTGCAGTAACCAGATTGAAACATATAGAAAATCTCAGCAGAAAATGTAATTATTCCAAACACAGCTGATTGCAATTTCAGCTGACAGCTTACCCAAGTGTCCTGTTTTTAGTCTCGTTACCAAACAGACAAAAGAGGACGGCTTCGGAATGATTTAGTTTGGAAACATGGATCAAGGAAAACAGGTTGGTGGGGAAAGAAGAATGGCAGGGAGAGGGAGATTGCGTGGAGATAAAATGAAAGAAAGACCAAGAGCGGTGATCTCTGATGAGATAAGGGCCACAATTATTGACCATGTTGTAAACAATGGTCTCTCTTTGAGAGAGGCCGGTTTAGGTGTGCAACCAAATCTGCAGCGTCTGACTCTCCGTATCTCCAGCTCGCCTAGCATAGCAGCAACTACGGAATTTGCTCCCTTACTCATCTAGTGCTACTCATTGGACCCTATGATCACTCGAATACATATGCCTCTCCCTAATGTCAATATGCCTTGTCTATTGCTGTTTTGGTTAGTGATTGTCTTATTTCACTGTAGAGCCCGTAGTCCACCCACCACACATGCGGTGACCTCACCTGGCATAACTGGTGCCTCGAGAGACAAAACCTCTCTCATCGTCACTCGATGCCTACATTTACTTGACTGTACTCACATCCTACCATACCCTTGTCTGTACGTTATGCCTTGAATCTATTCTTCTGCGCCCAGAAATCTGCTCCTTTTACTCTCTGTTCCGAACGCGCTAGACAACCAGTTCTTATAGCCTTTACCTTTAGCCGTACCCTTATCCTACTCCTCCTCTGTTCCTCTTGTGATGTAGAGGTTAACCCAGGCCCTGCAGCCCACAGCACCACAACAATTCCCCAGGCGCTCTCATTTGTTGACTTCTGTAACCTTAAAAGCCTTGGTTTCATGCATGTTAACATTAGAAGCCTCCACCCTAAGTTTGTTTTATTCACTGCTTTAGCACACTCCGCCAACCCTGATGTCCTAGCCGTGTCTGAATCATGGCTTAGGAAGGCCACCAAAAATCCTGAAATTTCCATCCCTAACTATAACATCTTCTGACAAGATAGAACTTTCTACAAAATAGCCTGCAGAGTTCTGTTATACTATCAAGGTCTGTACCCAAACAATTCGAGCTTCTACTTTTAGAAATCCATCTTTCCAGAAACAAGTCATTCACCGTTGCCACTTGTTATATTCCCCCTTCAAGCCCCAGCTGTGCCCTGGACACCATATGGGAATTGATTGCCCCCCATCTATCTTCAGAGTTCGTGCTGTTAGGTGGCCTAAACTGGGATATTCTTAACACCCAGGCCATCCTACAATCTAAGCTATATGCCCTCAATCTCACACAAATTATTAAGGAACCTACCAGGTACAACCCTAAATCCATAACCATGGGTACCCTCTTAGATATCATCCTGACCAACTTGCCCTCTAAATACACCTCTGCTGTCTTCAACCAGGATCTCAGCAATCACTGCCTCATTGCCTTCATGCGTGATGGGTCCGCAGTCAAACGACCACCCCTCATCACTGTCAACCGCTCCCTAAAACACTTCAGCGAGCAGGCCTTTCTAAACGACCTGGCCCGGGTATCCTGGAAGGATATTAACCTTATCCCGTCAGTAGAGGATGCCTGGTTGCTCTTTAAGTGCTTTCCTTGCCTTCTTAAATAACCATTCCCCATTCAAAAAATGTAGTACTAAGAACAGATATCGTCCTTAGTTCACCCCAGACTTGACCAGAAACAAAAACATCCTGTGGCGTACTGCATTAGTATCGAACAACATCCGCGAAAAGCTAGCTAAGGCTAGCTTTTTCAAACAGAAATTTGCATCCTGTAGCACTAAGAATAAAAGCATCTCCTCCCAGCTGTCTGCTGCACTGAGGCTAGGAAACACTGCCACCACCGATAAATCTACGATAATCGCTATTTTCAATAAGCATTTTTCTACGGCTGGCCATGTTTTCCAACTGGCTACCCCTACCCCGGCCAAAAGCTGACCACCCCCTGCAGCAACTCTTGCTCTTGCTGCAGTCACTCTTGCTGCTGGTGATTCTCTGATCCACCTCTACGCAGACGACACCATTCTGTACACGTCTGGCCCTTCTTTGGACACTGTGTTAACCTCTCTGGGATATGTGGGACGGTAGCGTCCAAAAGCCAGAGAAAATGCAGAGCGCCAAATTCAAATAAATTCCTATAAAAATCTAACTTTCATGAAATGACACATGTAAGATACCAAATTAAAGCTACACGTGTTGTGAATCCAGCCAACATGTCAGATTTCAAAAAGGCTTTTCGGCGAAAGCAAACGATGCTATAATCTGAGGATAGCACCATAGTAAACAAAAGTGAGAAATATTTCAATATTTCATATTTCAACCCTGCAGGAGCGACACAAAACGCAGAAATAAAAATATAAATCATGCCTTACCTTTGACGAGCTTCTTCTGTTGGCACTCCAATATGTCCCAAACATCACAAATGGTCCTTTTGTTCAATTAATTCCGTCCATATATATCCAAAATGTCCATTTATTTGGCGCGTTTGAACCAGAAAAACACTGGTTCTAACTTGCGCAACGTCACTACAAAATATCTCAAAAGTTACCTGTAAACTTTGCCAAAACATTTCAAACTACTTTTGTAATACAACTTTACGTATTTTTTTAAAGTAAATAATCAATCAAATTTAAGACGGGATGATCTGTGTTCAATACAGGAAGACAACAAACTGACGCTAGCTTTCTGGTCATGCGCCTCTATCAAACAGTACACATGAAGTTACCCTCGTTCAGATGGCCGTACTTCTTCATTACACAAACGAATAACCTCAACCAATTTCCAAAGACTGGTGACATCCAGTGGAAGCGGTTGGAAGTGCAATCAAGTCGCTTAGAAATGTGGATTCCCAATGAAAACCCATTGAAAAGAGAGTGACCTAAAAAAAAAAAATCTAAATGGTTTGTCCTCTGGGTTTCACCTGCTACATAAGTTCTGTTATACTCACAGACATGATTCAAACAGTTTTGGAAAAAACTATACATATCTTATCTTCTGGGGATGAGTAGCAGGCAGTTGAGTTTGGGCATGCTTTTCATCCAAAATTCCAAATGCTGCCCCCTATCCTAGAGAAGTTAATTAACCTCCAAACGATCTTCAATGCCATACAACACTTCTTCCGTGGCCTCCAACTGCTTTTAAATGCTAGTAAAACTAAATGCATGCTCTTCAACTAATTGTTGCCCGCACCCGCCCACTCAACTAGCATCCCTCCTCTGGACGGTTCTGACTTAGAATATGTGGACAACTACAAATACCTAGGTGTCTGGTTAGACTGTAAACTCTCCTTCCAGACTCACATTAAGCATCTCCAATGCAAAATTAAATCGGCTTCCTATTTCGCACTAAACCTCCTTCACTCATGCAGTTTTGCAAGAGATGTGTGACGTTTTGCATGTTGTGTGTGTGTTTTTTTTGTGTGTGGAGTCTAGAGAAAAGGAGCCATAGTTTCAGAAATCATGTGTAAGCAATTGTCAAAAACTATAATAACCAAACAGGGTACATACACGGCTATCCATAATGTAAAGTACTGTAAAACTGTGGATTTACTGTATTTTAGAGAGCAATGGAGATGGAAGCCAGGGAAACTGCACATACATTCATCTTTGTGGATGAAGCTGGACTCAACCTGGCAAAAAAGCACTGCAGGGGAAGAAATGTGATTGAGAGCAACCGTGGATGTCCCAGGGCAGAGAGGAGCTAACATCACAATGTGTGCAGCACTGTCCAATGATGGTTTGCTGTTACACAAACCACTCATTGGCCCCTACAATACAGAGAGGCTCATTTATTTTCTGGATGAGCTGCATAATCAACTTGTGCCAGCGGAGGAGAGAGGGGCAAGAAGCTCCCCTACCTGCGTTGTTGTGTGGGATAATGTGGCATTCCACCACTTTGCTGCAAATCCCAGGATGTCAGTACTATTCCTGCCTCCATACTCCCCCTTCCTAAACCCCATAGAGGAGTTTTTCTCTGCGTGGAGGTGGAAGGTTTATGACCATCATCCACATGACCAGATGTCCTTACTGGATGCAATGAATGCTCTACTCCTCTTTTTCTTTCCTTCTTTCTCCATTCCACCTATCTTCTTGTCTCCTCTATCCATAGACAGTATTCTTCTTTCTTTTCCTTTCTCAATCATCTCACTCTTTATTTTTTCTCTCTCATCTCCTTCCACTCTGAGTGAGAGCTAATAGCTCAGTGATTTTTAAGAATCAGTCTGGTTATATGAGCAGACAGACAATTATCTAAGGTGGGAGATGAGCCCTGAAATTGTACCTCTGAATAATGCTGCAATTTTAGCCGAAGCTCCACCACTCTGTCAGAATGCTGCCTGCTCTTCTTTGGGATGTTATCTTTGGTTTGGAGAGTTTAAGGAATTGTTTTTGGGGTTGAGTAGTTTTATCTGAAAATAAAAGTCAGTAGACATGATCTTGACTGATGTGCAACAGAGAAAGGGTTTTGTTGTCTACAGTTAGGCTGAACAACTGTCCTGGTACAAGTGGATACTTTTCAAAGGCCCTTATTGATTTGGAAGAAGGGGAACATTTTGTCTCAAACATTTATTTGCCCCCTGGTGTGATTTTATTGACTGTTAATTCATGCCTTACAGAGTCAGACCTACCGGACGGTTGTTGTTCATGGTGGAAGTTGAAAAATGATGAAAATCAAACTGTTTCTTGTCATTGTCCTCTTGGGTTTCTTTGTGCAATTTCCCCCACTTATAGTTAAGATGAGTCATTCTGGTAAAGTATTCTGCATGTGTGTGTGTATAAGTGTGTGTGTGTGTGTCTGTGTATGTGCGTATATGCATCTGTGCATCTCTGTGCTTACAAGACCTGCCAGAGCACCTGTGCTCTAGTTTCTCCTTCTCTCAGGAGCTCATTTAGTACAGCATTTTCAGAACCCAATGAGAGAAACCCCCCTGAGATGTCTGCTTTCTTTTCAGCGTACATTTACCTGTGATTAATGACTACAGCACTCCACTGACATATGCAGCAACAACCAAAACAGCAAGCATAAAAGAGAAAGAGCCAAAAGAAGGGGGGAATATAGAATGACAAAAAACACCAAAGAGGATTGTGATGTATTGGAGGCGATGGGCGTGTTTGTGTGTGTGTGCCTGCATGTGTGTGTGCCTGCATGTGTATGTGTCTCCCTGCACTTGTGCGTGTGTGTGTGTGTGGGAGGGGCACCAGCAGGATTAAATGATAGGCTAGGTCTGTGTTTGGGTCTGACAGACTTCCCAGAGCCCTAGCAGCCATGGCCTCTTCCCCCAGCTCTAATTCTGGCTTATGTCTTCTCTGGCCATTCCAACACTGCACTGCTCCAATCTACCACTTGCAGGGGGGGAGAAACACAGGGTTGAGAGTATTTAAAAATCGCAGGCCCATTCATATTCCCAAGTCACCAGGAATCCGCAGTGTTCCCCATATGGAATGCTTTCTGAATGTGAAATTGCACAGAACTAATTTTCGGGGCAAAATAAATCCAGGCTATGAAAATGGAGAACAGTGACTGGATTAACACACATGGTGATACATGTACAGTACTGTAGAACATTTACAGAGGAGTTGTGTTTTGTATTTTAGAATTTTTTCCCTCCCTCTCTCTCTATCTCTTTTGCTCTCTGTGTGTAGAGGAATGTAGACTCCTATTGTGTTTCTTACAGCCACAAATCTCCTGTCTGTGTGTGAGAAGAGACGCACACAGGCATCTATGCACACACATACACAGACACACCAGTGGAGGCTCCCCAGAGGTGGAAGGGGAGGACCATCCACCTCAATGAATTTCCTGAAATTAAAAATAGTGAAACATTTAAAAAGTTATCCTTTTCAGATAAAACTATACTAAATATATTCAGGTCACCAAATAATTGATTAAAACAAACCTTTTGCAATGAAGGTTCACAGTAGCCTCAACAGCACTATGTAGGGTAGCGCCATGGTGTAGCTGGAGGACAGCTAGCTTCCGTCCTCTTCTGGGTACATCGACTTCAAGACCTCAATCTTCTGGGGCGGCAGGTAGCCTAGTGGTTAGAGCGTTGGGCCAGTAACTGAAAGGTTGTTAGATTGAATCCCCAAGCGGACAAGGTAAAAATATGTCGTTCAGCCCCTGAACAAGGCAGTTAACCCACTGTTCATAGGACATCATTGTAAATAAGAGTTTGTTCCTAACTGACTTGCCTAGTTAAATAACAAAAATCTGTGCAAAACCTAGGAGGCTCATTGTTCTCACTCCCTTCCATAGACATATACAGTAATTATGACAACTTCCGGAGAACGTCCTCCAACATATCAGAGCTCTTGCAGCATTAACTGACATATTGTCCACCCAATCAAAGTATCAGATAATTAATCTAGTACTGAGAGCATAAGCTACAGCTATCTAGCACTGCAGTGCATAAAATGTGGTGAGTAGTTGACTCACATAGAGAAAGACAATAGTTGACCAGTTTTGAACAAATTAATTTCTTCTAAAATTAAGGACAAGCAAGAGAAAGACAGAGAGAGAGATCTTGTCATTTGTTTTCACTTTCAGTTACTTAGCTAGCAAATGCAGCTAGCTAGTTTAGCCTAGTTAACACCTGGCTCAAACAGCTAGCTGGATATGACACTGAAACTCTTCCAAGTCAAGGTAAGCTTTTGGTTTAAAAAATGTATTGCCACTGGGGCCTGACAGTGTAAATGCTAAACAGCTTACTGACACTGTACTGCATGATTGTAGTGGGTTTACTAACGGATTAGTTCTATTAGCTGTGTTGACTTACTTTAGCTAATATGGTGATATGGTTTGGCTTGGATTTTTTTTTGGTGCCTGGCCACATACAGCTGATGTATTGTGCATTGAAGTCCACAAGCAAAGGGAAAAGGTGAGCGGAGGAGAGCACATAGGTGCATGAAGGAATAAAACATGGCTGCTATCCCATTGTTTACATGTGATCCGGAGTGTATTTATTCTGCCGATTCTGTTGAAAAACATTTCTGAAACGGACACCTACTTTGTATGAATGAGCCATCATTCATAGGCTAGGTTGTAGCAACCTCATGATGGGTATAGGGAAAATTCGAGCATCATGTAAACCTATGGATGTTACATTGAACTGGGTGAATGGAATATGAATGACAGTCATCCAATATGCTGTCATCCAATATGCTCTAATAGAAATAAGGCCATGCTCATGAAAAAAAGAATAGTCTTCCCTCATCTTAAACGGCATCACACACACACACACACACACACACAGCCCACAGCCAACCAGGAAGTGGCAGAGTCCATCATGTCAGAGGGATCAGGAAAGAGAAGAAACAGCCTCTTAAAAGACAGGGGAAACGAGAAAGCAAAAGGAGGAGGGGAGACCTCTGTCTTTAAATCTCTCCTCTGTTGGAGCAGGGGACAATAGCAATGTCAGTGTTTCATTCACTCACACATTCACATATTCCCTTTGTTTGATTTAAACTCCCCTAAAGAATTCACATTGAATGTTTTCCTTCCAAACCCCATTTGTGTTTCTCTTCCAACTTTTAAAGTCTGAGACGCAGTAAATCACCTCACTAAATACACAATCTACTATTTATTTTTTGTTTCAACATGGCAGTTGAAAAATGTGCCTTTTCAGCGATCCTCTGTGCTCTAAATGTTAAGCGATAACTTGCAAGGGGCTGACGAGAGGAGCTCTGGCAGGCGTCTCTAGGATATCAGGGGTGCTGGTACTCACACAGACTGAATATACAAACTGTGAATAATGTAGAATAGCCCTCACAATCCTATAATCATAATGTGTTTGGAGGAGCTCATCTTTAAATTCTTAGAGGTGGCCATTTTCCATTTCCCGACTGACCCGGTCCAGTGTATGTGAGTTATGATTACATTAGAAGAAAAAGAATGGGAGAAAGATAGAGAGAAAGTGAAAGTGCTTTACATTGTGAGCTAGGCTAATGGAGTCAGCGGAATAGAGGTTGCTGTGTCCTCTGCTGTTAGCTTTGACAGATCAGATCAAACCGTTGGTGTAACTCGCAGGGAAATGTGGCCATTATCTTGATGGCGTGACTAGATGATCGGGGCAACAAAACTGTAGATCACCTTTACTCCACACACAGAAACGCATGCAAGGCTCTCCCTCGCCCTCCTTTTGGCAAATCTAACCATAGCACAATGCTTACAAGCAAAAATTCAAAACAGGAAGTAATATTGACAAGCTCAGATGAAGTGGATGATATGCTACAGGACTGCTTCATGTAGGACAGACTGGAATATGTTCTGGGATTCATTCGATAACATTGAGGAGTTTACCATATCAATCACTGACTTCATTAATAAGTGTATCGACGACTTTGTCCCCACAGTGACTGTACATACAGTCGGAAGTTTACATACACCTTAGCAAAATACATTTAAACTCAGTTTATCACAATTACTGACATTTAATCCAAGTAAAAATTCCCTGTCTTACGTCAGTTAGGACTTTATTTTAAAAATGTAAAATGAATAATAGTAGAGATAATTATTTATTTCAGCTTTTATTTCTTTCATCACATTCCCATTGGGTCAGAAGTTCACATACAATCAATTAGTATTAGGTAGCATTGCCTTTAACTTGTTTAACTTGTGTCAAACATTTCGGGTAGCCTTCCACAAGCTTCCCACAATAAGTTGGGTGAATTTTGGCCCATTCCTCCTGACAGAGCTGGTGTAACTGAGTCACGTTTGTAGGCCTCCTTGCTCACACACGCTTTTTCAGTTCTGCCCACAAATTTTCAATAGGGTTGAGGTCGGGGCGTTGTGATGGCCACTCCAATACCTTGACTTTGTTGTCCTTAAGCCATTTTGCCACAACTTTGGAAATATGTTTGTGGTCATTGTCCATTTGGAAGACCCATTTGTGTCCAAGCTTTAATTTCCTGACTGATGTCTTGAGATGTTGCTTCAATATATCCACATCATTTTCCTTCTCATGATGCCATCTATTTTGTGAAGTGCACCAGTCCCTCCTGCAGCAAAGCACTCCACAACATGATGCTGCCACCTCCATGCTTCATGGTTGGGATGATGTTCTTCGGCTTGCAAGCCCCCCCCCCCCCCCCCCCCCTTTTTCCTCCAAACATAATGATGGTCATTATGGCCAAACAGTTCTATTTTTGTTTCATTAGACCAGAGGACATTTCTCCAAAAAGTATGATCTTTGTCCCCATGTGCAGTTGTCTTTTTTATGGCAGTTTTGGGGCAGTGGCTTCTTCCTTGTACCCATTTCCTCCAGCATCTTCACAAGGTCCTGTACTGTTGTTCTGGGATTGATATGCACTTTTTGCACCAAAGCACGTTCATCTCTAAGAGACAGAATGCGTCTCCTTCTTGAGCGGTAGGACGGATGCGTGGTCCCATGGTGTTTATACTTACGTACTATTGTGAACGTGGTTCCTTCAGGCATTTGGAATTTGCTCCCAAGGATGAACCAGACTTGTGGAGGTCTACAATTTTTTTCTGATGTCTTGGCTGATTTCTTTTGATTTTCCCATGATGTCAAGCAAAGAGGCACTGAGTTTGAAGGTAGGCCTTGAAATTCATCCACAGGTACACCTCCAATTTACTCAAATGATGTCAATTAGCCTATCAGAGCTTCTGAAGTCATGACATCATTTTTTTGAATTGTACAATTTACAAGTAAAGGCACAGTCAACTTAGTGTATGTTAACTTCGGACCCACTGGAATTGTGATACAGTGAATTTTAAGTGAAATAATCTGTCTGTAAACAATTGTTGGAAAAATGACTTGTGTCATGCACAAAGTAGATGTTCAAACCGACTACCCAAAACTATAGTTTGTTAACAAGAAATTTGTGGAGTGGTTGGAAAACGAGCTTTAATGACTCCAACCTAAATGTATGTAAACTTCCGACTTCAACTGTATGTACATATCCCAACCAAAAGCCATAGATTACAGGCAACATCTGCACTGAGCTAAAGGCTAGAACTGCTGCTTTCAAAAGGCAGAACACTATTCCGGACACTTATAAGAAAACCCACTACAACCTCCAATGAGCCATCAAACAAGCAAAGTGTCAATTTAGGACTAAGATCGAATCCCACCACGCCGGCTCTGACGCTCATTGGATGTGGCACGGCTTACAAACTATAATGGATTACAAAGGGAAACCTGGCCCCGAGCTGCACAGTGACTTAAGCCTACCAGATTAGCTAAGTGCCTTCTATGCTCGCTTCGAGGCAAGCAAAGCTGAACCATGCATGAGAGAACCTGCAGTTCCGGAGGACTCTGTGATCTCACTCACCGTAGCTGATGCGGGTAGGACCTTTAAAGAGGTTAACATTCTCACAAGGCCGTGGGACCATCGGATTACCAGGAGACTTACTCATAGCATGCACTGACCAAGCTTGTACCTATGCACATCGATGGGGCTGAAGTGGAGAGGGTCGAGAGCTTCAAGTTCCTCGTCGTCCACATCACTAAGGAATTATCATAGTCCACACACAACACTGTTGTGAAGAAGGGACAACAATGGTTCTTCCCTCTTAGGAGGCTGAAAAAGGCACTACCGAGGGTAGTGCGTACGGTCCAGTACATCACTGGGCCACTATCCCTGCCATCCAGGACCTCTGTACCAGGCGGTGTTAGAGGAAGGCCCTAAAATCTTTCAAAGACTCCAGCCACCTAGGTCACAGATTCTGTCTGGATCCAACAAGATCATGATCAGCTTTTACCCCCAAGGCATGAGACGACTAAATAGTTAACCAAATAGCTGCCTGCATTGACCCTTTTGGCACTAACTCTTTTGACTTACCCCATACTGTATGCTGCTGCTGCTAATATTTATTATCTATCCTGTTGCCTAGTCACTTTATCCCCACCTATATGTACCTATCTGCCTCAATTACCTCATACCCCTGCACATCGACTTGGTAATGCTACCCCTAGTGTATAGCAAAGTTATCGTTACTCATTGTGTATTTATTCCTTGTGTTATTATTTGTTCTATATTGTTTTCTCTGCATTGTTGGGAAGGGCCCGTAAGTCAAAATTTCCCTGTTAGTCTACACTTGTTGTTTACGAAGCATGTGACAAAAAAAATGTGATTTGATTTTGTACTTAAAAGGAGGTTAGAGTGTGTCAAGGAGGTGGGGGCCTCATGTGAGGAGGAAAGAGAAGGAGGTAAAGAATGAAAAGAAGAGGATGAAGAAGAAGATGAAGAAAATATAGAAGAAGTTGATTTGACTAGCGTGAGACATTGAGCACTTTAGTCTGAATATCCCCTCCCAGCCTCACTCCACCTCCCTCCACCTCACTCCCAGCCTCCCTCCACCTCCCTCACCTCCCTCCCAGCCTCCCTCCACCTCCCTCACCTCCTGTAACCAGCTCTCTGTGATAATAAATTACTTAGAAAGTGAATTTCTCTAATGAAATTAAATTAGGCAGATTAATGTAATTACTTTTATCGGACCCAGGAAGTGGACTCCCCAGGAAGTGGAATCTCCCACAATCCCGCATTTAGACAGGAAAACTACTACTACATTTATATATTTGTCAACAAACATCCAGTTGGCATTTTTCTGGCGTGTTCGTCGATGCAAGACTCTAATTTTAAGTAAACAGCAGGTGTAGACTAACAGTGAAATGCTTACTTTATGGGCCCTTCCCCAAAAATAAAGAGAGACAGAAAATTGAGAAATAATAGAATAGGTATTAACACTTAATAATAAATACAGAATGAGTCATTTTTACTTGGTTATATACACGGGGTACCAGTACCAAGTCGATGTGCAGAGGTACAAGGTCATTGAGGTAGATACTGTATGTACAGTACATATAATTAACAATTTATCAGTCTTATGGCTTGGGGGTAGAAGCTGTTCATGGTCCTGTTAGTTCCAGACTTGGTGTATCGGTACTGCTTGCTGTGCGGTAGCAGAGAGAACAGGTGGGTGGCTGGAGTCTATGACCATTTTTATGGCCTTCCTCTGACACCGCCTGGTATAGAGGTCCTGGATGGCAGGGAGCTCATTCCCAGTGATGTATTGGGCTATACGCACTACCCTCTGTAGTGCCTTGTGGTCGGATGCCAAGCAGTTGCCATACCAAGCGGTGATGCAGCCAGTCAAGATGCTCTCCATAGTGCAGCTGTAGAACTTTTTGAGGATCTGAGGGTCCATGCCTAATCTTTTCAGCCTCCTGAGTGGGAAGAGGCATTGTCGTGCCTCTTCAGGACTGTGTTAGTGTGTTTGGACCATGATAGATCCTTAGTGATGTGGACACAGAGGAACTTGAACCTCTTGACCCACTCCACTACTGCCCCGTCGATGTGAATGGGGGTGTGCTCGGCCCTCCGTTTCCTGTAGTCCACGATCAGCTCCTTTGTCTTGCTGTTGAATAAGAGGTTGTTGTCCTGGCACCACACTGCCAGGTCTCTGACCTCTTTCCTATAGGCTGTCTCATCGTCGTCAGTGATCAGGCCTACCACCGTTGCGTCGTCAGCAAACTTAAAGATGGTGTTGGAGTAGTGTGTAGCCACGCAGTCATGGGTGAACGAGAGTACAGGAGGGGACTAAACAAGCACCCCTGAGGGGCTCTGTGTTGAGGGCCAGCATGGTTGATGTGTTGTTGCCTACCCTCACCACCTGGGGGCGGCCCGTCAGGAAGTCCAGGTGCAGAGGGCGGTGTTCAGTCTTAGGGTCCTTAGCTTAGTCATGAGCTTTTTGGCACTCTTGTCAATGTGGAGAGGGCAGTGTAACTCTGGACCTTCTTTGATGAAAATAACATGATCATTAGAAAGCAAATTATGGACTCCTCTTTGTATATGCATATTTCTCCAAAGCTCAGTTGTTCTGATTCTGCACCACACTGCCAGGACCTAGGATCAATGGAGACACTCAAGTTTTTTAATCCTATATCTCTTGACACATTCATGAAAATAGTCATGGCCTCTAAACCTTCAAGCTGCATACTGGACCCTATTCCAACTAAACTACTGAAAGAGCTGCTTCCTGTGCTTGGCCCTCCTATGTTGAACAATATGAACAGCTCCCTATCAAACTCACTAAAAGTGGCAGTAATGAAGCCTCTCTTGAAAATGCCGAACGTTAACCGAGAAAATGCACAAAAATGTCGGCCTATATCGAATCTCCCATTCCTCTCAAAACATTTTGAAAAAGCTGTTGTGCAGCAACTCGCTGCCTACCTGAAGACAAACAATGTATATGAAATGCTTCAGTCTGGTTTTAGACCCCATCATAGCACTGAGATTACACTCATGAAGGTGGTACATTACCTTTTAATGACATCAGACCAAGATTCTGCATTTGTCCTCGTGCTCCTAGACCTTAGTGCTGCTTTTGACACCATCGATCACCACATTATTTTGGAGAGATTGGAAACCCAAATTGGTTTACATTGGTTTAGATCTTATATGTCGGAAATATATCAGTTTGTCTCTGTGGATGGTTTGTCCTCTGACAAATCTATTGTAAAGTTTCGATGTTCCTCAAGGTTCCGTTTTAGGACCACTATTGGTTTCACTATATATAATTTACCTCTTGGTGATGTCATTCGGAAACATAATGTTAACTTTTACTGCTATGCGGTCGATACACAGCTGTACACTTCGATGAAACATGGTGAAGCCCCAAAATTTCCCTCCTTGGAAGCCTGTGTTTTAGACATAAATACATTTATGGCGTCAAATGTTTTACTTTTAAACTCAGACAAAACAGAGATGCTAGTTCTTGGTCCCAAAAAACAAAGAGATCTTTTGTTGACTCTGACAATGACTCTTGATGGTTGTACAGTTGTACAATATTTCAAGGCCAGCTTTTTCCATCTTTGTAACATTGCAAAATTCAGAAAAATGTTGTCCAAAAATGATGCAGAAAAGTTAATCTATGCTTTTGTCACTTCTAGATTAGACTACTGAAGTGCTATACTTACCGGCTACCTAGATAAACCACTAAATAAACTTCAGTTAATGCTAAACATGGCTAGCCTCTCTACACTGTCTTCCTGTTAAGGATAGGGCTGATTTCAAGGTTTTACTGCTTACCTACATGGATTTTCTCCTAC